>NC_140172.1:12975389-13362889 GCF_963971535.1 Notolepis coatsorum | reverse complement strand
GCTGGAGACGCTGGGTTCGAATTCGTATTGCTATCAGCTTGGCTGGTCGTTCATACTAACACAATTGGCAGTGTTAGGGGTGGGAAAGCTGATGGGTGGGTCCTGGGCGTTGTGGACAGCGACCCCTACAGTTCGGTCGGGGCGCCTGCACAGCGAGGGTAGGATCTGGAGGGAGGTAGTGTGACCTTCCACACGTTACACTCTCCCAGTGAGAATCTGCGCTGCCAGGCTGGCTGCCGGCTGGCTGCACATGCGTCGGAGGAAAGCATGTGACAGTCTCCGGCCTCCCGGACCAACAGTAGGTCAGTGAATACCACGATCACAACACCAGAGGGAGCTCCACAAATCATGTAAAACCCAGATTCGGCTCAAACAAGGGACTAAACACATTTCGCAATTATGCCACATCAATGTGGAACACCCTACCTAAAGCTGTAAAGGAATGTGAATCACTACCCACTTTCAAAAACACTCTCAAAAAACACCTACGTGAGACTGCAATTCGAAACTGGCCCCTACAAATGTCCTAACCTACTGTAGTTGTACAGTAAATGACCAAGTAAGGCTTTGTCAGTATTCCAATGTACAGTGTAAAATGTGTGTGTCCCCCCTACCCAACCCCCCCCCCCCCCCCCCCCCCCCCCACCTCCAATGTACAGCCCTCACCCACCCACCCAACCCCACCCCACCCACCCAACCTCCTCCAATGTACAGTTTCTACGCCAAATGTATATACACTCTTTTTCTGGACACTTTTGTATCACAAACAGTACTGTATTTGCAAATCTGATATGTCATAAATGTATAGATGTAGCAGTACTGTCTATCTGTATGTCATGTATGCAGTAGCGGCTCGTGGATGCTTCGCCACTAGGGGCGCTATACCAAACATTTTGCAAACATGTACAAGGCACGCATTGGCGAATATTATCACCATTGCCATCGATCAATATCACAGTCAGTCAAATGCAACCACGTTTCCAATAGCCCAACACAAACACGCACATCTCTCTCTCTCTCTCTCTCTCTCTCTCGCTCTCGCTCTCGCTCTCGCTCTCGCTCTCTCTCTCGCTCTCTCTCTCTCTCTCTCTCTCTCAGATGATGTCAGATCCATTCAATAATAATCACATTTGTATATCTCGTCATTTTAAACAAGTTACCATTCATTGTCTGAGTGGTTATGCCCCACACGCGGCAAAATGAGAGAGAGAGAGAGAGAGAGAGAGAGAGAGAGAGAGAGAGAGAGAGAGAGAGAGAGAGAGAGAGAGAGAGAGAGAGAGAGAGAGCTAGTTAAGCATTAGCTGAGTGGCTAACAGCAGCTAACAGCAGCTAAAGTTAGCTAAGAGAAAGAGAGAGAGAGAATTAACTCACTTTGTTTAATTGAAACGTGGTCCAAAAAGTGTATGTCCACTGACTGTCCCCCAGACTGTTGTCGATGTATATCCATTCCACTCACTGCCCACTGTCCAGACTCCAGACTGAATCACAAGTTCACAACACACAGCTTCGAACATGTTGCAAACTGTGGCTAAGGAAAGAACTGGCATCGCCGCGTCGGCCAATCAGAGAGCGTCTCCGCAAAATGCGGCTATGGAAATTCTAGACGGAAATTCTAAACGCTTGACTAGACCGCTTCAAATCGCGCCCGGATTCCAACATAATAGTCATATTTCAACGCACAACGCGTTACGCACTGATTGGCTGTGACGGATACAGCGATCGAACAGTGACGCGCACTCAGAGCGCTATCGCGTCTAGCCCGGGCCGAGAAATACAAACAAATAAAAAAATAAAAAAAGTGAGTCACTTCCTGTTCCTGAAAACGAGTATTTTTTTATTTTATATAGTAACGTTATATTGTGCATTGGAAACACAAACATACTTAAAATGAGTAAATATTATTCATTTTAAACGTGTTTATATTATTTATAGGGCTATAAAACAAAAAACAAAAAGATACTTTTTCTTGTTCTGGCCTGAAGGGGGGGCGGCGCCCGTGCGCCCCTAGTGGCAGAGCCGCCACTGCCTTGCTCATGGTGCAGATTTCCCCAGAGCAGGAGAGTCGGGCAGGCTGGTGTGGCGGGGATGGCTAGGGGAAACGGTGTGCAAATCCACAAGGGCTGGTGAATTACCACAACATAGAATAGAATAGAAATACTTTTATTATCCCGAGGGAAATTTGACACTGCAAATCGCTCACATTAAACATTTAGACAGAACAAGTCACGAATAAGAACAAAACAAATTGCCTAAGAATAGAATAAAATATACAGTAAATAAATACAGTAAAATTATACTGAAGTCTACAGTAGGTGTAATATTGCACAGTGTTGTTTCTTTTTTTTTGGATCCACTTTTTCTCACATTTTCTATTTTTCTCCCATCCCAATTTTCGTATCATCCAATTCAACTCGAACGCTGTTTCTTGCCTCCCACAAGCCGGCTGCAATGTGGACTAAGTCATACATAGCACGAGTCCCCTCCGATACTCGAGGTAACAGCAGTCGCATCTTTTCACCTGCGCGGCGCAATCTTTCAGCGTCAGGGGTCTGCGTTTTGGAGGGGCGCCGCCCCCATCGCTTCCTGATTCTACTGCGCAGGCGCACCAACCGACCTGTAGGAGTCGCTGTCCACAACGCCCGATCCCCACCCATCAGTTTCCCACCTCCCCTAATACTGCCAATGTGTATTAGTACGGACGACCAGCTAAACTGAAAGCAATGTGGAGAGCTGGGCTCGAACAGGCGAACCCAGCGTCTCCAGTATTTGTGGTGAGCGCCTTGCCCACTGCACCACGTAGCCGCCCTACAGTGTTGTTTCAAAAGTAAGAGTCCAGGAAGATGGTAACTGTCACCCTGTGCTCAGTGATTCAGTGAGGAACAGTGATGCATCGTAATGTCTGATGGCTGTCGGAATGAAGGACTTCCTGTGTCGTTCAGTGCTGCATTTAGGTAGTGTGAGCCTATAGCACTGAACGTGCTCCTCCTGTCAGCCAAGTCTGTGTATAGTGGGTGGGAGGGGTTTTCCCTGATGGCCTGGAGCTTAGCAGCGGTTCTGGCCACAAGGACAACTGTGGCTTCTTCTGCTTTTGAGTAACATATCTCCTTGCTTAGTTATCCTAGCATCATAAAATCTTGCTGTGTATTGCGTACAGTTTGTTCATTGTGAGCCACCATACCTGTGTGTGTGTGTGTGTGTTCGCTCTGACTGTGAGGTGTGAGTGTGTTTACCCTGAGCCAATGAAAAAGCCTCAGAATAGAATCAGAAGACAAGACTGACACAAGACCAAGTAAAGAAACAGGTATTGAATTGATTGATTGATTGATTGATTGAAAAGTTCATTAACAGATTGCAGAATGGGTACAGTACAGTACAGCTCAATACACACAATTGTTAAGGGGATGCAGACCAGAGAAAGACTTTCGTCTTGTTTACATCAGGGTCCCCCATTTTCAATTCATCATAACATATATGACATACATGACATACAGATAGACAGTACTGCTACATCTATACATTTATGACACACTAGTCACATGAAGCTAGTTAGGATTGGATTCAGGTACAATGGTGGCATGGCGCTTCAGAGACTTTTCAATGAGAAATAAACTGCAGGAAGGACTGGTGTAAATTGCGTACAGCTTGTGTTATATTACGTTTTATCGTATTTTCTTTTTCTTGTGGCCATTCAATTCAATAAAAGAAAACGTTATTAGTCCCGCAAGGGGCAATTTAAGGCATGATATCACAAACCGCTGCATTTTTTTTTTTTTTATACACTTTTTCTCCCATTTTCTATATTTTTTCTCCCATCCCAATTTCGTATCATCCAATTCAACCCTCCCCTGTCACGAACGCTGTTTCTTGCCTCCCACAAGCCGGCTGCAATGTGGACTAAGTCATACATAGCACAAGTCCCCTCCGGTACTTGAGGTAACAGCAGTCGCATCTTTTCACCTGCGCAGCTCGATCTCCCAGTGGCGAGGAGTAACACGTGGGAGGCTCACGCTGCCCCCGACACTTCCTGATTCTACTGCGCAGGCGCACCAACCGACCTGTAGGAGTCGCTGTCCACAACGCCCGATCCCCACCCATCAGTTACCCACCCCCTAATACGGCCAATGTGTATGAACGACCAGCTAAACTGAAAGCAAATGTGGAGCGCTGGGCTCGAACTGACGAGCCCAGCGTCTCCAGCATTTCGTGGCGAGCGCCTTGCCCACTACGCCACGTAGCCTCCCGCAAACCGCTGCATTTCTATACATTCAAGACAAAACAGGACATCTTGGTCTATATGTCATTTGTCAAGTATATTATTATATACTTATTGTTGTTTATGTGTCTTGTAAGCCCATATGGGCTGGGCATACACCTGTATGTAAGACACGAAAATAAAGAAAAACATCAAATCAAATCATGGCCTATTCCTACTTAATTTTCTACTTATAATTGGACTATATTATATTGTGCTATATTTTATTTTGTTTATATCCCATATAATTGTATTCAACCTCTTATAATATACAGTCGTACAGCCCTGGCCTATATTTTATTTCGTAAATATATTATTCTATTGTGCTTAACTTAGCTCATATTTCATTTTATTTTACTCCACCACTTTATTGTATTATCTGTTCATGTCCGTCCGCTCATTTGTATATCAGTACTGTATATTTGTATATCTTTATGTCATGTATGTCATAATGTTATGATGAATTGAAAATGGGGGACCCTGATGTAAACAAGACAAAAGTCTTTCTCTGGTCTGCATCCCTTTAACAATTGTGTGTATTGAGCCGTACTGTATTGTACCCATTCTGCAATCGGCAATTATTTTATTTATTTAAAATATATTTAGTTTTTAAGAATTTGTAAATGATAGGGAAAAAATAAGCATGATTTTGGATTTTGTGTAGCTTGCTTGCCTTGAATAATTATGTACATTTCTGATTTTTCAATCAATCAATCTCACCAGTATAACGTCCAAAGAAAATTGTGAAAAGATACGAGAGAGAGAGCACGCGCGAGAGAGAGAGAGAGAGAGAGAGCACGCGCGAGAGAGAGAGAGAGAGAGCACGCGCGACAGAGAGAGAGAGAGAGAGCACGCGCGAGAGAGAGAGACAGAGCACGCGCGAGAGAGCCACCCCCCCTCTCTCGAGTCTGCAGCTGGTGGTGGGCGCACGTGCTGCGCGCGCCCTCGGACAGGTGGCACGTCACGTGCTGCTACCTAGTCGGAGCCAATGACTGTCAGATGGGCACGTGGACCCCATCTCGCGCACCCCATCTCGCGCACTTATCATCCATTTGAAGTCTTCATGCGAGCAGTGAGAGAGAGAGGTGAGTAACGTTAGCTCGAATCTGATAACTAGGAAACGTAACACATGTCAAATGATTGACCAAGTAGCGGCACAGTTAACATGAGTTGATGATAGATGGACATATATTTTATACAACCGAGGCACAAGCTAACGGCTAGCTAACACGGTGTTTCTTCACGCAGGCTGCCTAGCGCAATTCATCAGGACATCACACGAGCAAGATGGCGTCGAGTCGTGAGGTGAGGTGACACTTAAAGTGGAAATGAAGCAGTATGAAGGTGTATGAATGTGTATGAATGTGTATGAATGTTGGTGGTGGACGGAGGGGATGATTATTCGCCACGCTTCCGTGAGTCTGCCTCCCACCACCGGTATGACTGTGTTGTGTATGAATGAATAAGCGCTCTGGGTGTCATGACTCATGAAGAGTGCTATATAAATCCAAGCCATTATTATTATTATTATTAGCTCAGTGATTTTTTTTACTCGTTTATAAAAAATATTTAAAATGTTTATTAGCAACGCCGAGCTTTCAAACCCTGTGTGTGTGTGTGAAACCCTAATGGAACGCTGGGTACTTTTGAAATTTATATCTGATATACTTTGGACCCACCGCTATAGCTTTTAAGCAGGGAGGGGTGGGTGGGGGACACTGTACAACTGTACAAGCAAAACTGTACATTGGAATATTGACAACCATACTTGGTCATTTACTGTACAATGGAGGGGGTTGGGTTAGGACATTTACAGGGGCCAGTTTCGAATTGCAGTCTCCCGTAGGTGTTCTTTGAGAGTGTTTTTGAAAGTGGGTAGTGATTCACATTCCTTTACAGCTTTGGGTAGGGCGTTCCACATTGATGTGGCATAATTGCGAAACGTGTTTAGTCCCTTGTTTGAGCCGAATCTGGGTTTAACATGATTTGTGGAGCTCCCTCTGGTGTTGTGATTGTGGTATTCACTGACCTTTGGGAAGTATTTTGACATGTACATGGGTACCTTGGTCGTGTAGTGTATCTTGTAGACCAGGCCCATTGCAAGTTGCTGTACTATGTCGTCTACTCTAAGCCATCCTAGGTTGTCAAAGTGGGCAGGGGTGAGGTGGGTTCTAGGAGTCAGGTCAAGCAGTAGTCTGACCAGTTTGTTTTGAGATGTTTGTAATTTTGTTTTTAGCGCCTTTGAGGTGCTTTGGTACCATGAGGTGCAAGCATAGTCGTAGTACCCTTGAATGAGTGCTCCTGCCAGAGTCTTCAGGGTATTCTTGTTTACCAGTGAGGAGATCCGGTACAAGAATCGAGTTCGTTGGTTGACTTTTTTTTATTACACTGGATGCCATTTTTTGGCTACTGCGTATTCAACCTAGGGTTGCATCACAGTCACGAAAGGGGCAAAATTTGCAGCAGCTTTAGCTGCTCGCGCGTCGTCGTAGGCTTTTAAAACACCATCATAGCGGTGGTGACAGGGGAGGAAACTAACTTTTTGGCTTACCAGCCAACTGGCGACTATATGATTTTTTTTACCAGCCATAAATAAATCGCTAATTGTGATAATTACTTCTTCTTTGCATGTCTTCGTCTAAATTGATTTTCAATCATAGTAATAATCACACTGTCTCTACTCTTTAAAATATTTATTACCATAAAACATTAAGTGTCTCTCTCTACTCTTCACAATATTAGCAGCATAAAACATATATTAATCACACCGTCTCTACTCTTCAAAATATTAGGATATCACATATTAACATGAAAGAGGGAACTATTCTGGACTGGGTTGGGCTGAACTGGGCAGGGAAAGTTGGGCTGGTCTAGGTTGGACTGGGTTGGACTGGGCTGGGCAGTGAAAGAACCAAGCATTTCACTGTAATGTAATAGCTAAATAAAACAACTTGAACTTGACTTGTTACATTTGCACTCTGGTTGGATGCCAAACGTATTCTGGTTGTACTGTACTTGTGCTGTATGATGACAATACATTGGAATCGAATCTCATGTCAACGCTAGGGGTTCAGCAGGTGTATTCTGAATGACAAGTATGACAACATCACCGCTGTGAAGGGCATATGGGCGAGTGGTGATATGCACTCGGCTGCATTTAAGCAAAGCCGCTCAGTATAGTCGTCCACTATGTTGAACGCGCGTTATGGTAGCTTGTTACATGCTACAGTAGGTAGCCAGCCAGCTAATGCTGGTTGACTTGAGTGAGGTGAATCGTTAGCCTCACGTCCACTTGTCATTCTCATCCAACTCGAAGGAGACGCGTCGCGTGCTGTTGTTCGCCCCCATGTCAGACCGCACTGATATCTGAAAGCGACGACTCTACATGCAATTATTTTCATCCACTGATTTGTTTTTGTCTAAGTTTGTCTACGTTGTCAAGCTGGTGACAGGAGTCTGTAGGTCCGCACGCAGTGGTCTGTCCACTTCAGGGTTCTACGCTAACCTTTTTCCCAAGGAGCACATGTGCTCCTAAATAAAAAAAATTAGGAGCACACAAAGAAATTTAGGAGCACCCAAAAATATTTAGGAGCACAGTGAAAATATTTCAAGTAACAGAGTTTTTTTTTTTTTTTTTCAAAAAGAAATGTATATTTGTACTGTGCGTGCATGTGTGTAAATTAGCTCTTGCTACAACCCTGCATGTTTACATTTTGTATTTTGTACTTGATGTACATGTGCTGTCCCTATCAAATCAAACTACTGCTACAAAAGGTTCAGTCACTTAACTTTAGCTTTTGCCCCTTTTATGCATACAATGCCTATGTTTTGGCTGTGTTGCTCTTCTAGAAAAATAATCCTTTCAGGGTTGCCTATTGAAATACTGTACACCTCCAGTACAGAAACATTGTTTTTGAGTTTGCGTGTCAGGTAGACCATTGATTGACAGTCGAGTCTGCCAATTACATCACACCGCTTGCACTCCAGCCGTCCGGCGCTGCAGCTGGACCCTAGCCCATCTCTGCTGTTGATAACGCTAGCCAAGTTATTATACACACAGATACACAGTGGGCCAGTGACTTTGGTGTAGGGGTGTAACAATGCATCGATCCTAAGGGGGAAATTCAACTGCATCGATTTGAAAATGTTAGAATAGATTATCGCAATATGTACACGTTATGTTATTGTCATGTCCGTTACAGCCAACACACCGACATACGCTACTGCATCAGCGTTATGAATGATTAACAAAGCAAGGCATTCGTTTTGTTGCATTAACGTTATATTACTATTGCTATCGATAAATCTAGGTGTTCTAAAATCTATTGCTATTGGTAAGAGAGATACTATATAATAAGTTAGTGTCTCGGAAAAGGAGAGCCCTGATCGCAATGGCGGAGTTTCAGGAAGTAAACAAGCAAACTGAGAGCTTCCGATTGGTCATTTGCTTTATTTCCCATGAAACCAGTCACTTCACTCTACTGTGATTGGACCGTTGGCTTGAGTGCAATGTGGGACTTGTAGTTTTTTAACGATTCTCGGCGGATAAATAAAAAGTACGACTGAAGGCTGTAATCTGCTGTCGCACACTGTGCGCCTAATTGACTTTTGAGGTTCGCACACAAATATTTTTAGGGGCATATGCGAGCAATATGGTCGCACTGTAGAGCCCTGCACTTCCCCTAGATGGACGGCATCTTCTAGAAAACGAGTGTTCATTGGAGGAGCTTGGAGCGCAACGATGATGTTCATTGGTTATGGATTATTATGAGGCGCTAATGGGAGAAATCATAAGGGGGGGGGGGTCAGAGTTCGGCTTGTGCCAGTGAGCGAATCAGCAGATTGCAGAATGATTTTTTTGTTTTTGTTTTGTTTACTACTCGCCAGTGTGGCGAGTGCTCTTCATGAATCACTCGCCAAACATAAAGAATACTCGCATTTGGCGAGTAAATAGGCCTAATTTCCTCCCCTGAGTGGTGATGTTGCAGGTGACTTATTATGTTGGATGTGTTATAGCTTAGGCGGTATGACGGTATTACGGTATATCAGGATATTTCGAAATCCCGCCGGTATGATTCTCAATACCGTGACGTCACAGACTGTGCGCCAAATCTGTAGTGCACAGCACGCGCCAGCAGAGGGCAGGGCAGCCTCTCTCAGTCAGAGCTCAGCAGAGCCACACGCATGTTCCTGTTTTGAAATGGACTCTGTTTGGGTAAGTAAGTTATGTTATGGGAGCTGGGATATAAGATATGATGGGATATAAGATATTCATATAAGATATGAATGCTGGGAGTGTATGTTTGGTAAACCGTTCCAGTTCGACTGTGTGCGTATTGGCTTCGCGATTCACTACATGGGTTTAGCGGCTTAAGCTGGGTTTTGATTATCACTTAATCAATACAGAACAGGGTTAGAAATTTAAAAAAAATTTCAAGGGCTTTTTTTGCCCCCCTTAATTGATTTTCGGGGGCTTTTTTTTGTATTTCGGGGACACTGAATTTTTATGATAAACGGTAGGGGTGGGACGGTTCACAAAATGGACGGTTTGGTTCGTATCACGATTTTGGGGTCACGGTTTTCAGTTCGATATATGTTAATTTTTATAAAAAAAAAAAATTAACACATGCTTCTCATTTATTAAAAATAAAATAAAAGGTTTACAGTGTTTACAGCCTTAAATAATGTTTGGCACACAAAGACCGAACTGACTGAAAAATATAGGCTACATTTGTCAAAGTATTAACTTAACAATATGCTCAGCGAGCACTAGACTTTCCTTTCTTTAATATAAACACACAAAAACAATGTCAACCATGTTTAAATTCCCTGATTGTCAGGTCTTAATGGAAAGATTAGTTTTCTGCTTGAAATTATTATGTTTCTGTCTACATTTATTTAGACTAACATTATTTAAATATTGAGTGCAACTGTAGTGGATTACGTAATTCGGTGAGTTGGAACTATCTATGGGTTGGCGCCGAGTCCCCACGGACATTTTAGCGTCACGGACCACCAGCTCAGACAGGCAATGTTATCAGCTCCGGTAACGTTAGGAGGAGTTCATAACATCAACATGCAGTGGAAAAGCGGCAATAGTCCCGGTTGGAGTTAGTAAAACACAGTTGTATGTAGGGCTGTCTTAAATGCTTCGAATCTTCGAACGTTCGATTCGATGGCACAAGCTTCGAACATAAAAAAAAAATCGAAGTTTAAAAAAAATAAAAATAAAATTAATTTTGTTTTCAAAAAAAAAAATCGATTTTTTTTTTTTTTACTTCGATTTGTGTGTGTGTGTGTGTGTGTGTGTGTGTGTGTGTGTGTGTGTGTGTGTGTGTGTGTGTGTGTGTGTGAACTACCCATCCCAGTTAGGACAGCCGAATCCCGTCCAATCTTTCGCCGTCGACTAAAGACTCACTTCTTCAACCATTATCTGAAATGATAAAAAAAAATTAAAAAAAATCTAACCGTGACTAACCTTACTGTCATTCACTTGTCATAATAAACTAACCTACACTGTAACACGCAACACTTTGATGAACATTGTTACTCAGCTGATAGAGTTGTACCCTTCTTGCTGTCTTGTCGTACAGAACTTGTAAGTCGCTTTGGATAAAAGCGTCAGCTAAATGACTAAATGTAAGTGTGTGTGTGTGTGTGTGTGTGTGTGTGTGTAGGTGTGTGTGTGTGTGTGTGTGTGTGTGCGCGCACCTTGTAGAATTCCACACATAAGAAAGAAAGATACTGGGATGAATAAACAAAATAGGAAATAAAATGTAGAAATGCATGCAATACATAAATAAATATGAATCTCCATATATGAAATATAACATTTAGATAAGGTGCTACTGAGATGTTTTGGTGAGTTCTTTGTTTTTTTGTGGAAGTTGCCCTTCTTAAAAATGCATGAACATTCACTGATAATTGGTCTGTAGTGGAGTCTACAAGGTCTACATTGCCGGACCATGTAGAATCCGGACCTTGTAGACTGACATAATTCTGTGCATAGTTTAGTCTACACAGGCCATATTTCAAATAATCAAAATCTTACTTCATTCATCTTAAACATTCTTGATTTGGGGGATTGGTAGTTCCCATGAAATCTGAAGTTCAAACGACAACAGCGATCCACCTTGAATTAAATCACACAGCCGAGTGAAACCTTGTTGGATGCGTCAGTCACGAAAGGGGCTACTTAATTAATTAATCCAACCCACTTTATTTATAGAGCACATTTAAAAACAACAACGTTTACGAAAGTGCTGTACAAGTCCCACAACATACGATAAAAAAAAAAAAAAAAAAAAAATAATTTTTTTTTCGAAGCTTCGAATTAAAATCGAAGCTCGGCCCCGAAGCTTCGATTGCCAAAAAAAGGTTCGAAGGTCAGCCCTAGTTGTATGTTAGCCTTCTTGTATGTTGAATAAACGCCTATCATTGTCTTTAAACACCCCGCCTCTCAGACTCCCATTTCCTCCTCTGCTACAGTAGCTAGTAGCTACGGTGACATTTCATTGACTACAGTATTAGCTTGCGGGCTGCGTCGGGCTACCATAGTTAAAACGTGCGTTGTGTTTACAAACTCCTAACGCTATGGCAAGATGTGTGTAGGCCTATGTAATGTTAATGGCTATGTTTTTAAAGTCGTAATGAAGATTGATTTATATTGTGCGTGCCATTTTTACACAAAGTGACTAGCACCTGGCAGCTGGCTGCAGTGCTGCTGCTGCCTGCAGCCAGTGCAGAACACCGGCGCCGCCAAATGAATTTTTTTATTTGCGCGTCATCTGAACCGTACGATACACAGACGCTCCATTACCGGATAAATATATATATATAATTAGTAAACTGTCGGGGGCATTAAGTGCCCCCCTTAACTGATTTTCGAGGGCATTTTGTCCATTTTCAAGGGCATTATGCCCCAAGCCCCCGTTAATTTCGAACCCTGATACAGAATCAATTTTATGCGTCTGTATGTGTAGTTGTGTACTACTGTCGTGAGTTTGTGACTCACATTGGTCTAATTTCAGCCTCCGTTATACGTTATTTGTTCCGTATCACTCGTTTTATATCTGTGTCTCGAACGTGCGCACTGTTTTTTTTTATTTTTTTTATTTTTTTTACTTGCTGGCAACACTGGTTGCTATGGAATTTAGGTTCGAGGTTGAAGAAAGTGCACTTTTAGGTTGAAAGAACAGCCCTAATGTCAACATTTCAATATAAGCGTTATGTATGGTGATAACGAGTATATTGTTAACTTAGCTCCGCTCCCCCCCCCCTCCCCGCTGATGAAAATGAAAGTCATGCCGTCATAATACCGGCTGCAAGCTTGCCTAACTTTTTGTATGTTTACTTATTTATTTGTTAATGTATTTATACCTTTTGAATCATCCAGGAGGAGAAGCAGTCCCTGGAGCTGAAGTTCTTACAGAGTGAGGAGGATCTAACGAGACAGTTGGCCTACGCTCAACAGGTAGACGGCCATTTTACCTGAGTTCAGCTTTACAAGCTGTTGTCCCCAGGGTCTAAAATATGTGGCTCCAGCATGTTCAGTCACATGACCCCCAGACACGTGGTGAGTTTGATACAGGAAGCAGCATGTTCAGTCACATGACCCCCAGACACGTGGTGAGTTTGATACAGGAAGCAGCATGTTCAGTCACATGACCCCCAGACACGTGGTGAGTTTGATACAGGAAGCAGCATGTTCAGTCACATGACCCCCAGACACGTGGTGAGTTTGATACAGGAAGCAGCATGTTCAGTCACATGACCCCCAGACACGTGGTGAGTTTGATACAGGAAGCAGCATGTTCAGTCACATGACCCCCAGACACGTGGTGAGTTTGATACAGGAAGCAGCATGTTCAGTCACATGACCCCCAGACACGTGGTGAGTTTGATACAGGAAGCAGCATGTTCAGTCACATGACCCCCAGACACGTGGTGAGTTTGATACAGGAAGCAGCATGTTCAGTCACATTGATTGATTGGGATCAATCTGGACATCAACAACCTGGAGGCATGCCATCTTCTTTCCCGAAGAGTTAAAACGGACAAACCAGCTGTGATCTTAAAGGGGAACTATTTTACTATTTCTTTCACTATTTGGGCACTTTTACACAATTCCTGTGAGTCTATGGAACACCTCTGTAATATATATATATTTTTTTATTCATTGTTTTGTATTTCTAATCAAGTCCTCAAAAACAGCATTTTTCTACCTCAAGATTTCGAGCTGTTTTGAGCCTGGGCTGCAGGTGCCACCTAAACCACTGCGGAGCGTCGTCGTCTATCTCAACATTAACATGCAGCAGTGACTATATGACATCACATATAGGCACATTTTCAAACGACTCAGTTCAGTGAGGGTGAATATTGTGAGAGGAGAATTGGAAGAATGCGCCAATATGAGAATTTTTAGACATAGATCATATTAATATAAGTTCACATAGCTAGGAAACAATGCTAAACACTCAAAAAGGCCATTTATAAGATAGTTCCCCTTTAAGGTTCACAAACAGAAAATTCAAAACGGCACTACTGAAATAAGGAAAACGGCTACAAGGAACAAATGTGTACTTTAACGAACACCTGACAAAGAGGAACGGAGATATCGCCCGCAAAGCCAGAAAACTCGGATACGAGAAGAAGATCGACTCAACATGGACATCCAACTGCAAAATATTCATCAAACTAAACGGAACCCCACAGCAAGCAACAGTTCTAGTCATCAGAAGCATCGAGGAGCTGGACAAGTACCAGTGAAAGCCTATCGACAAACAATGGTGAGTCCTACATTTTCTCATCTACAAATGAAAATTGTGCATCCATTGAGAGTAGGGCTGCAACTAACGATTATTTTGGTAATCGGCTAATCTGTCGATTATTTTTTCGATTAGTCGACTAATCTAACGATTATTTTTGTCATTCGATTAGTCGACTAATCTAATGATTATTTTTGTCACACCCTCAATCTCTGCTTCCTGTGGGCATGGCTCCTTCTCCAATGCATGTTTTACCTCACATGCTCAAGTCTGCACACCTGTGAATGTCACCCTGTTGTCCAGTCCCTCTGCCTTAACAGTTAACTTAACATAACATGATGATCCCATAGCAAATTTAAATAATGACTCATGAAACATTTGAATTTGGATCTTAAGCAACTTTAAATCAAAATGTATTTGAACAATACAACAATCACTCATAACAAGATAAATAAATTAAATAATACAAATTAAAGTGGTAGTGTTTAAATAACTAAAAAAAAATATAGCAGACTTCTTGTCATCTGAGATGAACAGTTAACCTGTTCCACCCCACGGGGACGGTACCGACCCCTTTTGACATTATTATCATATATTAATATTTTTATGAGTGATGCAATAAATTAGCGTTTTTAAAATCAAACGTTTTCAAGTATTATTATCACTACTATGTCACAAATACATGTAGAATGTAAAACGTTAGGTTGGCAATAGTTTAGCAATAGGTTAAAAGTGTATTTATATAGTTTTAAGTTTTTATTTTGCAATCGTTTTTTGACCCGGAAACGGAAATGGAAATGTTGAACCATGGGAATTGGAATCTTTTTGCGGCCATTTTGAAGAGGACATCGCTAGCTATCGTTCAGTGTTGGAATTTCTCCGTTGTACACTTCCTGTGGTCCACTATGGTGGTTCAAAGTTCAGCGTTCTGAATGAATCATATCAATAATTGTTATGATTCGCGATAATAAGCTACAAAAGGTAACGTTTTTGACAAATATTGAAACGCAGTCAGTTTCTCCACACTATTGTAATCATGTAGGAAGAATTAGATCTGAAATTAGTTACAAAATGGTTATACTGTGGGGGAAATAAAATAGTACAGTCGTTTACAGTAAATATCAGTATCTGTTATAATGCAAGCCTGGTGATACTATATCCAAATTGAACTCGGCCATTGAAAGATACTATATGTATATATATATAAATGTGTGAATTGGCTATAATAAGGTCATGTATAAGCATATATTCTATATTCTATAATAATATTTCAAATTGCATTGGTCCGGATGGGAGAATTCAGTACTGTATATACAAAACCTTCAATTTGATCATCTTCCCTTTATTAATTTCCTTAGATATTTTGTACACATGATCTCAAGAGGGTACTGAATGAGCTCAGTGGCAGTGTTTTAAGTTTGGTCATTATTATCATGGTTTTATTCACTGTCAAAGATGAAAAGAAAAATCATAATTCATATTTTCCTTTGTTTCATCACAATTTAAGCAAGCCTAGTAATAGACACAATATTTCTGACACTGAGAATACATTCATTGAGGTCCATAGATGTTCCTAGATACCAAGAATATGCAAATAGCCCTTGTAGAAGTGGAGCAATATTCCATTTACCTAGGTATACATTTTATGCAGATTTTCACCTGGGGTGGAACAATGCATGATCTAGACAGAGACATTGACCCAGAGAGGAATTTCTTTAATAATGTGACTAGTAGGAGGCGGTTAGGTGGCCGAGCGGAGATTGCAAACACTGACCAGAAGGTTACTTTTATTTGTGGTGACTATAATATAGATTTTTAAAATCCTAACAAACTATCATTGATAGAAGAATTTAAGGATGCAATGTATAGTAGGAGTCTATATCCTATTATTACAAAACCGTGTAGAATCACATGTCACTCAGCAACATTAATAGATAATATACTTACTAATAATTTAATAGATAATATAGAGAGTGGACTATTAATAAACGACATTAGTGACCATTTACCGGTGTTTGTAGTCTATCATTGTGATGATAAAGTGGTTGATAGTAAAGTAATTATGCAAAGGAGATTAAGAACGGAGGACACTTTAAATAGGTTCAGAAAATAACTATTATCACAGGACTGGAGAAATGTATATGAATCAATAGATGTGGATTCTGCTTGATTCTTTTCTGAATACCGGTATGTTCCTGCTGTTATATGACAGAAGCTGTCCAATGCAGCAAAGTAGAATAAATGCTAACAAATCTGACAAACCCTGGATTACAGGAGGTCTGTTGAATGCTTGCAAAAAAAAAACCTTATATAGAGAATTTATAAAACATAGAAATAAAGAGAGAGAAATTAAGTATAAACGATACAAAAATAAACTAACTGATAATGTTAGAAAATGTAAGAGAGTACTATAATGTATTAGAAAAAAATTAAAATAACATAAAGGGAACATGGAATATATTAAACTCAATTATAAGAAATAAATCAACTAGTTCTGGCTTTCCAGATGAATTTATAGATGAGGGAAAGTCGGTAAGTAAGAAAAATGAGGTGGCAGAAGGATTCAACAGATTCTTTGTTAATGTGGGGCCCAAACTGGCGGAGGAGATAACCCCGCCACAAGGGGGAGGTGTTTCTAATTATTTTGAAGAACGAAACCCAAGTACTATCTTCTTGAGAAAAACGGATAAAAAAGAAATGATTGATACTGTGAACAATTTTAAGAATAAAACATCAACAGATTGGAACGGCATTGACATGACCTTAATTAACACTTTGAATGCCCAGCAGGGGGCGCACATTTAGTGCTTGAATGCCCACATCCACTCCAATGTTAACGTTAATATCGCCTAATCTATGTTTTAAATTATGGCTATGTGTCTAATCTGCCCGTCGCATTATCAATGACCCAGTTCCAGTCAACATGGTCGAAGCAGATTGTTTTTTTATCGGTTCATTTCCGTTTGATAGCATTTTGAAAAGCACTCGGTTTCACGGAAAAAAGAAGACATTCTATGATAATCGCCCTTTACTGGAATATTCTAGAACGTTGTCATTTTGCGGCCTATTTATGAATCGTTTTCAAATAAACGCTAGATTATCGATAGTATGTGTGTACGTGTGCACGCTAGTGCCACACGCTGAAAATCGATTCTCTCAGTTCCTGATCACTCTTAGAGTCAAACAGCCATATCACATAATCACATAAAAGCTTATATCTCCGTGAAAAAAGGGGCTGATTATCCTAAGACTGGTAACATAGATTCCTTACCTGAGATCAGATGGTATCCAAATGGATTATTCCAATTCCTGATCGCCATTAGAAAAAATGTATCCTTTTATTGATCCCACGAGTATACTGTAAAAACACATAATCCCCGCTGCTCTGAGGGTCCAGAGTGGAGCTGATCGACCCCGGCTGCGTGCGTGAGAAGTAAAATGTGGAGTCCGGATTTTTTTTTCTCATTCATTTTCATTGAATCCCATCCAAAAGGGTGAATTAGGGAGACAATAGGGGGCGCTTTTTCACATCTGAGCGCCTGGAGTGGCTGATTTTCCAACGGTAGACTTGGTTGATGAAATATGATTTCAGATCGCTAATAAAAAAAAATAACGAGTGGGCATTCAACCCGCGGGGGGTAAACCCGAGAAAACTCGGGTTGGGCAATCAAAGTGTTAAACAAGTAATAATAGCCATAGCAGACCCTTTAGTGCATATTTATAACCTCTCATTCAAACTGGGTGCCTTCCCCACCAAAATGAAAACTGTAAAAGTGATACCGATCTTCAAAGCAGGTGAGAAAAATCTATTCACCAATTACAGGCCGGTTTCTCTCTCCCAGTTCTCAAAGATAATGGAAAAATTATTTGCTGCACGATTGGACAGTTTCATTGATGAACACGCATTACTTATAGACAGTCAATATGGATTTAGATCGAATCATTCAACGTCATTGGCACTAATGGACCTAGTAGAAGAACTGACGAGCATAATTGATAATAAGAAGTTTGCAATAGGGGTCTTCATAGATCTGAAGAAGGCGTTTGACACTATAAATCATGATATTCTGCTACTAAAATTGGAAAGGTATGGAATCAGAGGAATAGGGCTCAAATGGTTAAAGAGTTACTTAGAACAAAGACAACAGTTTGTGCAGTTGGGGGAGTACAGGTCCACTCAGTCAAACATAATCTGTGGTGTGCCGCAAGGGTAAATTCTGGGCCCGAAACTATTCATACTGTATATATAAATGATATAGGTAATGCGTCTAAAATATTGAAAAATGTAATTTTTGCTGACGATACAAATGTCTTCTGTGAGGGAGAGAACCTCCAAATGCTTTTAAAGAATGTTGCAGCTGAGCTATCCAAACTGAAAGTGTGGTTTGATGTAAATAAATTATCATTAAATATAAAAAAAAAAAAATCATGATATTTGGTAAACGTGATATACAAGTAAATACACCGGTTGAACTAATGATTGATAGTATTAAACTGGAGAGGGTATTTGAGAATACATTTCTGGGTGATAATGGACCACAAACTCAACTGGAAACCTCATATCAAATATGTCGGGACTAAATTGACACGGAGTGTTGGTGTTTTATGCAAAAACACTGTATACACTGTACTGTACACTCTTCCTACCATATATCGACGGAACAAGATATCGTGAGTTTTTTTTTTTTTAATCCACTTTTTCTCCCATTTTTCTATATTTTCTCCCATCCCAATTTCGTATCATCCAATTCAACCCTCCCCTGTCACGAACGCTGTTTCTTGCCTCCCACAAGCCGGCTGCAATGTGGACTAAGTCATACATAGCACAAGTCCCCTCCGGTACTTGAGGTAATAGCAGTCGCATCTTTTCACCTGCGCAGCTCGATCTCTCAGTGGTGAGGAGTAACGCGTGGGAGGCTCACGCTGCCCCCGACACTTCCTGATTCCACTGCGCAGGCGCACCAACCGACCTGTAGGAGTCGCTGTCCACAACGCCCGATCCCCACCCATCAGTTTCCCACCCCCTAATACGGCCAATGTGTATTAGTACGGACGACCAGCTAAACTGAAAGCAAATGTGGAGTGCTGGGCTCGAACAGGCAAACCCAGCGTCTACAGATTTCGTGGCGAGCGCCTTGCCCACTACGCCACGTAGCCGCCTAAGATATCGTGAGTTGTTTGGAGAAATATGGAGAATAACATTCATTCATATGAGCTACTATGCGGAGGTGTGGGGTAATACCTACAAAAGCACTCTACAGCCAATATGCACCATGCAAAAAAAAAGCAATAAGAATAATCAACAATGTAGGATATTATGAACACACCAATAACTTATTTATAAAGCTACAAGCATTGAAATGTATGGACCTAGTGGATTTCAAAACTGCCCTCATTGTATACAAAGCCAGATACAAACTAATCCCAGGCAACATTAAAAAATGGTTCAGAGACAGGGAAGGAGAATATAACTTAAGAGGGAGAGGGAATCTTAAACAACCAACACTACGCTGAAAAGCATGTGCATATCGGTGTGTGGAGTGAAGTTGTGGAATAATTTACCGGAATACATCAAACTGAGTAAACATGTGGCACAATTTAAAAAGCAGCTAAAAAAATACACATTAGAGAAATACAGAAATGAGTAATGAGGATAAACAAAGTTATGTTATATTGTGCTGTACTATATTCACTGCTGTCAAGTGAATTCATTTTTTTTAAATATTTTTTTAATATAAGTAAAAGTATATTGTAATATACTAAATTATGTTATATCTAGTAAAATTAATGGAAGAACAAATATAAATGTAAGGGGGTAGGGATCAATAAGCTTAGCTTCCCTCTACACCTTTTTTGGACATGTCTGCTAACCAAACATTTTGTTTATAATTCCTTTAAAAAAAGAATTTATGTTTTTTTTAATGTTTTTTAATTTGTTGTTATGATTGTTTGGTTTGACGGAGCTAGATACCATGATTTGTTTGGAGGAATATAGAGAATTACATGTTCAAAAATCAACTTTTCATTCATTCATTCACATGACCCCCAGACATGTGGTGAGTTTGATACAGGAAGCAGCATGTTCAGTCACATGACCCCCAGACACGTGGTGAGTTTGATACAGGAAGCAGCATGTTCAGTCACATGACCACCAGACACGTGGTGAGTTTGATACAGGAAGCAGCATGTTCAGTCACATGACCCCCAGACACGTGGTGAGTTTGATACAGGAAGCAGCATGTTCAGTCACATGACCCCCAGACACGTGGTGAGTTTGATACAGGAAGCAGCATGTTCAGTCACATGACCCCCAGACACGTGGTGAGTTTGATACAGGAAGCAGCATGTTCAGTCACATGACCCCCCAGACACGTGGTGAGTTTGATACAGGAAGCCTCATGTTCAGTCACATGACCCCCAGACACGTGGTGAGTTTGATACAGGAAGCAGTATGTTCAGTCACATGACCCCCAGACACGTGGTGAGTTTGATACAGGAAGCCTCATGTTTAGGGTTGGGCACCAAGAACCGGTTCTAATAGGAACCGGTTCCTAACTTCCGGTCCTGGAACCGGAAGTAACATACTTATTTGCATTTTGATTCTTAATTTCGATTCTTAAAAAAAATATATATATTTTTTTTACTTTGTTAATTAATACCCTAGTTACAGTACAGCAACCAAATGAAACTGTATCGAGTCAACTGACAATGTCAATAGTATGAAAAAATGCAAGATTTTTCAAAAAAATTAAAAACTCCTGCTGTGACCTGTTTTGACCTGCACCTCAAAGAATCGGAACAGAGAATTGTTTAGAACAGGAATCGAAATGGAGAATCGGAATCGTTCAAATCCAAACGATGCCCAATCCTACTCATGTTCAGTCACATTGACCCCACATTGACATTGTATCAAATTCCAATATTCCAGCATAGAGGTAGGTATAAGCTGGAAAACATGTAGTACAGGTCCAAATTTCAGAAATGAAAATGAGTATAACCGACGACAAAATCCATTTCCTCATCCACAGCCGTTCATTCTGAAATGTGATTCACTTCTGGTTTTCGCTCGTCAACTTTCACCTAGATCCCTTATTCGCACCCCCCCACGTGGGGTATCATTGGAAAGGTACACTCATTGGCTACAACGCTGACCAATCACGTAAAAAGACACTTGCCTGACATATCGCCATGTAACTCCAGAACCGCGGCACGCATCTGGTCGAGGGAGGTGGCGTTCGAACGGCAACAAATGGATCTTTCGAACGGTCATTTATATGTTCTTACCATCTTCTCAGAGTCGGATGAAGAAGATGGATACCAATTTCCTCTCTGCATTCAGTAGAAAGCTATCCGGCTGCAAGCTTGCCTAACTTAGCACAAATTAATGAAAGCGGATACAGACCACTAGCCTATCATAAAACTCAGAGAGAGGGGTTTTTGGCCAATAGCTAGGCTAGCTGGTCCATATCCGCTTCCATTCATTTGTGCTAAGCTAGACTAGCTTGCAGCCGGGTGGCTTTCTACTGAACACAGAGGACATTTGTATCCATCTTCTTGTCTGACTCTGGAGAAGATGGTAAGTGCATTTCCCATAATGTTGGCGTGTTCCTTTTAACCCATTTAGACCTGATGCTGTGTGTGTGTGTTTATACCTTTAAGGCTGGAGGCTACATGTGCGTGTAGTTAGCTTTAAGACCTGATGCAACGTTTAGGTCATTTCAGACAGTGTCGTCATTTTTGAGTAATGAAAATCGCTGTGATTCGCTGAAATACATGTGGGGGAATGCTTTGGGATTTTAATAAAATAAAAAAAATTATTAACACTTTCAGCGGCAGACCCGACATTTCTCGGGTTATCTCGCCAGCGGTTGAGCGCCAGAACCCGAGAAATCTCGGGTTTTCGATCGTTTCCATAATTTTTTCTTTTATTTGATTTTAATATTCTATACAGTCTCACAGACCTCAGTGTATCATTGGGACTCATTCTGAGACATCAAGATTGTCGGCCGAATCATGCTAGGTGGCAGTATCTTATATTTAGTATTTTATATTTGTTGTTGTTTATAGATTTTCTTTTATAAATGTCGATGCACATTATAGTAAATTAATGATGTTCAAATAAAAGCCCAAGTTGTAATCTATCAAATGGTTTTCATTTCAAGTTTCTACCTGCTCCAGAGGCTGAGATATAAAAGGTTTTAGTGAAGATTGACAATTCTGAAAATCTTTCCAAAAAACCCTCCGGTTTTAAGAGATTGTGTAGAATAATTGCATAGGTTTTAATAGGCGTTTTTAGCAGGCGTTTTTAGGTCTAAATGGGTTAAAGCTACGCATCTTAAGAATGAATACATTCCTGTGCCCCAGCACAGAATTAAGCTAAATTCTTCTAGGGCTAATGCCATGTACCCATTTCTAATGATATGATTGCAATTTTATACAAAACAAAAGTCTTCATCACAGAAAGGACAGCGCCGTGAAAGTGCCGTTAGAAGAGGTGAAACCTGTTACTTTGCCTGTTTGTTTTTTACAGAGCGTGTCGGAGAAGACGATACAGTTGGACAAGCTGCGGTCAGACAAGCTGCGGTCAGAATGTCAGTCAAGTTCACTGTCCGCTCAGGACCTGACTGTGGAGCGGCAGAAGGCTCTTGAGGTGAGCTTATATACTGTGTACCAGTGTTTCCCCTGAAAACTATGTCAACTGCGGATCTTTGTACATTTCAGATACTATTTTCACTGGGGTTTGTTTATATGCTGCCACCACCATTCCTACCACCCCGTTACCTCCTGCTGAAATCGTTTCCCAAATCAAATGTCCTCGTAAATTCCTCAAAGGACATGAAAATGTGGTCTTCTAAAAGTGTACATATGGCTGTTATACCCCTGTCCTTCCATCTGTCAAATGTGTTGTCCAGTACTCCTGGTCCAAACCTGAGAGGGCCATATCAAAAGTCTACCGTCTTGTTTCAGTTTATATTTCCTGACCACCTCCCGCCAGACTGCCAGGAAGTGATCCACTATAAAATCGCCTCCCTGTTGGACTGCATGTTCTTTCCCCCCCAGTCTAGCTTGAGGCTGGACCTGCTCCAGGTATATCTGTGTCTTTCCACCCGGCCCGGTACGTTTGGGGACACCAGTACACGGTGTATCTCAGCATGGCAGCATAGTAGTATTCTTTTGAATTGGGTCAGACCTCCTCTCTCCTTCACAATTTGGAAGTGTTTTAAATTTGGCTTTTTGTATAGAAATAGAGCCAGCTGAATGAATGAATGAATGAAAACTTTATTTAACAGATTGCAGAATGGGTACAATACAGTACGGCTCAATACATACAATTGTTAAGGGGATGCAGACCTGAGAAAGACGTTTGTCTTGTTTCCATCAGGGTCCCCCATTTTCAATTCATATAGACATATATGACATACATGACATACAGATAGTCAGTACTGCTACATCTATACATTTATGACATACCAGATTTGCAAATACAGTACTGTTTGTGATACAGAAGGAGTCAAGAAAAGGGAGTATATACATTTGACGTAGAAACTGTACATTGGAGGAGGTTGGGTGGGGGGGGTTGGGTACATTGGGATATTGACAACCATACTGGGTAATTTACATTGGAGGTGGTTGGGGGGGGGCCGGGGGGCACACTGTATAAACAAGTAACACTGTACATTGAGGGGGGGGGGGAGGAGACACTGTACAAACAAACACAATTGTACATTGAACTATTGACAAAACCATACTAGGTAAATGACTGTACATTGGAGGGGGTTGGGTTAGGATATTTACAGGGGCCAGTGTTGAATTGCAGTCTCCCGTAGGTGTCCCTTGAGAGAGGTTTTGAAAGTGGGTAGTGATCCACATTCCTTTACAGCTTTGGGTAGGGCGTTCCACATTGATGTGGCATAATTGCGAAACGTGTTTAGTCCCTTATTTGAGCCGAATCTGGGTTTAACATGATTTGTGGAGCTCCCTCTGGTGTTGTGATCGTGGTATTCACTGACCTTTGGGAAGTATTTTGACATGTACATGGGTACCTTGGTCGTGTAGTGTATCTTGTAGACCAGGCCCATTGCAAGTTGTTGTACTCTGTCGTCTACTCTAAGCCATCCTAGGTTGTCAAAGTGGGCAGGGGTGAGGTGGGTTCTAGGAGTAAGGTCAAGCAGTAGTCTGACCAGTTTGTTTTGAGATGTTTGTAATTTTGTTTTTAGCGCCTTTGAGGTGCTTTGGTACCATGAGGTGCAAGCATAGTCGTAGTACCCCTGAATGAGTGCTCCTGCCAGAGTCTTCAGGGTGTTCTTGTTTACCAGAGAGGAGATCCGGTACAAGAATCGAGTTCGTTGGTTGACTTTTTTTATTACATTGGATGCCATTTTGTCACAGGAGAGATTAGCCTCTAGGATGGAACCCAGGTAGGTAATTTCATCTTTCCTTGTGACAATATTGTCACCCACTGTAACTGAGAAGCCGTCGGTCTTGCTGAGTTTGTTATTTGAACCGAAGAGAATGGACTCTGTTTTGCCCATGTGTAATGATAGTTTGTTATCAGCGAGCCATATGCAGATTCTGCCTAGTTCCGAGCTGAGGGTTTTTTCAACCTGTAACTTGTTCTTGTCAGAGACCAGCAGGGCTGAGTCGTCCGCAAACAGGAACAAGTTGCAGTCACAAGCTGACGACATGTCATTTGCATAAATTAGGAACAGTAGCGGTCCTAGTATGCTTCCTTGAGGAACACCACAGCTCACTGTGAGGGGGGGGGATAGGGTACCGTTTACCTCCACCATCTGTTCCCTCCCCTCAAGGTAGGATTGCATCCAGCTCACTGATAGACTATCAAAACCAATTGCTTTTAGCTTGTCAATCAGAATGGAGTGATTGACCGTGTCAAAGGCCTTTTGTAGGTCCAGCATGACCATGCCGCAGTATTTGCCTGCGTCCACCTCTTGTTTGATGTGGTCATTCAAATAGAGAAGGCATGTGTCAGTGGAGTGGGATGTTCTGAAGCCAGATTGGAATTCGTAGATTAGATTTTTTTCCGCTAGGTACTTTTCGACCTGTTCGTAGACTATTTTTTCCATGACTTTCGAGATGGAGGTGAGAATAGAAACAGGGCGGTAGTTGCCTGGGTCTAATTTGCTGCCCTTTTTGTGCAGAGGGGTCACCCTCGCAATTTTGAAGTCCTTGGGGACGTGTCCCTGTTTTATGGAGAGGTTTATTATGTGTGTGATGATTGGTGTGATGGCGGCTGCTGAGTCTCTGAGGAATTTGGAGGGGATGTTGTCATGGCCAGTGGCCTTGTTAGGTTGGAGGGCGCTCAGTTTATTGAGTACCTCATCTGTTGTTACCATTTCCAGCTTGAAGTCGTCCTTGCGGACCCCTAGGTTTTTGTAGTAAGCTACTATGTGTTCTACCCCATAAAGCCCTGAGTGGGTGGGAGGGTAGTTTGTTTACCAGTGTTGTGGCTATGTTTGTGAAGAAAATGTTTAAGTAATTGGCTACATCCAGCTTGTCTGTGATGAGCGTGTTGTCCGTTTTTATGTTTATGTTTGAGAATCTGGTTTTAAGTTTTTTACTGCATCCTAGTTGATTATTGAGTAATTTCCAAAGTTCACGTGGTTTGTTTTTGTTTTCCTCAGTTTTGTCATTGATGAAATTCTTTTTTGCAGTTTTGATCATGGAGTTTACGTCGTTTCTTAGTCTGTTTCTTTCTAGTTTGAGTTCAGTCACGTGGGCTTGGAGTTCACTGCTCGTGCTTTTAGTAAGCTTTGACTGACTTTTACGAAACTCAGAGCATTTTTTGTCTCTGGTTTTCATAGCGGCCAGTATTTCGGAGTGCATCCACGGCTCAGCGCGATTTTTTACCCTGGTGGTTCTTAGGGGGGCCATGTCGTTTAGTATTGCTGAGAATTTGGTTTTGAAACCAAGCCATGTTTCGTCAACCAGTGTACCATTGAGTTCATCTGACCAGTCCAGACTCTCCAGTTCAAGGTTGAAGGCCTCGCTAGAGTAGGTTTTGAGGTCTCTAGATGTGACTGTTTTGTGGCAGCCAGCCTTTTGTTTTAGTTTTTTTCGGGTACAGAATATCATATAATGATCACTTAACCCACATGCTATAACCCCTTTATTTGAGATCTTGGACTTGTCGGAGGTCAGAATGAGGTCAATGGTAGTCTGAGTTGATTCACATACACGTGTGGGTTGGGTGATTAGCTGGCTGAGGCCATGCAGATCACAAAACCTACTGAAGGCCTTGAAGACGGGTGCATCTTTTCGTTGCATATCCGTGTTCCAGTCTCCAATAAGAATTTTGTCTACATCCTCAACTCCAGCTAAACACCCATCCAGTGTATCATAAAAGCCACTATGATCTGGTGGCCTGTAGACTGTGCCAACCAGTAGGGATTTCGCCCTTTCGAATAGGATTTCCACCCATACAGTTTCAATTGATTTATGATTCAGGTCATTTCTGTTGATGAATTTGGTGTCCTTGTGTATGTACATACAGACACCACCTCCATGTTTGTTCCTATCATTCCTGATTATTGAGTAGTTCTCAATCTCTATCTCTGGATCTTTTACAGAATCGTCGAGCTTAGTTTCTGAGAAGCACAGTATGTTTGCCTTACCATTTATGAATATTTGTTTGATTTCATCCAATTTGTTTTTTAAGCTGTTAATGTTAATGTGAAAAATGTTCAGTCCATTGGCGTTGGTTATTTCATTGATGTTGGCAGGTTCGAAGTATTGTTCGTTTGTGATCTGTTCCTCTGTGTTGTTGTGGGTGGGAAGGGGGGAGGGGGGGGTCGGGTCCCGCGCCGTGCTGGAACAACAAAGAAGGGGGGAGGGGGGGGTCGGGTCCCGCGCCGTGCTGGAACAACAAAGGAGGGGGGAGGGGGGGGTCGGGTCCCGCGCCGTGCTGGAACAACAAAGGACTCGTTCCTGGTTGTTTTCGTTGTTAGCTCTGCTAGCTAGCCGGCTATCGGGCGTCGAGATGTTTACATCCCGCGTCGAGATGGTCGTCATGGTTTCGACCCTCGGTTCACCTCCTCTCGTCACTGCCTCACGTGTGCTCGTCTGCTGTGGCGTCATTGGGGGAGCTTCGCCGCCCGCGCTGTGGATGTAGCCACAGGTTGCGTTGTTGATGCTGTTGGTCGCGATGGGAACCTCCATCGCTTCTTGCTGTAGTCTCTGGTTCCGTGTCATTACGGGACCAGGGTTCTGATGTATGTCACCCGACATGAGCAGATATAATAAAAACATTGATCTCTTATTACACTTGCCTGCCGGGGGTAATTTCTTTCGTTCCGGATTTGCAGTAAGTACTGCGTGGATCGCCGTGGATTGCCGTGGCTCCGAAGGCTGGATGTTTCCTCTCCGTGCCCGTTAACAAGTAGAAGTCGCAATGGGACTGCTGATTTACGTTTTTGCTACCCTCCACTTCTGTCTGGAGTTGCTGCTTGAGTTGTGAATTCAGGTACAAATCCATAATCCACAGGAGGGAAAGTAGAAAATGCGCAAAGTACTTTTTTGTTGTTGCTCTGTTGCGTTGGTTACGGGAGCTACGTAAAATGCGACCGTCCATGTTGAAGCCGGATGCGCGATGCGCTTCCCTATGATTGGCAGAAAGAGAGTTGTTGAACCAGTGTTCCTATCTGTTTTGGATTACGGAGATGTGATTTATAGACATGCAGCGGCTTCCACTCTTAAGCCCTTAGACTCTGTTTATCATTCAGCCATTAGATTTATCACCGGTGATAGTTATGGTACTCACCATTGTATCCTATATAATAAGGTCGGGTGGGCCTCTCTGGCAGAGAGACGTGAGTTGCATTGGAATCTTTTTTATTTATAAAGCCATAATTAGAGATTGTCCAAATTATATTAATTCTTTATTGGAATGGACCACTGGACCTTGTCGTACACTATCCAGTTTTTGGTTTAAACTTAGAGTGCCTAGAGTTTGTACTGAACTTGGTAGATCTGCTTTTGGCTTTTCTGCCCCTACCTCATGGAATACCCTGCAGGAAACACTGAAACTAGACACTCTAGTGCAGGGGTGTCAAACTCATTTTCACAGAGGGCCACATCAGCATTATGGGTGCCCTCAAAGGGCCAAAGACCGTATAAATGTTAATGTGTGTAAAATAAATGTAGCTACTCATTTACATATTGTTAAACATGTTGTTTCTGTATTTATTACTTATTCAAGTTATACATATTGCATATGCATTTGCATAGATGTAAAAATATATGTTAGCTTATGTTATTTTAACAAATAATTTTAGTTTATCAGAACCCCATATTACTCCATCAATCAATGATCAAACCATTCAAGTAAATAACAAAGAAGAATATCATCAAATACAAGCTATGACATTAAGTTTGTTCAAAACCTTTTTGTCACAGTCAAGAGGGGCAGAACTAACAACTGTGAGCTGCAAAGAACGCGTGGGACAGATGTAGCAGATGTTACAAAAACAAATGGCTGCACACAACCTTGCAGAGGCCATACATCCAACTAATGGAAGATAGTTTAATTAACTTTAATTAACAGATTGCAGAATGTGTACAGTACAGTACAGCTCAATACACACAATTGTTAAGGGGATGCAGACCAGAGAAAGACTTTCGACTTGTTTACATCAGGGTCCCCCATTTTCAATTCGTAATGAAATTGCTATTATGTGTCTGCATGAACACACAACTGTAACTGTACTCAAAAATAACAAAATAAGGGTTGTCTCAGTTCACAACTATATTGGTCAAGTTTTGGGTGGGACTTGTTTGCGTCCCTAGTCCCTACAGCTTCTTATTCAATTGAGCGAGATGCTCGGTTATGTCACACAGCCAGCTTGCATCTGACAGTTCAGACAATATTTCTTCAACCCTTTGTTACCTATTCCGCCTGGATCTTTTTTGTATTTTGGGCTGTAAAATTGTCAAAGAATGTCTGAGGAGTAAGTGCTTTTGGCTTTTTTCCTTTGTTACTTCATCAATACCTCAGATGTTCAACACACATGTATGTGTAAGAATGTGTAATAACTAAGGCTGTCAAAGCTTTATTAACGCATTAACCCACAATTATTTTAACGCCGCTATTTTTTAACCCAAGATGAATGTAAAAAATTAATAAAATTAAAAACGTTTTTTTTTTTTTTTTTTTTTTTAGCCAAAGCTCTTGGGGGGCCACATCAAATGACGTGGCGGGCCGCATTTGGCCCGCGGGCCATGAGTTTGACACCTATGCTCTAGTGTCTATGGGTCGGTTTAGAACCTTAATGACCAATCAGGTCACCACAATATGTAATTATTACCTGTTTTAATTTTTTGCTATTTAATTCTTTTACATTTAGTCATTTAGCTGATGCTTTTATCCAAAGCGACTTAAAAGTCATCAGGAAGGGCACAACTCTTATCAGCTGAGTAACAATAAGATAAGATAAGATAAGATATTCCTTTATTGATCCCCTTGGGGAAATTCAGGCATCATAGCAGCATGGGGGGAAGGGGGGGGGGGGTACAGGTAGTAACAAACAACACAGGCAGTGTAAACAATTACCGTACTTTTCGCACTATAAGCCGCACCTGACTATAAGCCGCAGCAGCTAAATTGAATGATGTGTACATATATAAGCCGCACTGGACTATAAGCCGCATGTGTTTTAATGTTTAATTACCATATGTAAGGAGTGGAGCCTGCTGCTTAATTTGACTCAACACGGGAAACCTCACCCGGCCCGGACACGGAAAGGATTGACAGATTGATTGCTCTTTCTTGATTCTGTGGGTGGTGGTGCAATCTTATATTGAGCTTTAAGTTCCCACCTCTACAGAGAATGACTCCCACCTCTACAGAGAATGACTCCCATTGGGACACAATACTGTCGGACAAATAACAAGAATTAACTCATTTACAAGTTGTATTAAGCAAATAAGGGAACAGATAAATAACATTTCAATGCAGTAAAAAAAGCAATATTTCGATTTTCGGGTTTTGTCCACATATAAGCCGCACCGTTATATAAGCCGCAGGGTCGGAAAATGGGGAAAAAAGCCGCGGCTTATAGTCCGAAAAGTACGGTAGGTCAATTTGGTCAATATAATTTACTATCTAACTAGCTGAAGAAAATATTCACATTATTCACAGTGTCACATAAGGTGCAGTATGCATAAGGTAGTGTTATAATTTACTATCTACTGAGTATACATTATTCACAGTATCACAGTATCCACTGAAATATACATTATTCACAGTATCACAGTATCCACATAAGGTGAAGTAAGCCTAAGGTAGTGTAGGTTGTCCTCCTTGGGTTCCTATAAGTCCCAGGTCAATGTCTGGTAGCAGTCGCTGCCCCCTGTTGTGGAGCCTGGAGGCTGCTAGTCGCTGCCCACTGTTGTGGAGCCTGATGGCCGCTGGTATGAAGGACTGTCCGAGGCGGTTAGTTGAGTGTCGGGGGGGAATGAGTCTGTGGCTGAACAAGCTTCTCATCTTGACTAGCTCGTCGTAGAGGGGGTGGTAGGGGTTCTCCATGATGGCAGCCAGCTTCCTTATCATCCCCCTCTCTGCCATCACCTCAAGTCTAGGTAGCTCGACTCCCACCACGGAGCTAGCCTTCCTCACCAGCTTGTTGAGCTTGTTGGTGTCCCTTGAGTTGATGTAGCCTCCCCAGCATGCCACAGCATAGAAGAGGATGCTGGCCACTACAGACTGGTAAAAAGACTGCAGCAGTCTGTTGCACACATTGAAGGACCTGAGTCTCCTCAGGAAGAACAGCCTGCTCTGTCCCTTCCTGTAGAGGGCCTCTGTGTTATCCGACCAGTCCAGTTTATTGTTCAGGTTTACCCCAAGGAACTTATATGAGTCCACCATCTCCACATCCACCCCTCGGATGGAGATGGGAATCGGGGGGGGCCTCTTCTTTCCCCTCCGGAAGTCCACCACCAGCTCCTTGGTCTTACTGGTGTTGAGTTGGAGGTGGTTGCTGTCGCTCCACCCCACGAAGCTCTCCACCAAGGCTCTGTGAAGAGGGTGAAGAGGAAGGGTGACAGCACAGTTCCTTGGGGGGCGCCGGTGTTGCTTACCAGTACGTTAGACTGACTGTCCTTTAGTCTGACGTACTGCGGCCTCTCAGTGAGGTAGTCCTTGATCCAGGCCACCAAGCCGTGCTCCAGCTGCATTGCGGAGAGCTTCTCCGCTAGCAGTGACGGCTGGATGGTGTTGAAGGCGCTGGAGAAATCAAAGAACATAATCCTCACTGAGCTGCGTGGCTTCTCCAGGTGCGTGTGCGCTCTGTGGAGCATGTAGATGATGGCATCCTCCACCCCAATGTTTGCCTGGTATGCAAACTGCAGGGGGTCGAGGGAGTCACGCACCAGGGGCTTGATGTGTTGCAGGACCAGTCTCTCAAACGTCTTCATGACTGGCCTGTAGTCGTTCATCAAAGTCTTGAGTGCTACAGAGTAGGTTAGTATATTAGGACAAGTGCATGACAGTAAGGTTCGTTAGGGTTATAAAAAAATAAAATAAAATAATTTCAGATAATGTGTGCGTCTTTAGTCGACGACGAAAGATTGGACAGGTTTCGGCTGTCCTAACTGGTGGGCAGTTCGTTCCACCATTGTGGGGCAAGGACTGAGAATAGGCGGCTTCTCCTTGATGACCCTCCCGGAGCTCGGATAGGAGTAGGTCTGAGGCGGCCAGAAGATGCAGAGCGTAGGGGTCTTGAGGGTGTGTAGTTAGAGACCATTGACCGGAGGTAGGGAGGTCGAGGGCCTTGAAGTGGATTTGTGCGGCAATGGAGAGCCAGTGCAGGTCCCTAAGAAGTGGGGTGACATGGGCTGACTTCGGTAGGTTTGAGATCAGGCGGGCCGCTGCATTCTGAATGAGCTGAAGAGGCTTGGTGGTCGAAGGCTTGGGGGTCAGGAAGGGGCAGATCCTTCTGACGTTGCTCAGGAGGAATCTGCAGGTTCTGGTGGTCGCTGCGATGTGAGTGGAGAAGTTCAACTGGTCGTCGAGGACAACACCAAGATTATTGGCAGTCGGGGACACGGTCACAGCTGCATTCTCGACTGTGATGGAAAGGTCGGTCAGGGGGGAGGATTTGGCCAGCAGGTGGAGCAATTCTGTTTTGCTTAGGTTCAGTTTGAGGTGGTTGGTCGTCATCCAGGCGGAGATGTCGGAGAGACAGGCCGAGATCCGATCAGAGACGTGGATATCTGAGGGAGGGAAGGAGAGGAAGAGTTGAGTATCATCGGCATAGCAATGATATGAGAAGGCATGAGATGTGATAATGTTACCCAGAGATTTAGTGTAGAGTAGGGATGGGTACCGAATTCGGTACTCTTGAGGTACCGAACCGAAACACGTCGGTACTACCGAGTATCGAATCAAGTGAGAAACCAAAAAAAATATAAAAAAAAATTTTAAAGTTTTTTTTATTAATTTTTTTTTGACTTTTTTTGCCTTTTTTTGACTTTTTTTTTTTCATGTCAACGTTCACACGCACAATATATGCTTACCTTGACTTGATTCAACAACAAAGCAGTCGGAGCAATGACAAGCCGAAAACTGTCGAAATTGTAGTTATTTGAAGTTTAGGTTTTTCTTTTTTTACAACTGAGGTAGGTAAATAAAATTTCTTGAGACTAAAGTACCGAAAAAAGGTACCGTTGGGTACCGGTATCGATTCACAGGTACCGGTACCGGTATCGGTTCAAATGTGAAAGGTACCCATCCCTAGTGTAGAGGGAGAAGAGAAGGGGTCCTAAAACCGAGCCCTGGGGGACACCCGTCCGTAGGGGGCAGGTGGCCGACAGGGTCCCTCTCCATGACACTTGGTAGGAGCGGTCATTGAGGTATGATGTCAGCCATGTCAGCGCAGAGCCAGCCACTCCCATTCCTGCGCGGGACGCGAGGAGGATCTGATGGTTGACTGTGTCGAAGGCTGCAGATAGATCTAGGAGAATCAAGACAGAGGAGAGGCCTTTCGCTTTTGCTAAGTGAAGTGCCTCTGTGACCGCAATGAGGGCTGTCTCTGTGGAGTGACCAGTCCTGAAGCCTGGCTGATTAGGGTCTAGGTCAGGAGGTCATTCTGTAAGAGATAAGCAGTAAGTTGGTTGGATACAGCACATTCAAGTGTTTTAGAAAGGAAGGAGAGACATGACGATAGTTGCCTATGACGGTGGGGTTCATGGTTGGTTTTCTTATGAGCGGTGTGACTGGCTTGTTTTAGGGAGGTGGGGACCACCCCAGAGTTGAGGGAGGAGTTGATGGTTGCATTTTGGAATGGGAGGATGTCTGGTGCTGTGGTCTGGAGGAGTGGGGAGGGTAGCTGGTCCAGCTGGCATGTAGTCGGACGGTTCGATGTTACCAGTGTCAGGGTCTCGGCTTCTGTAATGGGAGAGAAAGATGACAGGGTGAAGGATGAGGTTCCCGATTCAGTATTTGGAATGGGTGGGGGTTGGGAGAAGGAGCTGCGGATGTTCTCCACTTTTTCCTCAAAGAAGATCGCAAAGTCTTCGGCAGAGAGAGATGAGGGGGGTGGGGGGGGGGAGTGAGGAGTGAGGACATGGTAGCATGTAGTTTGCGAAGATTCTTGGCAGAGGCCTCGATCCTATGGTGAAAGAAAGAAGCTTTGGCAGTAGTAATGGTTTTGGAGAATGTTAACAAGAGGTTGTTATATGTGGCGATGTCAGCAGTGACTTTCTGTACATTTTAAATCATTATTATAAAACGAGTGGTACTCACAGAGCGAGCCGTGTATTTCCACCGTTGGTGTCACAGCGCATGCGCACCAGGCAGCCAAATACGCATGGTACTCACAGAGCGAGCCGTGTATTTCCGTATTTGGCTGCCTGGTGCGCATGCGCTGTAACACCAACGGCGGAAATACACGGCTCGCTCTGTGAGTACCACTAGTTTTAAAACAATGAATTAAAATGTTTATTAGCAACTCCGAGCTTTCAGACCCCAGCGCGTCGCTGTGTGAAACCCTAATTGTACGCTGGGTACCTTTGAAATTCATATCTGATTATTTTTGACCCACCCCGAGCTCCTAAGCAGTGCTTGGTGGTCCAAATGAGCCTACGAGCTATATAGCTGAAAGTGACTGCATATTAAAAAGCCAGCCCCTGGCTTGCACATCGCAGTCACGGAAGGGGCTACTCTATTCTAGAACTTTAAACAAACACTCACCTTACCACTCACTTTATTCACTTTAGACACTTTAACACACTTTATATCTATCTATTATTAAAGAGATTTGCACCACATTCATACCTCATTTGCACCTTACCCCAAGTTTTGTACCTCTGCATTCTACCTCACTGTTACTCATTTTACTCTGTATTGTATATTGTATATATGTATATTGACTTTACCTACTTTTTACTTACTACTTACTTTCTTTTTACTGTATGTAGCACATTCTCGGTCTCATACAGAAACAAGCATTTCATTATAAAGTATTCTGTATTTTCTTCTGACAAAATAATGAACAAACTTGAGATGGTGTTTCTCCACCTGTTCTATGATGTGTAAGGTGCGCCTGCCATTATCCTGTGTCTGTCTACCTGTTATGAATCCCGTCTGGTCCTCATGTATCAAATCAGGCAGAATGTTTTCCATTCTCTTGGTTAGTATTAGGCCTGCCACGATAACACATTTTGCTGGGCGATTAATTGCCCCCGAAAATATCGCGATAAGCGATATTATTGCGACCGGTTAGAGAATTTTTTTTTGGAGAAATTTATTTCCCAAAACTTTTATTTTGAAGCCCACCGCTCCGTCTTTTCCGGTGTTTTAGACTTTTATTTTGAAGCCCACCGACCGGACCGGAAGTATTGTTGCGATTATCAGGTACTTTGGGTACCAGAAAAGTCACGTGAAACACTGCAGACCACTGATTGGTCAGAATAGAGACGCGTCTCTAGGATTTCATAAGCATTATGTTTGCAGCAGGCACAAGTGCAATAAACAAAGGATACAGTCACTGTGTATTCTGCCTCATTTATTGATTAAACAAAACCGACATCAACACAATTTGCCACCGAGCGGAGAGTTTAGTCTCGCAAAAAGATCGCTGACTTGTTAAGGCTTGTTGTTAGGTTAGGTGCTAATGTTGTGCTAGCGTTTTAGCATGGCTATCGTACATAGCGTGATCAATATAACTCGCTATTGATTGTTTGTATGAGTAACGTTAATGCTAGTAGAATAGACACAACGTGAGGTAATCACCATCCATTTTAAACCGGTTATTACCTAATGCTAACGTTAGCAAATAGACGCGACTGGTAACGTTACAGCTAACGTTAACGCTTGTAGAATAGACACAATGAGAGGTAACGTTAGCGTTAGCAGAATAGACACAACGAGGGTCTCGTTAATGTTGTTATTGATTGATTGATTACTGTGTTTACTCTGTTTGTATGAGTAACGTTAATGCTAGTAGAATAGACACAATGAGGGGTAACGTTAGCCCCACGGAGCTCCTGTGCTGTGCTCTGTAGTAAAGCCAGCGGCCCGCCTCCCAACACGGACAGTGACTGACAAGGGGCACTGGGTCCGCCTCATTAAAACAAACGCGCAAATAGCAATTAATCGCGCCCGTCAAAATCATTGCATTCATTTTAATTATCGCGGCAATTAATCGATTTATTGCTTATCGCGGCAGGCCTAGTTAGTATTGATGTGAACAATTTGTAATCCCCGTTTAATATGGATATGGGACGATAGGACTCACAGTATTCTTCCCTTCCTTTGGTATGACGGATCTCACTGCCTCTTTCCATGATGTAGGGGCCTCTGCCTGTGGTGGGAGACATGGGGGTCTCAGTTAGAGAGGAGGACAACACCCTATCAGGAGAGAGAGCATGGCACAAAGGGTAGCCACTAGGGATGCCCAGATCACGTCTTTTGCCACCGATACCGATCACCGATCGTCTATGAGCCATATCAGGGCTGTACGCTAAGCTTTTTCACTAGGGGCACACTTGCCCCTAAATGAGAAATGTAGGGGCAAAGAATCTTTTTTTAGGGGCACATTTTTAAATAACTATTTTACCATTATAGTAGGGCTGGGCGATATGGCCTCTAAATGATATTGCGATATTTTTTGGCCATATCACGATACACGACATATATTGCGATATTTTGACATTTCCTCTAAAGCACTTAAAAATGCTTGATTTAACCCTTTGATGCATACAGTCACGCCAATATGATGATTATAATAAGTCCCTGCAACATATGTTTGCATTATTAAACCATGAAGATGCTTTAAAAAATAATTTAATGAAAATGTACTAAGAGTAGTCTACTGACACACTAATAAAAAAAATTATTTACATCTAAGACCATTTATATAAAAACTCTTGGGTGCCTTTTTTTTTTGCACAGTACTGTTTTCTATCCACTTTAGCCAAACACACACACATATATGTATATATATATATATATATATACCGTAATTCCTCTAATAGTAACCCCGGCTTGTATTTGTTTCAACTGTAGCGGGTACCAGGCTTGTATTAGGAGGAGGCCTGTATAAGAGGGAGGCCTATATTTCAAATTTTCAAACGGATCATAATGAATAAATCAACATTTTGTGTCAGTTTGAACCCAGTAAAATGTACTGGGTTCATTTATTGAAACCAAGTACTGTATGAAATAGTAAACAGTGCAATTACAGGTGGTCACTGGTCATTTCAACGTTTTCAAAGTGAAATCAAGTAACTAGCTCAGTATGCAGCTCAGTATATTAGTAACCCGGCTTGTATTAGGAGGCCGGCTTATAATTGCTTAGCTCAAGAGCGCACCCGGCCATTAATAGAGACCCGGCTTGTATTTGAGACCCGGTTACTATTAGAGGAATTACGGTATATACACCTGTGAGAAAATAATAATCACACACAAAGGGATAATGGCTTATAGCAGACTTAATGATTTTAGAATATTTCAGATAATGAAATTAAATGTGTATATCATCAACTATCCAGTTAGTATTTATACTGTAACGTTTGGCTACTTTAAATCATTGAATGTAGAGAGAGAGCGAGAGAGAGGGGGCGAGAACGAACGAGAGAGCCAGCCCCTCCCCTCGGGTTTTGTTCTAGGTTCGCGTTTTGATCGTCTAAGCTGCCGTAGGTGATGACGTCACACTCAAATGTAAACAGGAAGAGTTTAACACACGGAGATGGAAACTGGATGATATACAGAAACGAATAACCAATAAATATGAAGTTATGTTTAAACTTCTGTTGTCAAGCGTTGTCAATATAACCCACCCCCTTTCCTCACGAATGGAACTAGTGTTGTGGAGTCCGCTTTGAGCATTTTCCAGGGTTAGCAGCTAACGCTAGCTAGTTAGCTTAGCATAGTCCTAATGGATAACTTGGTTAGCAGCTAACGTTAGCCCATTGCTCGTGTCAATTAAATTGCATGTTATTAAAGGTCCGCGCTGGTCTGTCTAATGAAATTACAACCGCAACATTATGTCGCACTGTACAGCCCTGGTTGTAGGCTAATGTTTTACTATTTTTTTTATCCAATTTGTATGGATTAACACTTTAATCGCCAAGGACGCCTTAACACGTCATTCCCCGCCATGCTAATTCTGCCAATGACGCCGTAACACGTCATTGAGATCAATATTTCAAAAATCTGTGATCGCAATCATATTTCTCCCGCGGAGACTTGAGATCTACTGTTGATCCCCTCTCAACTCTCCAACGGTTCAAGAGCGCCATCTGGTGGCCGATCGGCGGATCACCCAAACCGGAAACCGGAAACGGAAACTGGTGCTCATCCAAATTCGGTCCGACCACTCGCTATAGGTCCCGGGACTCGAGCTCGACACAATGGATAGCGATCCGTTACCAATAACTCGATAAACAACATGATTTGGACGTATATACTATTATACAACCTGGAGATGGATCGCATATTTCAACATCCCATAATAGGAATCGGTTTGCTCCACGCTCATCGCCCAATGGCCCGAGGAGACTGGGGTAAGTTTCAGCGTTTATTTTTACCGTGTTCGATACAAACTGCTCTAATGATCATATCACCGACACTACATGAATCATCTAACGTTGGCCACGGAATTATAAGCGACCCCCCCCCCATCCGGTCAACATCAGATGATAAGTAGTAACTTCTAGAAGCATGTCCATTTGAAATTTTTTATCCGGCGCCGATCGCTATCAAACTGTATTTGATCATCAATATAATGCATTTAGGGCTATAAATCACGTTCTGCAGAATGCTGCAGAAAACAATAAAAACATATTTATACTTTAGACCGCATTTTAGTATGAATATGTGAATGAAAAAGTATAACGTTCCTACATCCTGAACGATAGATAATTGACGTTGAATGGGCCATAGTAATGTCAATTTAGCAATACAATTAAAAAAGTTATAGCCCTGCAAAGAAGGGGAACTTCTCCATAGACAAATAGAGCTGGCAGAGAGGGGTATAATGATGTACATAAGCATGGCAGAGAAAGTGTTAATTTAGGAGTGAAATGCGAATGAAGGGTTGAAATCACTACTCGCACCCTTGCCCCCAAATATTATTTTCCACTCGCACGGGCCAAATTAACACTTTGATTGCCTAAGGCTAAATTCATGATATACCATCCGTTGCCAGCTCTATTTAACATGGAGAAGTTCCCCTTCTTTGCAGGGCTATAACCTTTTAAATTCTATTGCTAGATTGCCATTATTAGGGCCCATTCAAGGTCCTATATGTATTGTTCATGGTGTAGCAACGTTAAACTTTTTCATTCACATATTCATACTAAAATATGGTCTAAGGTATAAGTATGTTTTCATCTCTTTCTGCAGCTTTCTCCAGAACGTGATTTATAGCCCCAAATGCATTATATTGATGATGAAATACAGTTTGATAGCAATCGGCGCGATATAAAAAATTCCAACTGGACGTACTTCTGGAAGTTACTACACGTCATCTGATGTTGACCGGATGGGCGAGGGGGCGTTTATAATTCCGTGGGCAGTTTTCCATTATGGGATGTCGAAATACCCGGTCCATTTCCAGGTTGTATAATAGTATATACGTCCAAATCATGTTGTTTATCGAGTTATTGGCAACGGATCGCTATGTATTGTGTCGAGCTCGAGTCCCGGGACCTATAGCGAGTGCCCGGAAATAATATGGGTGATCACCACTTCATCCACATGACTTCCTGTTTGGCGCTTCTGCCGATCGGCCACCAGATGGCGCTCTTGAACCGCTAGAGGATTGAGAGGAGCTCAGAACTGTGTGTGAAGGCTGCAGAGGGGAAATATGATTCCGATCACAGATTTTTGAAATATTGATATCAAAGACGAGTTACGGCGTCCTAGGCAACTTGAGCATGGCTAGGAAAGACGCCTAAACACGTTTCCGGCACTTAAAGTGTTAAGGGGCAATTTGCGATCATCTCGTCGCAGTGTACAGCCCTGCATATCGGCCGATACCGATCGTTTTTGGTTTTATAAAAAAAAAAAAAAAATGTAATATATAATTTCTTTTTTAAATAAAATATATATATAATCATACTTGTAGTTGTATTATCTGCGAGACATCGCCACCACGCAACAAGTCAAAATGCTCGCTATCTGCAAACAGCTCCACTGTCTGTGTGTATACTCTGCTTTGGTCAAATCACATTCAGCATGCCCTCACCCAGCCCCTTTCGTGACTGCGATGCAAGCCAGGGGCTCGAATACGCATCGAATCAATGTTATAAGACATTGTATCTTAGGTATCATGCACTCTACTATTGCTGGAGCATTTGTTGATATCAGGAGCTATCGGTAGCTAGCCGGCTAGATACCGTTAGACAATGCCTCAAGTATTAAACTAAAAGTGAATAGTTGACTGGGTCATTTAGTTTAAACAGTAATGTTAGCTAGGTAGCTAACATTAGCTCACAGAGGTCCCATGCACTAGACTAGAGCAGACTACAGGCATTAAAGCGTTCCGTCTTGGGACGGATATCCGTCCATTTGATTTGGAGATTCCGTCATTGACGGACGGATTTGAACCTGAGCCAATCAGAGGCGTCAAATATCATTTTTTCCCCTACCGCGGCCGCACCAAACAGTCATTTGGCTCTGCGGCTCTGCAGATACCCCCTACTCCTTTCACCCGCCTCCGCTGTGCTCAGCACCAATGGGAAGCGGCCATTTTTCGTTTTGAGTTTCTGAAACTCCGCCATTGCTCTCTAGCTCTACTCGAGAGTAAACTTGACTCATCAACATGCGGCAACTTTTCCGAGACAGTAAGTTCATTTGACTTATTCTAGTCTAAAGAAACATATATATTACTATTGCTATTGATAAATCTAGGTAACGTGAATGCCACAAAACGAATGCCTTTTGTTAATCAGAACGTTATTTACGCGACAAGTTCAACCAGTGTGTTGTTGTTGTTGGTGGTGGTGTTGCGTGTGTGAGCTTGCGCCTCCGTGTATGATAAATGTGAATGTTGATAAATCTAGGTAACGTTAATGCCACAAAACGAATGCCTTTGTTAATCAGAACGTTATTTGCGTTATCAATTGTTTTTAAGCTCAATAAACGTCTTTCTACCATTTGTCCGGGAGATCTCTGGGTAACAGTACTGTATATTTGCATATCATATATGTCACAAATGTAACATTACTATCTATATACCTGTAGTATGTCATGTATGTCACTATGAATTGAAAATGGGGGACCCTGATGTAAACGAGACGAACGTCTTTCTCTGGTCTGCATCCCCTTAACAATTGTGTGTATTGAGCTGTACTGTATTGTACCCATTCTGCTATCTGTTAAATATTGATTGATTGTTATTAACAGATTGCAGAATGGGTACAATACAGTACAGCTCAATACACACAATTGTTAAGGGGATGCAGACCAGAGAGAGACTTTCGTCTTGTTTACATCAGGGTCCCCCATTTTCAATTCATCATAACATATATGACACACATGACATACAGATAGACAATACTGCTACATCTATACATTTATGACATACCAGATTTACAAATACAGTAGCCTATTGTTTGTGATACAAAAATAGTCTAAAAAGAGTATATACATTTGACGAAGAAACTGTACATTGGAGGTGGGATGGGGGGGTTGTAACTGTACATTGGATTATTGACAACCTTACTTGGTCCCAAGAAGAGGGTCTTGTGTATTAAATAAAGTTTTCATTCATTCATTCACTCTGGATCTTGTAAATCCAGTAGCAATACACACAATTGTTAAGGGGATGCAGGCCAGAGAAAGGCGTTTGTCTTGTTTACATCATCAGGGTCCCCCATTTTCAATTCATAGTGACACTTATGACATACACAACATACATGACATCATGACATTTATGACATTTATGACATGCATGCCTTACAGGTATATAGTAATAGTAGTTACATTTGTCACATATACGATATGCAAATATACAGTACTGTTACCCAGAGATCCTAACAGTAAATATATACATATGATGAGGAGGAGACTGTACATTAGGAGGGGGTGGGTGGTAAAAAAGATATACAAACGGTGGGGAGGAGACTGTCCATTGTTGTTGTACCATAATTGTGAAACGTGTTTAGTCCCTTGTTTGTATGATAACAAGCCGTTTAGTTCATGGTTCAAAGTAATGGGAAAAGGGTGCTATCTCGCCATCAATCAGAAGCTAGCCACAAGACTTGCATTCACGCTCTCCAGCACACAGCCTCCCTGCCTGGCACAACAACCACAACAGTAGGGTCTATAGTCACAGTCAGGACAGTAGGCTCTACAAGTAGGCTCCCTTAAAACGCTAACGCTATTAAAAAAAAAAAAAAATACAGTGGAGGTTAAAATAAGAATATGACTTGGCCAGAAAAAAAGTTCAGTCAGGAGAATTTTTTTTGCTTTAATCCCTGAGACTATTGCCGGAGGCAATAGGAGCCTCTGTTGACACGGGTCTGGGAGGGGCAGCAGGAGGAGGGGGAGGGGCAGTACGCTGCAGCTCTGTGTGTCTGAGAGAGAAGTCAGCGAGTGAGAACTCCGCTAAGAATTGGATCATGTTTTTAGATCGGTTTTCACGATCGGCGAAAATAAAGCATTATCGGAATTCACCGATCTCGTATTTATACTGAATATCGGCCGATACCGATCGCTGGCCGATCGATCGGGGCATCCCTAGTAGCCACTAAGGTCAACCAGAGAGTAAAATTCCTCACTAGGATTTCAACCTATGTAAACAGGTCAGCAATGGAAATTGTAGTGAAGAATAGGCTGCAGACCGCACAAAATAAATTAGTTAGACTCATTTTACAGTTGCATCACAGGTAGGGCTGTACTGAATGCTTTGAAGCTTCGATCATAATGTTGACATTCGAATTCTAAATCAACATTCGAATTTTAAATGTTTAATAAAAAAAATAATATATATATATATATATATATATATATATATATATATATATATATATATATATATATATATTTTTTTATGTGTCTATTCAATCTGTTTAAACCAATGGGGGTTTTCTTCACAGTTGCAGTTAAAGATTAGGCTACACTAATATTATAATATTATACTATAAGACCTAACCATCACTTTCATACCAACTGTCCCCCCCCCCCTTTTTTTTTTAAACACAGAAATACGCAATTTTAGAGTAATTAGAGATGAATACTGAAGAACTAGAATCATTAGAGGTTCTCAAAGTGAGGCCCATGTCCATGAGAGGGATCTGGGCAGTCCCCATAGAAAATTCAAATTTAACAGGACCAAATCATCAGTTTCTTATTTATTTATTTAACCTTTATTTAGCCAGATAAAACATTGATCTGGTCCAAGAGGCCCCAACAGGAGTACAAATATATATATATATATATATATATATATATATATATATATATATATATATATATATATATATATATATATATATACTGTACATACATACACACATATACACCAATAACAAAATAAAAACAGTTAAGAATCATACACATAAGCAAATAAACAAACAAACAAACATATGCACAGCCTATGTACAAAAGAAATAAACAGTTCATCTCTAGTCTTTACAGTTTTCTTCAATTGCATAAACACTCAAATCAAAAGTATTACACAATTATCAAAACCTTACACTCAAGGAGCAAAACATAGGCCCAGATTTAAGCACAATGTCAGCCTCACACTTTTTGCAAAACAATACACACAGTGATTTGCAAAACACTAAACACACTTGCATTACATTAGACACAGAATGTCAAATTACCACACATATGAGCCAATTGGTTAAACTCAGCCATCAGATGCACACACACACCATTGCTTAATTGTAGATACACCAATCAGGTTTAAGCACTATAAAAATGCAGCAGGTGAGTTCACCTGTCTTCAACCAAAATGGAAGGAGAGTGAAGTACTGTACACAGAGAACGTGAACATATACAATACATTCACCAAACACTACACAAGACAACCAATGATGCAGACTGATGAAAATATACATTTTCTCCCATTTTCCCATGTTATCCAGCCTCAGACCAGTTTCTCTCAGTGGAATTGCTGCAACACCTCGCCACACATTACAATATCCAACTATTGCCAGAGGTGATCAAAGTTGCAAACTGTTTCCTGGCCAGGACAGGCAGAGATGCAGTCCCTACTATCCAAAGTGTCTTTTCCCTCCTGGATGATAATAATAATAATAATAATAATAATAATAATAATAATAATAATAATAATAATAATAATAATAATAATAATAATAATAATAATAATAATAATAATAATAATAATAATAATAATAATAATGCATTTGATTTATAAGGCGCTTTTCAGGACACTAAAAAAAAAGTCTACAAATCGGTGAATGAAAAAATTATAGGATCAAATGAAAACTACTTACTAAAAATGGATGTTTAAAAGTACTAAAAACCAACAAAAAATACCAAACACTAACAAACATTCAGCACAGACAATGGGGATGCTGACATCAAATGTAATTTTTTTATTTTATTTTTTTAAAGCTCCGGGGCTAGGAGAAAAACATCCGGGGCTAAAGCCCCGGAAGCCCAGGGCTAACGACGCCACTGGTGGTGGGCACACCCTCGCTTTACCCACAGCCTCTGACAAGTGGGTTGTATCATGCACTTTAAAAAAAAAAATTTTTTTAACAATGTATTTATTGGGTTTTGGTTTGCAAATTACATGTATATCAGCAGAGCAATACTCTGCAAACATTTTCCCCCTCCCATAACCCCGCCCCAAACAAAATAATAATTAACTTCAAAAACAGGTTCACAAAGGATACAAATTCAAATTAAATAAATAATGATACAATCGAAATATTTTACACATTGAATATAGGGTGTTTCTTGTTGTTTTTACACGTATCATGCACTCTTACTCTCATACACCCACCCACACACATCCAGGCATACAATCACCAGTACATATTACTCACAGAAATCTGAAGGACCGCAATGGAAATAAGCTGTAAGCTTTCTTGCATTTTTATCCTTTTGATAATGATAATGGTGTATACTTGTATATATGTTCATTATCAATAAAGATCTCTATCTGCCTTTTTAATTGTCCAATTAAAATATTCTAACATTACTGGAGCTAGGTCACCTTTAAAGATTCTGTACCACTCATTGGGGAAACCATCACTTCCTGTGGTTTTATTTGCTTTCAGTTTTCCTTTGGCTATATCCAGTTGTTCTCTCGTGATGGGGGCAACTAAAGCTTTGTTTTCTGTTTTTCCTATACGTGGAAGATCTAAAGAGGTTAGAAACTGCCTAATATTTTCCTCATTTTCCATCTCAGGTTGTGAGTATAGTTTCTCATAGTATTCTTTGAATACATGTTGAATTTCATCGGGTTCGTAGGTCGCTTCATCTGTCAGGGGTTCCCTAATCTTGTGTAGAAAGTGTCTGTTTTGTTTATTCCTGAGGCGTTTTGCAAACATTTGGGTCCCGATTCATAGAAGGTTTGCTTTGCAAATCTCAATTTATTTTCTAGTTCGGTTCAATGACTATCTAAATCCAATCAATATTAAACATTAATACAATAACCTAAATATATATATAGCTTTGGCTCTTACACCGGCCCCTAATTGTCCTTCTAATCTAGAGACAATTACTAACTACTAAAACACAATGATCCAAACCAAACACCATTTCAACTGAAAAGTGTCTCCACTGCGGGATAACCAATACCTGGTGCCAGAGGTCACTAGTACATGGCACACCGTAGGAGGGCGGTCTTTACCACCGCTTCATGCAGCTTCTTCTTCACGAAGATCTCAAGCTCTGCTTCCTTTATATTCTGCTCTTCAGCTGCAGTAGCGCTGACCACGGCGTTCTTTACCTCTGGGTCCTCCGTGGTTAGGTCCCCATGGGGTTCTGGGTTCTGAGGCCATTCCTCTTCGGGCTTGGTGAGGAATTCCGGCCCCTGTATCCAAGTCTCATTGCGCAGGACTGGCATCCGATGCCTGGCATCCGATGTCCGATGTCTCCCTCTGGTACCTTGCTTCCTCATAGGCAGCTTTGTTATTAATATGTAGAACTGTAGGGTGGCAGACTCGGCAGCTAATCTTCTCTTGGCAGTCCTTGCTCATGTGACCCTGTTTCAGACACCTGAAACATAGGCCTTTACTCTGGAGAAATTCTATTCTATTCTCCTTGTGAAGAGACTTCTTCAGCTTGTTGCATTGCTCCAGGGCATGCTGTCCTCCTTGGCAGAAGAGGCGAGGGTTGGAGAAGGCACAGAGGGTATCCCCCTTGTGGCCTGCTTTAGCCTCTGCCGGGTGCTGGACTGCTGTAGCAGCTGTTGCAAAGCTTCCCCGAGCGCCGCTATTTCTGGAGGTCCTCTCATCTTTGTGAGCCTTAGTTTGGCTCTGGTTTCCATCTGTGATGTTGCCGAAGAGCGGGTGTAGGGCTTCTTGGGCTTGTAGGTTGACAAAATCGGCAAGGTCGCTGAACTTGGCGCGGCGCTGATCTTTCTCTAGAAGAGCATAGGCCTTGCTTCTCCACCGCTCTCTCTGCTTGTACGGAAGCTTGGCTGTGATGGCACGCATATTTGATATGCTGTCAAGCTCCTGCAGGTACTCCACGTCAGCCATAGCGTTGAGGCATCCAGTGAGATGGAGGCCAAAGGAGAAGAGCGCCTCTTCGTCATCGGACTGGATAGTAGGCCAGTTCAGTGCCTTGTCTATATATGCCATTGAGATCTTGTATCCATTTCCAAAATGTCTTTTCAAGAGCCTCCTTGCCTCGGGATAGCCTCGTTCTGATTCCATGTGAAGACAACTTCTTATCAGCTCTCTTAGCTGCCCCGCCGTGTACTGCTCCAAGAAGTACAGCCGGTCACTGCTACTATCTGTCTTGGCCTCCACTCCGTGTTCAAAGGCCCTGATGAATAGCCTGTACTCCATAGGTTCTCCCCCGAATATAGGAATCTGTTGAGGGGGTAGCGTAGCATGGCATTGCTGCCTCACTGGGAAATCCCCCATGGTTCGTTTGGGCTCTTGTTGCGGAGACTCTTGTTCTTTCTGTGTAGCACCGCCAGGTGCTCTGTAGCTGCTACTGTAAGTAGGTTCTTCTATTTTCACTACGGCCTCGGGAGCAGGCCTAGCCTGCTTGTGAGCTTGTGATACAAAGGAACTCTTTTTCTCTAGGTGAGAGTTCCTTCCATCCTTACGGGACACTCTGGATGAAGCTCGCTGGTCCTCGTACTTTGCCAGTACTTTGCGCTTAGCCTCTGAGGCTGCTAAAGCAGCCTGGATCTGTAACTCCTCTCTCTCTGCTCTTAGCTTAGCCTCCTGTTCTTCCCTATCTGCTCTTAGCTTAGTGTGAGCCTTAGTGTGCGCCTCCAAGAGCAGAGCCTCCTGTTCCTCGAGTTGTCGTTTTTGTTTTAGAGCGTGTACCTCGAGTTGTCGTTTTTTTTTTTTAGCGGAAGCCTGGGTTAGCAACTCAGCCCTCTCTAAGTCAGCTTTCAGCCACAGGCTTGCAGATGATGCTCTGGAAAATGTAGTGGATGGGGCTCTAGACCCTTTCCCTTCTACGATGCCGGATGCACTGTCTTCAGGCCTGACCTCATCTTGGTGCTTCCTAGACTCCGCTGTTGATTGATTGATTGAAAAGTTTATTAACAGATTGCAGAATGGGTACAGTACAGTACAGCTCAATACATACAATTGTTAAGGGGATGCAGACCAGAGAAAGACTTTCGACTTGTTTACATCAGGGTCCCCCATTTTCAATTCATCATAACATATATGACATACATGACATACAGATAGACAGTACTGCTACATCTATACATTTATGACATATCAGATTTGCAAATACAGTACTGTTTGTGATACAAAAGTGTCCAGAAAAGGAGTGTATATACATTTGGCATAGAAACTGTACATTGGAGGAGGTTGGTTGGGTGGGGTGGGGTTGGGTGGGTTGGGTGAGGGCTGTACATTGGAGGTGGGGGGGGGGGGGGGGGGGGGTTGGGAAGGGGACACACACACATTTTACACTGTACATTTGAATATTGACAAAGCCTTACTTGGTCATTTACTGTACAACTAGGTTAGGACATTTGTAGGGGCCAGTTTCGAATTGCAGTCTCACGTAGGTGTTTTTTGAGAGTGTTTTTGAAGGTGGGTAGTGATTCACATTCCTTTACAGCTTTAGGCAGGGCGTTCCACATTGATGTGGCATAATTGCGAAACGTGTTTAGTCCCTTGTTTGATCCGAATCTGGGTTTTACATGATTTGTGGAGCTCCCTCTGGTGTTGTGATCGTGGTATTCACTGACCTTTGGGAAGTATTTTGACATGTACATGGGTACCTTGGTCGCGTAGTGTATCTTGTAGACCAGGCCCATTGCAAGTTGCTGTACTCTGTCGTCTACTCTAAGCCATCCTAGGTTGTCAAAGTGGGCAGGCGTGAGGTGGGTTCTAGGAGTCAGGTCAAGTAGTAGTCTGACTAGCTTGTTTTGAGATGTTTGTAATTTGTTTTTTAGTGCCTTTGAGGTGCTTTGGTACCATGAGGTGCAAGCATAGTCGTAGTACCCTTGAATGAGTGCTCCTGCTAGAGTCTTCAGGGTATTCTTGTTTACCAGAGAGGAGATCCGGTACAAGAATCGCGTTCGTTGGTTGACTTTTTTTATTACATTGGATGCCATTTTGTCACAGGAAAGATTAGCCTCTAGGATGGAACCCAGGTAGGTAATTTCATCTTTCCTTGTGATAATATTGTCACCCACTGTAACCGAGAAGCCGTCGGTCTTGCTGAGTTTGTTATTTGAACCGAAGAGAATGGACTCTGTTTTGCCCATGTGTAATGATAGTTTGTTGTCGGCGAGCCATATGCAGATTTTGCTTAGTTCCGAGCTGAGGGCTTTTTCAACCTGTAACTTGTTCTTGTCAGAGACCAGCAGGGCTGAGTCGTCCGCAAACAGGAACAAGTTGCAGTCACAAGCTGACGACATGTCATTTGCATAAATTAGGAATAGTAGCGGTCCTAGTATGCTTCCTTGTGGAACACCACAGCTCACTGTGAGGGGGGGGGATAGTGTACCGTTTACTTCCACCATCTGTTCCCTCCCCTCCAGGTAGGATTGTATCCAGCTCACTGATAAACTATCAAAACCAATTGCTTTTAGCTTGTCAATCAGAATGGTGTGATTGACAGTGTCGAAGGCCTTTTGTAGGTCCAGCATGACCATGCCGCAGTATTTGCCCGCGTCCACCTCTTGTTTGATGTGGTCGTTCAAGTAGAGAAGGCATGTGTCAGTGGAGTGGGATGTTCTGAAGCCAGATTGGAATTCGTAGATTAGATTTTTTTCCGCGAGGTACTTTTCGATCTGTTCGTATACTATTTTTTCCATGACTTTCGAGATGGATGTAAGGATAGAAACAGGGCGGTAGTTACCCGGGTCTAATTTGCTGCCCTTTTTGTGCAGGGGTGTTACTCTCGCAATTTTGAAGTCCTTGGGGACGTGTCCCTGTTTTATGGAGAGGTTTATTATGTGTGTGATGACTGGGGTGATGGCTGCTGCTGAGTCTCTGAGGAATTTGGAGGGGATGTTGTCATGGCCAGTGGCCTTGTTTGGTTGGAGGGCGCTCAGTTTTTTGAGTACCTCATCTGTAGTTACTATTTCCAGTTTGAAGTCGTCTTTGTGGACGCCTAGGTTCTTGTAGTATGCTACTATGTGTTCTACCCCATACTGCCCTGAGTGGGAGGGTAGTTTGTTTACCAGTGTTGTGGCTATGTTTGTGAAGAAAGTGTTTAAGTAATTGGCTACATCCAGCTTGTCTGTGATGAGCGTGTTGTCCGTCTTTATGTTTATGTTTGAGAACCTGGTTTTGAGTTTTTTACTGCAGCCTAGTTGATTGTTGAGTAATTTCCAAAGTTCACGTGGTTTATTTTTGTTTTCCTCGGTTTTGTCATTGATGAAATTTTTTTTAGCAGTTTTGATCATGGAGTTTACGTCATTTCTTAGTCTGTTTCTTTCTAGTTTGAGTTCAGTCACGTGGTCTTGGAGTTCACTGCTCGTGCTTTTGGTAAGCTTTGACTGACTTTTACGAAACTCAGAGCATTTTTTGTCTCTGGCTTTCATAGCGGTCAGTATTTCAGTGTGCATCCATGGCTCAGCACGATTTTTTACCCTGGTGGTTCTTAGGGGGGCCATGTTGTTTAGTATTGATGAAAATTTGGTTTTGAAGCCAAGCCAAGTTTCTTCAACCAGTGTACCATTGAGTTCATCTGACCAGTCCAGACTCTCCAGTTCAAGGTTAAAGGCCTCGCTAGAGTAGGTTTTGAGGTCTCTAGATGTGACTGTTTTGTGACAGCCAGCCTTTAGTTTTAGCTTTTTGCGGGTACAGAATATCATATAATGATCACTTAACCCGCATGCTATAACCCCTTTATTGGATATCTTGGACTTGTCAGAGGTCAGTATGAGGTCAATGGTAGTCTGAGTTGATTCACATATCCTTGTGGGTTGGGTGATTAGTTGGCTGAGGCCGTGCAGATCACAAAACCTATTGAAGGATTTGAAGACGGGTGCATCTTTTTGTTGCATATCCGTGTTCCAATCCCCAATAAGAATTTTTTCCGCATCCTCAGCTCCAGCTAAGCACACATCCATAGTATCATAAAAGCCAGTTTGATCTGGCGGTCTGTATATTGTGCCGACTAGAACAGATTTTGCCCTTTCAAATAAAATGTCCACCCATACGGTTTCAATTGTCTCATGATGAAGGTCAGTACGGGTAATGAATTTGGTGTCCTTATGTATGTACATACAAACACCACCTCCATACTGGTTTCTGTCATTACGGACTATAGTATAGTTCTCTATTTCTATTTCAGGGTCTGTTACAGATGGATCAAGTTTAGTTTCAGTAAAGCATAATAAGTCTACCTTACCGCTCATAAACAGGTTTCTTATTTCGTCCAGCTTATGCTTAATGCTGTTCACATTAAGGTGAAAGATGTGTAGTCCGTTTTTATTAGCTGTGTTATTGATGTCTTCAAGTTCCAGGTAATGGTTTTCTGGTGCTGCTGTGGGGGAGGGAGGGGGGGGGCTTTGTTGTTGTCTCCGTGAGGTCTGTGTGCTGGTGTGTGGGGAGGGGGGATCCTTTGTCTGTGTACGCTTATGCACCTCCTCCATCCACGTGCCAGCCTTTTCTGTGAAGTTGGAAAATGTGTCAGCCCTCTGCGTGAACCATTCATCCTGATCTTTCTTGTTGAATTCTACCAATCTTGTCTGTACACCTTCCAAGTTCCCGTCGTCGTCCTCATCCATTAATTGATTCATCTTATTCATGTGACCAGTTAGCTGACCTAACTTAGCCTTCCTCTTTTTAATGGCATTACGCACCTGTTCCTCATAGAACTTTTGTGTCATCTCAACCTTCTTAGGTTTCGACATTTTGTTGTTATCCTTCTTTCAGCACTCCAGTAGTTCGTGTTGTTCCTTTTCCCTCTTGTAACAAAGTTTTCTTACTAATGTGAGGGCCGGCGATCCACTCCACTGGTCAAAGTACTTACTCGTGAGTAGTACATCCGTTGATAACGAAAAGCAATGTCCACAGCCGCTCCAGTGCAAAGTAAAAATATCCACGCCCGCTTATATAGAGACCCAAATATTCTAGAATGTTCGGTTATGACATCATATGGTGACATCACGAAGGTCCCACAACTTTCTATCATGATGTCATACTGTGGTTCTAGAATGTTTTATGTTCTGGAAAGTCTATTATGACATCACCACAAACGTTCTAGAAGGTTCTATGTTCTAGAATGCCCTATTATGACAAATACGATGGTTCAATGACCTTATCTAAATCCAATCAATATTAAACGGGTTCTATACAACAAGAGGTGCAAATCCAGAGCCTGCAGAATAATGAAAGACCCTCACCACCCCAATAACAGCCTGTTCCAGCTGCTGAGGTCAGGCAGACGCCTGCGAACACCAGCTACTAGGACAGAGAGGCTTCGGCTCAGCTTCTTCCCCCAGGCCATCAGAGCCTTGAACAATGAACACTGAGGGTCACAGAACACTGAACCCTACACACACAAGCACACATTAGCACACACACGACACACACGCTGTGCACGCTCGCACACTAGCAGCCACTTTAACATGAGAAAGCACTCACTCATGCTGCACACGCCCACACTTATGGCCACAAAGAAAGGTCACTTTAAAAATAGTATAGTAACAGTGTATTGCACTACCAAGGGACCTAGCATGTCCTTCATGCTCTGTAAATAACTATGTACAAATACCGTGATGTCCCACTATGTTACCTGTTTATTGCACAATGTTGTCTATTGGATTCTATTATATGTTGTACTACTGTATTGCACATCGTTGCGGGCAAGACCACCTGCATTTCATTGTATACTTGTATGCCGTGACAAATAAAACTCTTGACTTGACTTGACTTGAACCTAAATATATATAGCTTTGGCTCTTACACTCCCCCTCCCCTGGTTGTTTCTCAAGTTTTCTCAGATTTCCCTGTAACTCACATATCTTAACCTCCTAATCTTATTTAAATATGCCATCTTAGAAATTAGGTACCCTCTCATAATTGCTTTGATTGTGTCTCATATAATAGTTGGATCCACTTGGCTGTTCTCATTAGATTTTATAGTTATTTCCTTCCTAATCTGATTCACAATGTCTTCATTATTTAAAATTCCCACATTTAAGTGTTACGTTGTCTATTGTTCAAATGTATGTTCAAGTCTGGAAGCGGATTCCTTTTTATCTTTAACGCTTTTTTAATGCAGTTGTACTCCCTCCGTTTTTTGACGATTTCAGTCGCATAGTCGTGATCAAAATAGAGGGTCTTGTTTCTCGGTTGGATCTTTCCCTTCATCCAGGCCCCTCTCAGTACCAGCCCTTCTTCCAGGCCTCTCTCAGCACCAGCTCTTTGGTTGTGTTCCTGGAAGTTATAATAATGTGCTGCAGCGCCAGCTGGGGGTTTCGCGGCTAGTGAGTGGTGGGCTCGTTGTATTTATTTTCTTTAGATTTATTTTAGCGTTTAGCGTGGATGTTATTTCTCCTCGACCTGGACTCTAAATCTGTTAGTTTATGCTGTATGGCACGTTGTCGTTCCCGCCTTGTACTGAGCGCTTCAGACAACTCCGTTGCCCTGTCTTCCATTTTCTCTGCCCGAGTCTCCACCTCTACCACTCACTCGTTCAGGTTCTGAATCTCCACAGCAATGTTGTCGAGTTTGCCCTTAATTTCTTGACCCAGCTGGTTAATCTCTTGTCTCCGTTCGTCACTGTCCCTTTTGAGTTCGGCTTTTAGTTCTTTTATCGCCTCAATTATATTATCATGATCCATGTTCTTCCCGCGCATCGCTGTCTCGTTTTCGGCTTGCAGTACGTTGTCTAAGCTAGTGCTAGCGTTAGTGAAGGAGAATGGGCTTCTTAAAGGAAAAGCAGACGAGGCTGGTCTTAATTACGTATCAATTGAAAGTTTATTCAACTTAAAGCATTGGTTTGAGAATACAGAATTGATTTAGAACAGAACAGGAGTAATACAGAAGTAATACAGAACCAAATGGATATGAAACCCGGCGCCGGTCAGAAAGGAGGAAGGAGAAGAAGAGAGAGGTCCCTCCCCTTACACTGACCTTTATAGACATTCTAGAACAGTTGATCACATGACAGCATGACAGGCTTAAACAGGCGTACCTTCTCCCTAACATCATACCATATGAGCATCCATCCTGACCTGTCATTATGCCTTTGTTTGGTGTAGACAAACACAGCCCCTCACAGAGGCCTGTCAAAGTTAATATTTTACAGAATACTGTGGAAGGGCTGAGATCGATCGCAATGATGTAATTCTGATCTAATATCATATAGAAACCATACATTTTCCACTACATTCCCCCTGTTGGGGCTGCCACCAGTCCCACCTATAGACAACTAAGAAAATGTAAACGTAAGTAATTTGAGTAAAAGTTAAAAATAAAAAATAAAAATTAATTATAATAATAATAAATAAAAATTTAAATTAAATAAATTTGACCCCAACTAAGAACTTCCTGGAATAGAGTATTATCCTAAAAAAGAAAGAAAAGAAATACATAGCATAACCTCACTACCATCCTACTTCCACATTTCCATCTTGCTCCCGCCATCTTTTATGACTTATAGCCATAACCACTCTGTCCCACCAAGGATCTGTCCCTGGTGGGCTCATAGACACTTACTGAATCTTTCTACACTTCCAGCAGTCTGCTGAAACACTTTCCTTTACCGACTTTGCTCCTCCCCTCACTTACCGTGCACCGAGACACACGTTGTTGATTGAGAGTGAATATCACCACTTCCGACTAATTCACAGACCCACCAATATGTGCATGTCCGTATCAAGAACGAATATCTCAGAACCTACAATTGTGTTAAGAAACTTCCCATCTCATCACATTTATTATATAGATTATTATATATCTATAGGAGAAAAAAAAATAAAACTGTGTGAGAAGGGTAAAACTCAACTCATTGTAATCTTGTCGGTAATTCCCACTTCCAACCCACTCCGATTACCTATGGTGTATGACTGAATACATTTCCTGAGTCTAACCATGGTTCAGCCAACATTCAATACACTGGGTTATGCCAAAAGAAAAAAGGGTCATAGAAACATAGTTATCTTATATGAATGCAACGACAACAACCGTGAACACATTATAATCGCCTGATTATAACAACACTTTTTATTAATGTCCCACTCCGTCTCTCGTCCAGTCCACCGTCCACGACTCAGCCTGCCATCTTCTTGCCATGCGCTTTCCTGATGCCCCCCATCCCAGTACCAACCAGGCTTGAATCCTGCCTAGCTTCTGAGATAGGATGAGACCGGGCGTGTCCAGGTTGTTATGGCCGTAAGCCAGTCCTCTGTAAGCGAAAAAAGTCTGTTGGGATCTTCATCCTTCAGCTCCGGGAACCCCCTGCGATGTCCACTGTCCTTCCAGCACGTCTCAGCATGGCCCAATGCAACCTCCAAGAGGAAAGTTCAATTCAATTAGAATTTCCCACAATATCTAAATTTGGTTCTTAACCAACACCCATGATAGACAACATTTGACCAGCATCTTCCCCCATTTACTATACCAATACAAACAGTAGTTTTATCAAACCCCCCAAATGTAGTGCTTTGTCCATATGCCCAGACTATTGTCCTAATGACTTACCCATGGCACTAAGACCTCTGGATGTATAACTAATAGCTCTCAACATGCTCACAGCATGTGTTTATTCAATCAGTGTCACAGGGCTCCCAATTATCTTGGCATGATGATAATGGGAATTATGCTCGATTCTGGACTACATCCCTGTGAATCATTAATTAATATTTTTCGAAATGGCTATATTAGATTATACAATGCATTTGAAAGAGGAATATTGACCCAAAACTCTTCAAATTGTATATTCCCCGGAACCCATCCAAAACACATGAATTTCACAACTGGCAGATAATGTATATACAGGAATTCGTGGATACTGCCAGTGGAGGCTTTACATATATTATGCACACATTGGATGTAATTTCCTCATATTGCCCCCACAGTACCTGCTAACATCTGCCCACTTCCCCATACTGACTCCATCATATTCCTATATCAGAGCTGTCATGACCATCCTTATCCTGATGCTTCTGAAAACTCATCGATTTCTAATACCGAAAATATGGTCATTTCATCTTTGCATCATGGTGCCATTGAAGATCACATTTTATGACATCATATTTATTAGGCATATGTCTTGTTTGCCTTTACTGGTTTGTTCATATCTAGGCTTTTGTTGCTCTTTTGTGCAAAATAACTCCCCTCGAGGAACAAATACATTTACATCTCCTCATTTACATACATAGTGATACGTTCATGTGGTGAACATGCTAGCAAAGTTGCCCTAAATGGGTTGGCACAGGTGTTATTGCATTGCACTTAGCTTCAAGGTGCTGGCCTTCGTGTCAACGGCAGACGACTCAAACTTCCGTCCATCTCATTCCCCCTGTTGGGGCCCCTCAGAACCTCCACAGTCTCTGTCTCCTCCCTTCTGCGTGTCCTGCTCCATCTTCCTGACAGGCTGACACAGAACAAATATGCTTATACCATTGGCTTACACCCCACAGGGTAATCTTGTTGACCAATAACTCTTATAACAACAACTGCCCTTGTCTCTGTCTTGAAACGTCCGTTGACGATGCTGAGTTGTGGTTCCTGTGGCCTGGACTGTCGTCAGAGCAGGTTGCATCACTGGCCTCCATACTTTTTATGTCACTCACTCCTTCAAAAGGTTGACAGAATGACAGTCATTAAAAATCAATCAAGACTCAAGAGGTTATGTCCTAGTGACCCATTCTGGGCTTGCTTTGCAATTGCTCATGCAAAAGTCCTTTGCAGCGCGGACCTTAAGCTGCGATGCTGTGTTAAATTAGCGTTTTTGTTAGTTTGCTGGAATATTTTATAGCAAGTAGTAAGCATTTTAGTAAGCATTTACAGGTTAGTTCCTTTGTTTGCACCGGTTTTTCTTGGTCCTAGCATGACCCATTTCCTAATTATTACTAATTCTTACGGGGTACCCCTGTTTACAGTGTCTCCAGCCCTGTACAACCTGTGAAGTAAGACATGGTTAATAATTTACAGATGCCAGAATAATCTCTGCTTTCTCCACCGCCCATCAACTCATTGGGAGAAAACAATTAACTTCACATGGCCCATTCATTCCGTCTGTCATGGTCAGTCAAATACACTTTTGTCAGTCTATTAATTAATTAATCACACTCCTGGTCATCTCTGGTTCACCTGAAATAGATATAAACAGTAGTTAATCAAATGTTCCATATTCCTTCAGCCTCACCTACTGTATATTCATAACATTATCCATTCACATTCTCCCCCCCACAAAATGACCCCATCAATAGGTCAAATTGTGTAATGTGACAAGTCCCTCTGACGCTTCTAATCCCAATTTGGAAAATCGACTCCCCCCAACACACCCTCATCAAACTAACTGCATATGGATTCAGAACTACAGCTAGATAAAAACGATCTATGTAATAGACAGCAATGTATTGTGTTCAATGGTACCCTGTGGTACAACTCTAGGAATGAATGAATAACCTTTATTTATATAGCACCCTTCACAGCACGAATGCACAGGGTGCTTTACACTACAGCCTAATATAAAAACACAATAAAACAAAATCAGAAATAAATGACAACAGACAGCCGTTAAAAACAGTGAAACCAGATAGAAAAAGTAGAATAAAAGAATTTGGATAAAATCATGAGTCACTAATTAAAACACAACTAGGAACAGCGAGGACAAGAAGAAATGCCTATGTGTGACCAAAAGCCTGTCTGAACAAATGTGTTTTCAGTTGTTTTCTAAAAGAGTTTTCAGAGGGGGCCGTTCACCGGTCCAGGGGGAGAGCGTTCCAGAGCCTTGGTGCTGTCACCTCGAAGGCTCGAACACCCCTTGTTTTTAGCCTGGACCTGGGGACCACCAGGAGGTGCTTAACCCCGACAGTGTGGAATTCCACAGGGAAACTACCTGCGTCATTTTTACAAATGCTTTGCCATGGGTATTTAGAAACTTAGTGTCCACTTGGGTGTCTGAAAACAGTGTTGTGGCTGATGGTTGTTTAACACAGCAGGAGACGATATTTCCAATTGTAACAAGTAGGTAATTTATTTAGGAAAAGAAGTTCTTAACAGCAAAAGCTATGGATCGAGCAGAGGATCACCACAGCTTGAACAAAAAACACTCTAACTCCCAATCCCTCTGCTTGTCCCCTAAATCCCCTCTCAGTCCTGCCCCCCCATGACAGATATGCTGACGTATCATATCATGTCAGATCTGACATGACGTACATTAAGATGATACGTAGATTTAACATCGGAGAGAGATAAAAACATTAAGAACATGAAGAGAGATAAAGACTTTAAGAAGAACATAGATTTAGATAAAAACATTAAGAACATCGAAGAGAGATAAACAAGATATGATGTACACACACGATATGATGTAAAACATTAAGAACATTGAAGAGAGAGTGAGATGTGTGTGTGTGTGTGTGTGTGTGTGTGTGTGTGTGTGTATGTGTGTGTGTGTCTGTGTGTGTGTGCGTCTGTGTACAGACGTGTGTGTATTGTGTCACAGGGAATGTGTGTGTGTGTGTGTGTGTCGGTGTGTATGTCTGTGCTGTGTGTGTGTGTGTGTGTGTCTGTGTGACTGTGTGTGTCTGTGTGTCTGTGTGTGCTGTGTCTGTGTGTGTGTCTGTGTGACTGTGTGTGTCTGTGTGTCTGTGTGTGTGTGCTGTGTCTGTGTGTGTGTGCTGTGTATGTGTGTAAGAGAGAAAAGACACAAGATTAGAGCACACGATATGATGTACTAAAATGTCCATCTGCCTATCTTGAGGCTGTTTTAAGAACATCAGCCAGACTGTCGCCCTAGTGTCTTTGAGCCCTGCTAGTTGACCTATATTAAACTAGTCAAGACTAACCCCTTTCCTACCTCCACCCCCGTATCCACATTTTCCCCAACATTCCCCCATTTGGGGCTATCCCTAGTCCCACCCAAATCATATAACCAAGAAAATGTGAACGTCTAACTAAACGAGAAACCACAATTATATAATAAAAGTTTAAATGCCTAATCTAAACCAGAAACCTTACTTCATCCACTGGACCCCTAACGGACCAACAAAGGCTGACTACCGTTCTTATCAACAAAATACCCCAATTTATAATCCTAACCTGACAGACAAATCCCCCCAACCTCCACCGCTTACCAAATGAGCCACAGTTCCGGCCGGAAACCGCGACTCTCATCAGGGAAAGGAGAAGTTGACCGTCAGAACTAAACATAGAACATCCCTCCCAAAAAAAATGACATTGTCTCTTCCATAACATTGAGTCCCAGTGTCCATCGCTCAGCCCCCCTTCCATGCCCACGCCATAGTCTCCTCACCGTATTGCCAAAAGTCACATTTTGCCAATACAGCAACCACCACGCCACACCTCCAGTCCTCGTAGAAGCATGTCCCCATGCCTGGACGGGAGGCGCTGGTACCGACCTCACCACGTGTCCCCCCATCTTTGACGGGAGGTGCCCATCTTGCCCACTGCGTTAGCCCCCCCCTTTGTCCCTCCAGTCCCCAGAACCGATCCCCAGACCACTTCTTCTCAATGCTTCCTCAGGCTCAGAACCGACACTCTGCCGATGCCCCTTCCCATTCCGGTTTGACCAGGACCACGAGTAAAATAAACAAAAAATAATAATAAAAAAAATAAAAAATAATGCAATGATTTTCAATGGTTGCAATCTCTATGCCGAAGGATCATTAGAAAATCAGACTAAAATTCCTAGTTAAAGGAATAAACCAACAAAACTGCACTCAGACCATCCCCCGTCACTCTTAAAGGAAAGAACCAACAAAAAGAAAATGTCCCTACCTCACCATACCCCTAATCCTCTATCCCCTCGTCTCCCTCTAAGGCAGCATAAAGCTGAGGATATGGCCCGATTTGTGGCTCAATCTCTTTCTGTCCCACCATCAGCATTTGGCTCGTTACGTGTGAAGTTACCAGCCTACCCAAGAGAGGCATACCACAACAGAAAAGGAGAACCAATATCAACCCTGCCACCCCAATGGATATCCCCGTCTGCATCACTATGCTTCCCCACTGTCCCAATCTTTCCAACACCCCACTCCCCCACCATTCTTCATTCCGGCCAGAATTCCCCCTCAACTCCTCCCTCAAATCCTTCAGCTTAGCCATGGCCTCGGAGAACTTTCCCCCTGGCCCCACATTCGTCGGAATGAATGTGCAGCAGTACTGTCCAAACATGGAACAGACTCCACCCTTCTCCGCCATTAACCAGTTCAGAGCCTGTCTATTCTGCCACGCCACCGTACTGGTCGCGTGCATCTGGTCCCCCATTGCATCCAACGCCTCCTCGGTGTAGTTGAGATACCGCTGCTGATTGTAAAACAAATAGTTGATCCACCCGGTGTTCTTATTGACCGATATCCATGGCAGAATAGACTCAAACCCTGCCGCAATCTCATTCTTAGCCATGAACTCGGCTGGAATGCCCCTTGGCTGTCCTATGCTGTCCAGATACACCCTTGGGTCTGCCTTGTAGCTACGCTTCGTTCGAGAGATAGGAGACTCAGAAGGTCCTTCCGTCACTGATAATGGTAGGACCACCATTGGCATGATCGCCTGAACCCGGGCACATCTACCTGACCAATCTAAAGGAAGTGTATTCCTCAACCTCCTACCGCCGCAGAGCCAGTATTGGTCCGCCAGTGCCATATCCTGGACATGAAAAGGGCAAGCTACAGGCCGTGGGTTGGTATCCACTCCCTTTAACACGACCCCGTGTCCACACTTTCCTTCTTTCGTGCAGTTAGTCGTGATGCTCCAAATAGTAGTGCACCGCCCCTCTGCCACCTCCCCTACATCCCGGGTCCCCTCCTTTTGCAAGCACTCGAAATCCTTGGTCAGCCATAGTTTGACACCTCTGGGTATTGGCAACCCCGTCGCTACCCCCTGCACACGTACATCCAATTTCCTACAACGTTCCCGCATAGTGACATCCTTGAAATCCGTGACGTTTCCTGCCGCCTTAAAACGACTAGAGCCGAGAAACCCCAAACACTCTGCCTCGCACCAAGGGCGACTATTATGGGGCCCCTCCCATGCCTCTGCGTCCCTGTCACACTGAGCCCAACTGAACTTCGTGCCCTTCACCAGCAGCCTATCCGGACGTGCCTTGGAGCAGACATAACAATCCTCTATCTGATTCTGCGCGCTCGTGTACTGGACCCACTTAAACCACTCATTCCCTAAAGCCGCCCTATACATCGGGTCAGCCTCCGGGTCTTCCTCGTCATAGTCATAGTCGCCCCCATCTTGTTCCCCGGAAGGAAGCAAACCCCTCAACCTGGCCCAGAGTGAGCCCACTGAGTCCCTCAACGTTCCGGCTGTCCTCTGGAACATATCCTGTCCCCCCACCTCTTCCGACTCAGTGTCCTTGACCTCCCTTTTTCCCCTCACCCCTGTCCCCTGTGATTGGTTCGGGACAGGCTCAACCCTCCTATCTACCCCCACAACCCGATCCTCGTTAGTATAATGGTAAGTATCCCCGCCTGTAACGGGGGAATGGTCAAAATCAAAAACATGCCCTTGCGGTCCTACGGGAAACACCCCTTTTGGTTGTAGTCTTATCTTCTCCCCCCCTTCCTCGATGGAGGGAAGAGGGGGCGCCTGATTCTGAGCCTGGTCATGAAAGCCTGCTGGTACTTGAGCCTGAGCGGGACCCCGTGGGACTCCTACCCACTCAAACCCGTCATCCTCAAGGACGGGTCGACCGTGACGGTTCTCAATGACGTCGTTGTGCCCGGCCGACCGTCCGCACACTGCTGCCAACATCTGCGGGAGCATCAGCAGGCACTGCACCTTCCAGTTGCCGTCTCGGACCCTCCATGTCGGGTTCTGCATAACTGCGATCGATTGTATCCCCCAAGAGATCGCCGCTGGCCTTTATGCAGTGATTGAAGTGGAACCAGGTCGCTGATCCTTTGACTTGGACTGCCGTTCCAGTCGATCGGATCACCTCGTACGGGCCCTCTCTCCGGGGTGATGACCACTTTCTCTTGTGGACCTTTACGAAGACCAAGTCCCCAGGGATCAGTCTCGGTTTGGTGGCTTCCTTCTCCGCCTCCTTCACCCCCTTTCTCTCCTTTCTCTGCTCTTGTCGAAACACAGCTTCATGTATTTTAGTCACTTGCTGAAGATATTTTTTCAGATCTTGCTCAAAAATATCTAATGCCGGGCCCCTAGCCAGGTGTCTAAATGGCGGTGCTGGCATGCTGCGGCCTGTAAGCATTTCATGCGGTGTTAGCTGTGTTTGGCGGTTTACGCTGCTTCTAATAGCCATCAGAGCAAGTGGCAAAGCATCAATCCAGTTAAGCTTAGTTTGCATACAGATTTTCAACAGTTTGTTTTTAATGACCAGATTGGCCCTTTCCACCTTCCCCTGCGACCCGGGACTATAGACACAGGAAAGGCGCTGTCTTATACCTAATTTCTGCATCAGCCCTTTAACCACCTTGTCGATGAACTTGCGGCCATTATCGCTTTGTAATATCGTGGGAATTCCAAATCTCGGAATGACCTCGCGACACAGGAACTTGATCACTGTGTCCGCGTTCTTGTGTTTAGATGGAATGGCCTCAATCCAGCGACTAAAGCAGTCCTCTACTACCAGGAGGTATCGTTTGCCCTGCACTGGCGTTATCATGTCTGTATAGTCCATAATCAGATGTCTGAATGGTCCCTCAGGGAGGGGTGTGTAAGCCGCCACTGTCGGTACTCCTTTGCGCACATTGCCCTGTAAGCATGTTAAACACCTGGCTAGTGTAACGTCAATTTGTGCCTGAAGCTTTGGGGACCAAAATCCCATTTTCGTGATTCGTTTCAGGGTCTCTGCTCTTCCACAGTGATCAACACCATGAGCCTCAGGTATCACTAAGGACAGAAGATCGATGGAGGCGACTATCAAACCGTTATGACTCCTCCACAGACCATCTGCCCCCCTTACAGCCCCCCTCTCCGTCCACGACTGTTTCTCGGCCTGCGTGGCTGAGTCCTGAAGATCACTCAAATTATCCTCAGTTACCTCAGTCGTCAGTTCGGCCGCAAACATCAGAACAGCCGTGGACGGCACCGCAGCCGCCGCCTTCGCGGCCTCGTCCGCCGCGTTGTTTCCCGTCGTCACAAAGGACAGGTCTTTTCTGTGTGCCTGGCACTTTACGATAGCAATGCTTTTGGGCAACTTTACAGCCTGAATAAGCGCCACAACCTGCTTGTGGTGAAGGATCGGTGAGCCGTCCGATTTCTTAAAGCCTCTTGCCTTCCAAATGGCCGCGAATAGGTGGCATACGCCATGCGCATACGCAGAGTCTGTAAAGATGTTAACCGTGCGATCTTTAGCTATTATGCATGCTTCTGTTAGTGCTATTAGTTCTGCAAGCTGGGCCGAACATGGTTGCATGCATTGTTCGGCCTTTCTTGTTAGTGTTTCTCCGTTAGGTTTGCACTGTACGACGGCGTATCCTGACCTTAAATTTTCCCCCTCCCGATAGCAGGACCCATCCACAAAAAGTGAGAGTTCTGCTATCGCGAGCGGGTCGACTCCCAAATCAGGACGGAGTTTCACGAAAGCCTGTACCTCCACCTCACACTCATGCGGTTGACCCTCGCTCGGGAGTGGTACCAGATCCGCCGGGTTACTGCCGTGGCATGTTTTTATCGTAACGTCCGAGTACTGCAGGAGCCTCATGTAAGCCTGTTGCCGTTGGCTGGTCAGAACAAATTTGCCTCTTTCAATCAAGTTTGCCAATTTGTGATGTGTCCAAATGCAAATGTCATATCCCATTGTCACGGCCGTTGCCTTCTCATACATCAAATGTGCTGCGGCCAGGGCCTGATAACAAGGTGGCAGACCCTGCTCCACCGGCGAAAGAGCTCTAGAGTAATATGCTATCGGTTGTTTTTTCCCACTCCCCCCCTGTGTTTGAGTCAGGACAGCTGTCGCATGCTGCGCTCTATGTGAGACGAATAGGTGGAAACACTTCTCATAATCCGGCAGCGCCAGGGCAGGGGCCTGTAACAACAGACGCTTAATGTTTATGAACGCGTCCTCCCCCTCCTCGGTCCATGTCAAGGGAGCGCGAAGCTTGTCTGTACCCGCCTCTTTTATCATCATCCTCAACGGCGCTGTCGCTATCGTATAGTCCTCCACCCACTCAGAGCTGTACCCCGTCATCCCTAAAAACGTCATCATCTGTCGGACCGTCAATGGCCTAGGTGCCTTGGATACAGCTTCGAGTTGCGTGGGTGAGATGTTTTTTATGCCCTTTTGAATGACGCGAGACAAGTACTCAACTTTTGGCTGGCAGTACTGCAGTTTTGAACGGGATGCCTTGTGGCCTCCCACGGCTAATCCACTCAAAACTTTGATGGAATCCTCATGGCACTGCTGACGTGTATCCGAGCAGATTAGAATGTCATCTGCATACAGTAAAACCGTGCTGAGTAGTGTGTCGCACACTCCTTGCAAGTCTTCCTTGAGCGCCTTCGAGAAGTAATGCGGCGAGTGCGCGAACCCTTGTGGCAACCGGGTGTAAGAGTATTGTTTCCCCCTGTGGGTAAAAGCAAACAGATACTGAGACTCTTTTTCCAATGGAACACTGAAGAATGCCTGCGTGAGATCAATGACCGTATAGTACTGCGAGCTACTCGGGATGTTTGTCAGGAGGGTGTGTGGATTAGCGACTTCCGCCTCTGGTCCAGACACCACGTCGTTCACCGCCCTCAAATCGTGTACCAGTCTGTACCTAGCCCTGTCCGCCTTTAGCACTGGGTGGATAGGTGTATTACATCTGGATTTGAAAGGGACGAGCACTCCCCCCTTTAACAGTCCCTCAATCTGATGTGATATAGCTTCCTCCGACTCTGGCTTCATTGTATACTGTCTGATAAAGGGTGGTCTACAACCCTTCTTTAACCTGACCTTCACTGGCTGTGCCGACAATATTAGACCCACATCTGTGTCGTGTTTTGACCACAACCGTTCCGGGGTGCGCGCCAACATGTCCTGTTCCAGCAAAGCATCCGCCTCTGGAATAACGCAAGGGTCTCCTGGTAATCTGATTACTTGCGGTTTTGCCAAAACTGAAAACGAAATCATTATTTTTATGAAACTCCCATCTGCGCTGTTCCAAATTAGCGGAGATTCCGTGGAGACCCACCTTTGAGTCTCGGATTCCTGTATCATTGAACCTAGATGTTCGGATTCGTAACCAGGATTTATTCTCAGAGTGATGTGTGGGGCGGCGTCTCTTAGTCTATGTTGTTCCCGTAGATACTTACCCGTGTTAACCCTCAACGCCGCGCCCTGTCTCCCTACAATTATCGTAGATGAGTTAATCTGCACCTGCTCGGGCTGTCCCTGCAACCATGCCTTGTTCCTAACTAGGTCACTATTCGTCAAATATTGTAGTGTGCAATGTGCCTCCATGTTTGTTTGTCTAGACTGAGGCAGTTGGGTTTTCAGAAATGGCTCCCAGGGGTCACAGACCCTTTGCAGCTCTGCATCTATGTTGCCCAGCCAGAACACAGTGGCCTCTTTCTCCCCCGTCCCTTGTAGCATCATTTGGTACACGTCTTGTTCAATTTGAATCCCCTCAGGCGTACATAGGATTTTACAGCCTAGTTTACACATTGCATCTCGTCCCAAGAGATTGCGCGGGGTGCTGTCCGAAATTAATACAGGTATTGTTATGGTCTTGTTGTTATACGTCATAGAGATTGGATCTGATGTGGGTATTAATTGTGTTTTTCCCGAGAATCCGACCGTCCGAACATACTGTCCAGACTGGGGTAAGTGAGCGGCGTATTTTTGCTTTATGCAGGAAAAACCTGCTCCAGTGTCTGCCATCATCTCTGTTAATTTGCCCTCCACTAGGACCTGCAGAATAGGTTCTTGCTCAGCTCCCTTGGAAACCACAATCATTTGATTTCCCCCCGTCGCATTCTCTGGGCACCCCTAGTGATTACCCCCCTGGTTTCGGGGCCCTCCTGTCTCCCCCTGGTCGTGAGGCCCTTGTGACTCCCCCTGGCGCACGGGTCTTCCATACTCCGAGCCGGGACGGTATGGTTGCCTACATCTCATTTCCCTGTGTCCCTGCATGCCGCAGTTCCAACAGTGGAAACGGGGAAACTGTTGTTCGTTCCCCGGTCCCTGTGTAAACCGTGGGCCTGATTGCCCATTCCCTGCCTGCCGCCTGGACGCCTGGTTCTGTGAACTATAGCCATAGCTTCTCACTACCTGAGGTGCAGGCGGGGGTCCCTGGTCCTGCATGGGTGGAGAGGTAGCAGATGACACCATTACTGCCTGCAACCTCCTTTGGGGCTGCAGTTGTTGCTGAGTTAACTTCCTTGAGTCATTTCTATCCTGATCCCTGACTTTCTGCTCCTGAGCCCTTTGCTTCTCCACACTATGTGTTACATGTGCACAGAACAAAGGATAAGTCATGTCCATTAACCCCACCACGTCTTCCAGTCTATTCTTAACCACCTCTGGAAGCCCTCTCATCACACTTTCTCTAAACATCGCCCTCTGCAACGGGTCTATTTCTGGGTTGTGTCCTAGCTCACCTCTCCACTCCTTCAGTATTTTGTTCACATAGGTGCCAGGCCCTTCCGTCTCCATTATGGGGTTGCCCGCCAGTTTTGCCGGATTAATACGTGATGGATATTGATTCCTGAGTTTGTACCACAACGCCGCTCTATGCGCGTTGAATATGTCTCCATCATGGGCCTGCGTGTCGCATGCCACTCGCATCGATGTATCACCCATGATGTCCCGGCAGGCACCAATTCCTAGCAAGCGCGTCAACAGGGATTTGACGTCACCCACTGCTAGCAGAAAAGATGACGTATTTTCCTCAAACTGCGTGATCCACCTGGAGGCTCCTTCTGAAAGGTCCGGTAGTCTTGCTATTATGCCATCGATGTCTAGAGGTGACCATGGCATGTGAAAGATATCGTTCCCCTTTATTAGCAGGGGAAACTGGCCTGTACTTGTCACACTTCCCAGGAATGTAGGGGCGAAAGTCAGGGTTCCTGTAATGTTTCCTTTCTCCTGTGCTGGTTTCGTGTCGTTCTCATCTTCCTCATCAGTCAACAGTTTGGTGTGGCCACACGCCCCGTGTTTCCCTGATGTCTGCTGTGCCATATTTTGACGGGCCTCTTCCTCTATCTTCCCCCCGACTCCCTCCCTCTGCCTGCCCAGGTTCTCTACCTCCTCTTCCTCTGCATCATACAACTTCCGACGTACTGTCTCGCCATATGCCGCCAGGACTTTCGGATAGAGATCCTGCGGGGTCAGTTTGGGGGGGGTATCTCGCCTAAGGGAGGTCTCTGATCTAGCGGAGGTTTCTGACCTAGCGGGGTTTCTGACCTAGCGGGGGTCCCTAATTCCGTCTCCTCATATTCTCCTCTTATTGTCACAGTGCCCACCGGCAATTGCGTGACATAAGGTGGGGATGTTGGTTTCCCTATATCCGTCTCTCTCTGATTTAGCGCTAAAGCTTCCTGCCTGTATGCTCTCCCCTTCTGGGCGTAGAGCTTCATTACCCCCAACTCTTCTGTCCTCTTTTTCAACCTCTTTTTGCTGCTGTCGCCTGGCTTGTGGTTACGAATCATTACATTCATCTCTTCGCATACGTCGAGATCAAAAGTACCTCCGGAAGGCCATTTTGTGTCCCCGGCCTTTGTACGCCTCTGCCACCGGACACCAACCTTAAGAATTAGGTTCTTTATGAGCGGGTTCCGGTCTAACAGTATGTCCTCTGCTGTATGCATCGTTGTTTAGTGTGTATGTGTGTTTATTGTGTTGTGTATGTGTGTGTGTGGTTGTACTTCAACTACTACTACTCTACAACTACCACTCCAGGACACAGTTAACCTAGATCTACTACTACTCTACTCCAGGACACAGTTAACCTAGATCTACTACTACTCTACTCCAGGACACAGTTAACCTAGATCTACTACTACTCTACTCCAGGACACAGTTAACCTAAATCTACCCCAGGACACAGTTAACCTAGATCTACCACTACTCTACCCCAGGACACAGTTAACCTAGATCTACCACTACAACGCTACTACAACTCGGTGTGTGTGTGTCTGTGTGTGACTGTGTGTGTGTGTGTGTGTGTGTGTGTGTATGTCGGTGTGTGTGTCTGTGTGTGTGTGTGTGTGTATGTGTGTATGTCGGTGTGTGTGTGTGTTTGTGTGTGATTGTGTGTGTGTGTGTGTGTGACTGTGTGTGTGTGACTGTGTGTGTGTGCGTCACAACCCGCTGTCTACCGGGACACAGGAATGTGTGTGTGTTTGTGTGTGTGTCGGTGTGTGTGTGTCTGTGTGTGTGTGTGTGTGTGTGTGTCTTTGCTGTGTGTGTGTGACTGTGTGTGTGTGTGTGTGTGTGTGACTGTGTGTGTGCGTACTGTGTGTGTGTGCGTCACAACCCGCTGTCTACCGGGACACAGGAATGTGTGTGTGCGTGTGTGTGTCGGTGTGTGTGTGTCTGTGTGTGTGTGTGTGTGTGTGTGTCTGTGTGTGTGTGTGTGACTGTGTGTGTGTGTGTGTGTCTGTGTGTAGTGACTGTGTGTGTGTGTCTGTGTGTGTGTGTGTGTGTGTGTTTGTGTGTGATTGTGTGTGTGTGTGTGTGTGACTGTGTGTGTCTTTGTGTGACTGTGTGTGTGTGTGTCTGTGTGTGTGTCGGTGTGTGTGTGTGTTTGTGTGTGATTGTGTGTGTGTGTGTGTGACTGTGTGTGTCTTTGTGTGACTGTGTGTGTGTGTGTGTGTGACTGTGTGTGTGTGCGTCACAACCCGCTGTCTACCGGGACACAGGAATGTGTGTGTGTGTGTGTGTGTCGGTGTGTGTGTGTGTGTGTGACTGTGTGTGTGTGTCACAACCCGCTGTCTACCGGGACACAGGAATGTGTGTGTGTTTGTGTGTGTGTCGGTGTGTGTGTGTCTGTGTGTGTGTGTGTGTGTGTCTTTGCTGTGTGTGTGTGTGACTGTGTGTGTGTGTGTGTGTGTGACTGTGTGTGTGCGTACTGTGTGTGTGTGCGTCACAACCCGCTGTCTACTGGGACACAGGAATGTGTGTGTGCGTGTGTGTGTCGGTGTGTGTGTGTCTGTGTGTGTGTGTGTGTGTGTGTGTCTGTGTGTGTGTGTGTGTGTGACTGTGTGTGTGTGTGTGTCTGTGTGTAGTGACTGTGTGTGTCTGTGTGTGTGTCGGTGTGTGTGTGTGTTTGTGTGTGATTGTGTGTGTGTGTGTGTGACTGTGTGTGTCTTTGTGTGACTGTGTGTGTGTGTGTCTGTGTGTGTGTCGGTGTGTGTGTGTGTTTGTGTGTGATTGTGTGTGTGTGTGTGTGTGTGTGACTGTGTGTGTCTTTGTGTGACTGTGTGTGTGTGTGTGTGTGACTGTGTGTGTGTGCGTCACAACCCGCTGTCTACCGGGACACAGGAATGTGTGTGTGTGTGTGTGTGTGTGTGTCGGTGTGTGTGTGTGTGTGACTGTGTGTGTGTGTGTGTGTGTGTGTGTCTGTGTGTGGTGACTGTGTGTGTGTGTGTCTGTGTGTGTGTGTGTGTGTGTGTGTGTGTGTGTGTGTCTGTGTGTGTGTGTGTGTGTGACTGTGTGTGTGTGCGTGTGTGTGACTGTGTGTGTGTGTGTGTGTGGTTGTGTGTGTGTGTGTGTGTGTGACTGTGTGTGTGTGTGTGTGTGTGTGTGTGTGTGTGTGACTGTGTGTGTGTGTGTGTGTGTGTATGTATGTATGTCTACCACCAGGGGTCAGCAAACCCAAGAGAGAAAGAGATGTGATGAGTCTGTATGCTACACCTTGGCCCACCAACAGGGGTCAGCAAACCCAGGAGAGAGAGAGAGAGAGAGAGAGAGAGAGAGAGAGAGAGAGAGAGAGATATCTCTCTTGGCTCAACGCCCAGATTTGCTAGCTGGCTCTACGCCCAGAATGAGTTATCTTCTACAGATGTACGAAAGAAAGAGAGAGAGAGAGAGAGAGAGAGAGAGAGAGAGAGAGAGAGAGATCAGGGGCCTGATCTGATCCAAACCCTACTTTTTCCCCAACCTGGTGCGTCCTATTGGGGTGTAATAGCTAACTTTTTAAGCGATGGGGGGGTGTGTGTGTATTGTATGTGTGTATTGTATGTGTGACTGTGTGTGTGTGTGTGTGACTGTCTGTGTGTGTGTGTGTGTGTGTATTGTATGTGTGACTGTGTGTGTGTGTGTGTGTAGGACAGCTAGCCTCTCTGTAGCAACAACCTCACAAGCCAATAAGAAAACGAACAATAGTGTATCCGTAAACGTAATTAGTTTGACACAGAGAATGCCAGCTGTGATAGTGTGTTTTGAATAACAGCAGAGCGGTACCGGTTTTTGTTTTGAAAATTGAGAGTCTTATCTACAGAGGACAGAAGGCACAGTTATGTGTGTATGTGGAGAGTGTCGTAAAGAAATCAGGGAAAGGGGTCGGGGAGAGGTTTGAAGAGATGGAGAAAAATTTGACCAGAGGTCGAAAACATGCAATTAAAATTGATTAGTGGCGCCCTTATAGCCTGTTAAAAGAGGAATCGCCCCAGTGTAAACACCTCACCAGTCGTGTTCGTTTTAGCCGTCCATCCAGACCCCCGTCACACAGTCAGCTCAACTTATTCCTCCCTCAGAATCTCTTACGGATATTCTAATCAAAAGCAAAAATGCTCACCTGTGTTTGTTTGTCGACACCGCCAGAATTTCTACGGGAGAGGTCCGGAGCTGGCCGTGTGAGGGGGCCCGGCAGGGCGGTCTACAGGTCAAGGGTCACCAAATGTTGTGGCTGATGGTTGTTTAACACAGCAGGAGACGATATTTCCAATTGTAACAAGTAGGTAATTTATTTAGGAAAAGAAGTTCTTAACAGCAAAAGCTATGGATCGAGCAGAGGATCACCACAGCTTGAACAAAAAACACTCTAACTCCCAATCCCTCTGCTTGTCCCCTAAATCCCCTCTCAGTCCTGCCCCCCCATGACAGATATGCTGACGTATCATATCATGTCAGATCTGACATGACGTACATTAAGATGATACGTAGATTTAACATCGGAGAGAGATAAAAACATTAAGAACATGAAGAGAGATAAAGACTTTAAGAAGAACATAGATTTAGATAAAAACATTAAGAACATCGAAGAGAGATAAACAAGATATGATGTACACACACGATATGATGTAAAACATTAAGAACATTGAAGAGAGAGTGAGATGTGTGTGTGTGTGTGTGTGTGTGTGTGTATGTGTGTGTGTGTCTGTGTGTGTGTGCGTCTGTGTACAGACGTGTGTGTATTGTGTCACAGGGAATGTGTGTGTGTGTGTGTGTGTCGGTGTGTATGTCTGTGCTGTGTGTGTGTGTGTGTGTGTCTGTGTGACTGTGTGTGTCTGTGTGTCTGTGTGTGTGTGCTGTGTCTGTGTGTGTGTGCTGTGTATGTGTGTGTCTGTGTGACTGTGTGTGTCTGTGTGTCTGTGTGTGTGTGCTGTGTCTGTGTGTGTGTGCTGTGTATGTGTGTAAGAGAGAAAAGACACAAGATTAGAGCACACGATATGATGTACTAAAATGTCCATCTGCCTATCTTGAGGCTGTTTTAAGAACATCAGCCAGACTGTCGCCCTAGTGTCTTTGAGCCCTGCTAGTTGACCTATATTAAACTAGTCAAGACTAACCCCTTTCCTACCTCCACCCCCGTATCCACATTTTCCCCAACAACAGGCTGAAGTTAAACATTCTCAAAAACAAAAAGCCTAATATTGGGATCCAAGCATGCTATAAGAAAAACGTGAAGCCAAATATATCTTTAGACGGAACAGCTATTGAGCAAGTTAGTTCTTTCTCACCTTGACCACTGTCCAGCTGTCCGGTCTAACACCTCAAGATAAGAGCTCAATAAAATCCAGCTCACTCAGAACAGAGCGGCCCGTCTGGCCCTGAACTGCTCAATGAGAAACAGTGTGGAAGTGATGCACACCAAGCTGTCGTTGTTTGAAGGTGGAAGACAGACTGGATTGCAGCCTGATCTTGTTCATGAGGAATATATATTGCAATAGAACCTATCTGTTTGTCTTCACAGCTAACATGTACACCTGATCGACATATGTATAACACTAGGCATGCCTATAGGGAAACGGTCACACTGCTACTACCAAAACTCAATGCAGCAAAGAAAACTGTGTTATATAGAGCCATGTCATATTGGAATAACTGCCAGTACACCAGTAAGATACGTTTTTAAAAATAATCTGAAAAAAGCATTTGAGAGAAAACTAAATTATTTTACATTAAAGAAAAACACAGATACTGTAGTCCACACTGTAAAGATATGACTGTCCATATATATACACCGGTCCTGTGTGCCAACCCCTGTCCACTGCTGAAAAGGACAGCTAATGCTATACTGCTATACTGACGCTATAATGCTATACACCCCCTCCCCCTGTTGACGGGGTGAAAAAGGGTATCTTAAAATCAGGCCGGGACGGAACTTACTACAGAAGTCATGCTTTAGGGTGCAAAATGTACCGCCGTTCATAACTGACATTATGCCCATACTGCAAAAAATAAAAACAAACGTTCTTTCACGGGATATTCACTGTATTATTCTCCAGATTACTTTAGTTTTTCTACTTTAAGTGTAAAAGCCATACAAATACAGTAAATTACCTTCTATCAAAATATTAACCATTACATAAAGGTTGTAATCTGTAAATGTAATTGATTTTACTGTAACTTGACCACACGCATTTGTCAATCATTGATGCCAGACATTCACCGCCTTCATGCGCTCTGCATCTGTGAACAAGTTCTCAACCAGTCAATCAATCATTCATGAGCCAAGTTTCTGCCAGTTAGTGGGAGGGGGGGTTCCAATTCTGGTCAATGGGCCAATCCCACGTTGCACTATGGTTCTGCAAAATGGCAACTCTATTTGATCTGTCCCCCTGATAACCGATAACTGTTTGTGTTTGTGTACTTCTAAAATGATCCATCATTAGATGATTCATCGTTAAGCGTGTTCGTTGACGTGTCTGTGCCTCGTGAAGGCTACTCGTCCGATCCAAAAATAGAGTTGTCCTTTAATGTTTCTTCAAATATATATTTTATTAAACAATCTCATCTACCTATGTCAACACAGTCCCTCGAACCCCTGAATACTATAAGGCTTGGTATTCCTAGTATTTTTGTTGATCGGCCCTTTAATACAAATATATATAGAGAGAGAGAGAGGGAGAGAGAGAGAGAGAGAGAGCCCTTCTGTTACTTCCGTGCTCCCCCCTTGGATGCTGGCCTTCCATAATCAGAGCCAGGTCGATAAATCGACCTACACTCAAATTGTCTGTGACCCGTCCTTCCGCAGTTCCAACATGGCGGTCCAGGCTGCCCATAGCTTGTCTCAGTCTGTTGCCTGGGAGCCTGAGAGTTATTTTTTGGCTGCAACTGTTGCTGAGTTAACTTCCTCGCTTCATTCCTGTCCTGATCACTGACCTTCTGTTCCCGAGCCCTGTGCTTCCCAACACTGTGGGTTACATGTGCACAGAACAGAGCATAAGTCATGTCCAACAACCCTACTGTATCTCCCAGTCTGTCCCTAACTGCTCCCGGAAGCCCTCTCATCACACATTCCCTGAACATCGCTCTCTGCAACGGCTCATCTTCTGGGTTGTGCCCTAACTCGTATCTCCACTCCTTCAGTATTTTATTCACATAAGCACCTGGCCCTTCTGTCGGCAGTATAGGGTTCGCTGCCAGTTTTGCCGGACTGATACGCGATGGGAACTGGTTTCTGAGTTTGTACCACAATGCTGCTCTGTGTGCATTGAATATGTCTCCATCATGGGCCTGTGTGCCGCATGCTACCCGCATCGATGTCTCAGCCATAATTTCCTGGCAGGCACCTACTCCTAACAAACGTGTCAACAGGGCCTTGACGTCGCCCACTGATAGTAAGAAAGGTGATGTAATTTCCTCAAACTGCATGATCCACCTAGAAGCTCCTTCTGAGAGGTCTGGTAGCCTTGCTAACAGCCCGTCTACATCCAAAGCTGACCATGGAATGTGAAACATTTCGTTACCTTTGACCAGCAGGGGAAACTGGCCTATGGCCGTCACACTTCCCTGCATGGCTGTGGGGGTGAAAGTCAAGATCCCTGTAACATTTCCTTTCTCCTGCTGCTTACACTCACTCTCCTCCTCATCCTGCAAAGTCTTACTGTGGTGGTCGCATGCCCTGTGTTTCCCCGACGTTTGCTGGGACACACTCAGTCTGCTCCCTTCCTCTCTGTCCTTAGTTGCCCCCTCTAACTCCTCCTCCTGTCTGTCAAGGTCTTCTATCTCTCCTTCCCCTGCAGTCAACTTCTTATCTGTGGCATCGTTGTATGCTGTTGGTATCTTTGGATAGAGGGGGTGGGCGTGTTGTGCCTGATCTTAGGGAGGTCCCTGGGTCTGTTTCCTCACAGTCACCTCTTATCTCCAGTCTGCCCACAGGTAGCTGCGCGATATAAGGTGGAGGTGCTGTCTTCCCTACCTCCTCCTCCCTCTGATTGTTTGCCAAAACGATCTGCCCGTATGCCTTTCCCTTGTCTGTGAAAAGCTTCAATATTTCCAATTCCTCTGACCTCTTCTTTAGTCTCGCTTTGCTTGTCTGGCCTGTTTTATGGTTACGAATAATAACCTTCATTTCATCGCACAGGCAAATATCAAACGTGCCTCCGGGAGGCCATCTTGTCCCAGAGTTCTTTGTGCGTTTCTGCCAACGGACACCTATTGAAAGAATTAAGTCTCTCAACAAAGGGTTAAATTCAGTCAATATGTCCTCTGCCGTGAACTTAGCCGCCATCTTGTCTATTTCAGCTGGTGGGCCGGCCCTATTCAGCTCAAACAGTTATGACAAGTTTGTGTGTGTGTGTGTGTGTGTGTGTGTGTAGTCACTACTATATTTGTGTTGTATCAGTTCCTTGTGTGTATGTTGTTATCAACGTATGGTGCGAACTTGTGTGTGTCTGTGTTGCCTGTGTTGTCTATGTATGTGTATATGTGTGTGGTTGTGTAGTTCTGCTGTGCGTGTGTCTGTGTTGTATTAGTTCTTTGTGTGTATGCTGTTATATGTGGTGTGTGTCCAGTTACCTTTGTGTGTGTGTGTGTCACTGTGGTTCAGCCACCAGGTGTCAGTGAGACCCAGTTACATGGACAAACTTTTACCCTACTAACAAAATCAACAACCTACTGTCAATTATTGACCCATATCGTATTCTTATCACAATATGGTTGGACTTCACCGCTTTGAGCAAACATAAGATTTGAAATTGGCAGAACGCCCAGAATTGTGTCGGTGCTGGGGTTAATGATTACAGAAGCGCCGGAAGGTCGCTGGTTCAATTCCTGCCGCTAAAGTGCCCTTGTGCAAAGCACTTGACCCCCAACTGATCCAGTGGAGTTGCTCAGTGACCAACGGTGTCAGACTGTGGTTGTACTGGGCAGCTCCCAGGTGTGAATGGAAAAATATCAAATGTCTTCAAGAATATATCTCATGTGGTTGTTCTTGTTAAAAACAAACAGAACAAGGACTTATTCTTCAATCCATCATATCGCTGCTGTCGGGACAAAACCTCATAACTCCATTTTTTAAATATTTTTTTTATTATATAAATCAACTCCGTAGATCATCCTCCATATGTGTGTGTGGGTTTTACAAAGTTTAAACAATGGGAAAGCATTAAACCGATCATCTGTCTAAACCTCCTAACTCTATTCACCCTCAAATCTGTGTTCGTTTTTTTCATCTGCTGAAAAGTTGGGTTTTTGGAGTTATGAGGTTTTGTCCCGACAGCAGCGATATGTACTTATACATGTTATTCCTTCTATTAGTCAAGAAAACGGCGTATAGGCTTTACCTGGTAGGCGTCTTGTATCGGACTTGTGATTTCCCACAGTCGCCAGGCATTCCCTTATCCAACAACAAAAAAGTTCCCAGTTTACATCAGATCAATTAATAACTATTCGACTAACCGACGTTTTCATCTAAGACACTAAACTGTATTTAATTTCTGTCTCCAGCAGAGACACACAACAGTGCAGTGCGGCTGCTCTATGATTCCTTATCAAGGAACCCAAACAGCTCCTTCATTCTATGTTCGTCCTATGGTAAAGTTCCCCAAACAAACAAACCCTAACCGCTCTATGGTTACTTCTGTAAGTGACCCAAACTGGCTAGTTTGTTAGATAGATTTGATCTATGGTATGCAGCCCAAACAAAAAACCCTAACCGCTCTGTGGTCACTGGGTAAGTGACCCAAGCAGCTATAGTTAGATAGATCTGATCTATGGAAGCAACCCAAACAAAAACCTGACTGCTCTATGATCACTGATCAGGTGATCCAAACAATTGGTTCATTAAATAGCTAAACAACGATTATGACTCGTATGTATACAATACAATGATAGAATAAACAAATGACTTATCTAGAATAAAAGGGAAAGAGAGTGATAGTCACAAGAGAAAACAAGGAGAAGTTGAGAGAGATAGATAAGGACCACATTAACAACAGATCAATAGTGCCTTTTTAGATGAGGATTTGTACACAATTAAAGGATACATATTTAGTGCCAGCCTCCATCGTCTCCATTCTTTACGTGTACTCTTAGCTGCTATACTGAGCTAGTCAGTCGGCCAGGCTCAGCCGCTCTCTCGCAGAATTTCTCAGCAGACAATTTCTTCTAAAAGCCAAGCGCTTACCTAGGGTTGTCGACCTGTCTGACGATTTTTCCGCGAGAGAGTTCACCGCGAGCCGGACCGGCCGAGGAGCCCAGGACAAGCAGACAGGTCAAGGGTCACCAATATGAAGGAGAATGGGCTTCTTAAAGGAAAAGCAGACGAGGCTGGTCTTAATTACGTATCAATTGAAAGTTTATTCAACTTAAAGCATTGGTTTGAGAATACAGAATTGATTTAGAACAGAACAGGAGTAATACAGAAGTAATACAGAACCAAATGGATATGAAACCCGGCGCCGGTCAGAAAGGAGGAAGGAGAAGAAGAGAGAGGTCCCTCCCCTTACACTGACCTTTATAGACATTCTAGAACAGTTGATCACATGACAGCATGACAGGCTTAAACAGGCGTACCTTCTCCCTAACATCATACCATATGAGCATCCATCCTGACCTGTCATTATGCCTTTGTTTGGTGTAGACAAACACAGCCCCTCACAGAGGCCTGTCAAAGTTAATATTTTACAGAATACTGTGGAAGGGCTGAGATCGATCGCAATGATGTAATTCTGATCTAATATCATATAGAAACCATACATTTTCCACTACATTAGCTTCGACGTTAGACTCTTCCAAGACTTCGTCTTCTAAGGCCATGTTTAGACGGAGAGAGTCTGAACAGAAACCGCAAAAGTCGTCTTGCGGTCTCACTTTTAATGTTGCGTTTAGACTAGTGTTTTGGGATGGAATTCTGCGTGCAGAGTGCAGACGAGGCTGTAAAGACTCGAAACTACGGAGCCCTGCTGTCACACGATTGGCGCAGATGTCACATGACCAGAAACGTCAGTGGCCAATCATATCACGCAAACCGAACGCGGAAGTGCAACTCCGTTAGGGCGGTAGCCTGCACAAATGAGGACTCCGTTAGGGAAAATATTCAAGCAACTCATACGCTACACTGCCTCAGGTTGTTGAGACAACCAGACGTGCTGTGAAGACCCGCCCTACTCTGCCTCTGATTCGCAGACTGTGGGTGGGGGAATGTGATTGGACCAAAGCAGAGTCACTCACAGACAGTGGCTCCAGTCACTAATAGTTGCGATAGCCGCGGGACTGATTCTTGTGTATTTAAGTACTGCCAAAGTAGCCTTCAGGTGATCGCCATGGATAGAATCAGACATGCTTTGTTTACGCTTCTAGGCTGCTGGCGCATGCCTGTGACGTAAGCAGTACCCTTTCGTCATAGTTTTATGCAGTTTTACTGTTCACATGATAGCGCGAAGGTTTATCGTTTCTAGGATTTCCACCCAGGAAGGTGGTCTCACTTTTTTGCGGATTCTCCCCGCAAAAACGCCGCTGTCGTATGAACAAAAGGCACATTCGAAGAAATATTTTGCCGGTTTCACCCGCGAGCGTTCCCGTCTAAACATGGCCTAAGTTATTCAAAGTTTTTTTCTATTTTTCCAGTCTTTCCCTTTCCTTCTCCCACTCATCTAACTTTCAAACTTCTGGATATGCATTCATTGCATTTTTAAGTGGGAGAATTGTGATTTACCCGGGAGCTCTGTCTTTCTATGCGTCTGTACCCTCGAACGGCATACCGGAAGTCCGACGGGTGTATGTATGTCTGTCTGTTCTCTGTCTGCTTGGATGACCTGCATGTATTTTTGTCTGTAATCAGTGTCAACGCCCTACCAACAGATTATAGAAAACATACTAAGATTTACGTGTTAAGATAGAAAGTGACATTTTGTCCCATTTTATGAGTTGAACTGCTTTACTTGGAAGCAGAATTGGCAGGAAGACAGCAGCAGTTTGCTGTTCCAGTTTGACATCAGGGTCCTCTGCTCCTTCAGACCCAGAGCCGGCTGCAGCAACAGAACCAGCAGTTGCGCCAGGAGCTGGAGAGCAGCAGCCAGCAGCTCCAGAGCCGGCTCACTGAGCTGGACGCCTCCAGACACAAGAACCAGGAGACCATCTGGGATCTGAAGAGGAAACTAGTTGGGGCAGAAGAGGTAAGAGCCTCCACTAGGGGGCAGAAGAGGTGAGAGGTAGGGGGCAGAAGAGGTGAGAGCCTCCACTAGGGGGCAGAAGAGGTGAGAGGTAGGGGGCAGAAGAGGTAAGAGCCTCCACTAGGGGGCAGAAGAGGTGAGAGCCTCCACTAGGGGGCAGAAGAGGTAAGAGCCTCCACTAGGGGGCAGAAGAGGTGAGAGCCTCCACTAGGGGACAGAAGAGGTGAGAGCCTCCACTAGGGGGCAGAAGAGGTGAGAGCCTCCACTAGGGGACAGAAGAGGTAAGAGCCTCCACTAGGGGGCAGAAGAGGTGAGAGCCTCCACTAGGGGGCAGAAGAGGTGAGAGCCTCCACTAGTGCTACTGCTACAGCAGGTCTCTGTGCTTCAGGAGTCTCAGCAGGTGTTGTCTCTGTGTTTCAGGAGTCTCAGCAGGTGTTGTCTCTGTGCTTCAGGAGTCTCAGCAGGTGTTGTCTCTGTGTTTCAGGAGTCTCAGCAGGTCTCTGTGTTTCAGGAGTCTCAGCAGGTGTTGTCTCTGTGTTTCAGGAGTCTCAGCAGGTGTTGTCTCTGTGCTTCAGGAGTCTCAGCAGGTCTCTGTGTTTCAGGAGTCTCAGCAGGTGTTGTCTCTGTGTTTCAGGAGTCTCAGCAGGTGTTGTCTCTGTGTCTCAGGAGTCTCAGCAGGTCTCTGTGTTTCAGGAGTCTCAGCAGGTGTTGTCTCTGTGTTTCAGGAGTCTCAGCAGGTCTCTGTGTTTCAGGAGTCTCAGCAGGTCTCTGTGTTTCAGGAGTCTCAGCAGGTGTTGTCTCTGTGTTTCAGGAGTCTCAGCAGGTGTTGTCTCTGTGTTTCAGGAGTCTCAGCAGGTCTCTGTGTCTCAGGAGTCTCAGCAGGTCTCTGTGTTTCAGGAGTCTCAGCAGGTGTTGTCTCTGTGTTTCAGGAGTCTCAGCAGGTCTCTGTGTTTCAGGAGTCTCAGCAGGTGTTGTCTCTGTGTTTCAGGAGTCTCAGCAGGTGTTGTCTCTGTGTTTCAGGAGTCTCAGCAGGTGTTGTCTCTGTGTTTCAGGAGTCTCAGCAGGTCTCTGTGTTTCAGGAGTTTCAGCAGGTGTTGTCTCTGTGTTTCAGGAGTCTCAGCAGGTCTCTGTGTTTCAGGAGTCTCAGCAGGTGTTGTCTCTGTGTTTCAGGAGTCTCAGCAGGTCTCTGTGTTTCAGGAGTCTCAGCAGGTGTTGTCTCTGTGTCTCAGGAGTCTCAGCAGGTGTTGTCTCTGTGTTTCAGGAGTCTCAGCAGGTCTCTGTGTTTCAGGAGTCTCAGCAGGTCTCTGTGTTTCAGGAGTCTCAGCAGGTCTCTGTGTTTCAGGAGTCTCAGCAGGTCTCTGTGTTTCAGGAGTCTCAGCAGGTGTTGTCTCTGTGTTTCAGGAGTCTCAGCAGGTCTCTGTGTTTCAGGAGTCTCAGCAGGTGTTGTCTCTGTGTTTCAGGAGTCTCAGCAGGTGTTAAGATAGAAAGTGACATTTTGTCCCATTTTATGAGTTGAACTGCTTTACTTGGAAGCAGAATTGGCAGGAAGACAGCAGCAGTTTGCTGTTCCAGTTTGACATCAGGGTCCTCTGCTCCTGCAGACCCAGAGCCGGCTGCAGCAACAGAACCAGCAGCTGCGCCAGGAGCTGGAGAGCAGCAGCCAGCAGCTCCAGAGCCGGCTCACTGAGCTGGACGCCTCCAGACACAAGAACCAGGAGACCATGGGGGATCTGAAGAGGAAACTAGTTGGGGCAGAAGAGGTAAGAGCCTCCACTAGGGGGCAGAAGAGGTGAGAGCCTCCACTAGGGGACAGAAGAGGTAAGAGCCTCCACTAGGGGGCAGAAGAGGTGAGAGCCTCCACTAGGGGGCAGAAGAGGTGAGAGCCTCCACTAGGGGGCAGAAGAGGTGAGAGCCTCCACTAGGGGGCAGAAGAGGTGAGAGCCTCCACTAGGGGGCAGAAGAGGTGAGAGGTAGGGGGCAGAAGAGGTGAGAGCCTCCCCTAGGGGGCAGAAGAGGTGAGAGCCTCCACTAGGGGGCAGAAGAGGTAAGAGCCTCCACTAGGGGACAGAAGAGGTAAGAGCCTCCACTAGGGGGCAGAAGAGGTGAGAGCCTCCACTAGGGGACAGAAGAGGTAAGAGCCTCCACTAGGGGGCAGAAGAGGTGAGAGCCTCCACTAGGGGGCAGAAGAGGTGAGAGGTAGGGGGCAGAAGAGGTGAGAGCCTCCCCTAGGGGGCAGAAGAGGTGAGAGCCTCCACTAGGGGGCAGAAGAGGTGAGAGCCTCCACTAGGGGACAGAAGAGGTGAGAGCCTCCACTAGTGCTACTGCTACAGCAGGTCTCTGTGTTTCAGGAGTCTCAGCAGGTGTTGTCTCTGTGTTTCAGGAGTCTCAGCAGGTGTTGTCTCTGTGTTTCAGGAGTCTCAGCAGGTCTCTGTGTTTCAGGAGTCTCAGCAGGTGTTGTCTCTGTGCTTCAGGAGTCTCAGCAGGTGTTGTCTCTGTGTTTCAGGAGTCTCAGCAGGTCTCTGTGTCTCAGGAGTCTCAGCAGGTGTTGTCTCTGTGTTTCAGGAGTCTCAGCAGGTGTTGTCTCTGTGTTTCAGGAGTCTCAGCAGGTCTCTGTGTTTCAGGAGTCTCAGCAGGTGTTGTCTCTGTGTTTCAGGAGTCTCAGCAGGTGTTGTCTCTGTGTCTCAGGAGTCTCAGCAGGTGTTGTCTCTGTGTTTCAGGAGTCTCAGCAGGTCTCTGTGTTTCAGGAGTCTCAGCAGGTCTCTGTGTTTCAGGAGTCTCAGCAGGTGTTGTCTCTGTGTTTCAGGAGTCTCAGCAGGTGTTGTCTCTGTGTTTCAGGAGTCTCAGCAGGTCTCTGTGTTTCAGGAGTCTCAGCAGGTGTTGTCTCTGTGTTTCAGGAGTCTCAGCAGGTCTCTGTGTTTCAGGAGTCTCAGCAGGTCTCTGTGTTTCAGGAGTCTCAGCAGGTCTCTGTGTTTCAGGAGTCTCAGCAGGTGTTGTCTCTGTGTTTCAGGAGTCTCAGCAGGTGTTGTCTCTGTGTTTCAGGAGTCTCAGCAGGTGTTGTCTCTGTGTTTCAGGAGTCTCAGCAGGTGTTGTCTCTGTGTTTCAGGAGTCTCAGCAGGTGTTGTCTCTGTGTTTCAGGAGTCTCAGCAGGTGTTGTCTCTGTGTTTCAGGAGTCTCAGCAGGTCTCTGTGTTTCAGGAGTCTCAGCAGGTCTCTGTGTTTCAGGAGTCTCAGCAGGTGTTGTCTCTGTGTTTCAGGAGTCTCAGCAGGTGTTGTCTCTGTGTCTCAGGAGTCTCAGCAGGTGTTGTCTCTGTGTTTCAGGAGTCTCAGCAGGTGTTGTCTCTGTGCTTCAGGAGTCTCAGCGGGTGTTGTCTCTGTGTTTCAGGAGTCTCAGCAGGTGTTGTCTCTGTGTTTCAGAAGTCTCAGCAGGTGTTGTCTCTGTGCTTCAGGAGTCTCAGCAGGTGTTGTCTCTGTGTTTCAGGAGTCTCAGCAGGTGTTGTCTCTGTGCTTCAGGAGTCTCAGCAGGTGTTGTCTCTGTGTCTCAGGAGTCTCAGCAGGTGTTGTCTCTGTGTTTCAGGAGTCTCAGCAGGTCTCTGTGTTTCAGGAGTCTCAGCAGGTGTTGTCTCTGTGTTTCAGGAGTCTCAGCAGGTGTTGTCTCTGTGTCTCAGGAGTCTCAGCAGGTGTTGTCTCTGTGTCTCAGGAGTCTCAGCAGGTCTCTGTGTTTCAGGAGTCTCAGCAGGTGTTGTCTCTGTGTTTCAGGAGTCTCAGCAGGTCTCTGTGTTTCAGGAGTCTCAGCAGGTGTTGTCTCTGTGTTTCAGGAGTCTCAGCAGGTGTTGTCTCTGTGCTTCAGGAGTCTCAGCGGGTGTTGTCTCTGTGTTTCAGGAGTCTCAGCAGGTCTCTGTGTCTCAGGAGTCTCAGCAGGTCTCTGTGTTTCAGGAGTCTCAGCAGGTCTCTGTGTTTCAGGAGTCTCAGCAGGTGTTGTCTCTGTGTTTCAGGAGTCTCAGCGGGTGTTGTCTCTGTGTTTCAGGAGTCTCAGCAGGTCTCTGTGTTTCAGGAGTCTCAGCAGGTCTCTGTGTTTCAGGAGTCTCAGCAGGTCTCTGTGTTTCAGGAGTCTCAGCAGGTGTTGTCTCTGTGTTTCAGGAGTCTCAGCAGGTGTTGTCTCTGTGTTTCAGGAGTCTCAGCAGGTGTTGTCTCTGTGTTTCAGGAGTCTCAGCAGGTGTTGTCTCTGTGTCTCAGGAGTCTCAGCAGGTGTTGTCTCTGTGTTTCAGGAGTCTCAGCAGGTGTTGTCTCTGTGCTTCAGGAGTCTCAGCGGGTGTTGTCTCTGTGTTTCAGGAGTCTCAGCAGGTGTTGTCTCTGTGTTTCAGGAGTCTCAGCAGGTGTTGTCTCTGTGTTTCAGGAGTCTCAGCAGGTGTTGTCTCTGTGTTTCAGGAGTCTCAGCAGGTGTTGTCTCTGTGTTTCAGGAGTCTCAGCAGGTCTCTGTGTTTCAGGAGTCTCAGCAGGTGTTGTCTCTGTGCTTCAGGAGTCTCAGCGGGTGTTGTCTCTGTGTTTCAGGAGTCTCAGCAGGTGTTGTCTCTGTGTTTCAGGAGTCTCAGCAGGTGTTGTCTCTGTGTTTCAGGAGTCTCAGCAGGTCTCTGTGTTTCAGGAGTCTCAGCAGGTGTTGTCTCTGTGTTTCAGGAGTCTCAGCAGGTCTCTGTCTTTCAGGAGTCTCAGCAGGTGTTGTCTCTGTTTCAGGAGTCTCAGCAGGTCTCTGTGTTTCAGGAGTCTCAGCAGGTCTCTGTGTTTCAGGAGTCTCAGCAGGTGTTGTCTCTGTGTTTCAGGAGTCTCAGCAGGTGTTGTCTCTGTGTTTCAGGAGTCTCAGCAGGTGTTGTCTCTGTGTCTCAGGAGTCTCAGCAGGTGTTGTCTCTGTGTTTCAGGAGTCTCAGCGGGTGTTGTCTCTGTGTTTCAGGAGTCTCAGCAGGTCTCTGTGTTTCAGGAGTCTCAGCAGGTGTTGTCTCTGTGTTTCAGGAGTCTCAGCAGGTGTTGTCTCTTTGTTTCAGGAGTCTCAGCAGGTCTCTGTGTTTCAGGAGTCTCAGCAGGTGTTGTCTCTGTGTCTCAGGAGTCTCAGCAGGTCTCTGTGTTTCAGGAGTCTCAGCAGGTGTTGTCTCTGTGCTTCAGGAGTCTCAGCAGGTGTTGTCTCTGTGTTTCAGGAGTCTCAGCAGGTGTTGTCTCTGTTTCAGGAGTCTCAGCAGGTGTTGTCTCTGTGTTTCAGGAGTCTCAGCAGGTCTCTGTGTTTCAGGAGTCTCAGCAGGTGTTGTCTCTGTGTTTCAGGAGTCTCAGCAGGTCTCTGTGTTTCAGGAGTCTCAGCAGGTGTTGTCTCTGTGTTTCAGGAGTCTCAGCAGGTCTCTGTGTTTCAGGAGTCTCAGCAGGTCTCTGTGTTTCAGGAGTCTCAGCAGGTGTTGTCTCTGTGTTTCAGGAGTCTCAGCAGGTGTTGTCTCTGTGTCTCAGGAGTCTCAGCAGGTGTTGTCTCTGTGTTTCAGGAGTCTCAGCAGGTGTTGTCTCTGTGTTTCAGGAGTCTCAGCAGGTCTCTGTGTTTCAGGAGTCTCAGCAGGTGTTGTCTCTGTGTTTCAGGAGTCTCAGCAGGTGTTGTCTCTGTGTTTCAGGAGTCTCAGCAGGTCTCTGTGTTTCAGGAGTCTCAGCAGGTGTTGTCTCTGTGTCTCAGGAGTCTCAGCAGGTCTCTGTGTTTCAGGAGTCTCAGCAGGTGTTGTCTCTGTGTTTCAGGAGTCTCAGCAGGTGTTGTCTCTGTGTTTCAGGAGTCTCAGCAGGTGTTGTCTCTGTGCTTCAGGAGTCTCAGCAGGTGTTGTCTCTGTGTTTCAGGAGTCTCAGCAGGTGTTGTCTCTGTGTTTCAGGAGTCTCAGCAGGTGTTGTCTCTGTGTTTCAGGAGTCTCAGCAGGTCTCTGTGTTTCAGGAGTCTCAGCAGGTGTTGTCTCTGTGTTTCAGGAGTCTCAGCAGGTGTTGTCTCTGTGTTTCAGGAGTCTCAGCAGGTCTCTGTGTTTCAGGAGTCTCAGCAGGTGTTGTCTCTGTGTTTCAGGAGTCTCAGCAGGTGTTGTCTCTGTGTTTCAGGAGTCTCAGCAGGTCTCTGTGTTTCAGGAGTCTCAGCAGGTGTTGTCTCTGTGTTTCAGGAGTCTCAGCAGGTCTCTGTCTTTCAGGAGTCTCAGCAGGTGTTGTCTCTGTGTTTCAGGAGTCTCAGCAGGTCTCTGTGTTTCAGGAGTCTCAGCAGGTCTCTGTGTTTCAGGAGTCTCAGCAGGTGTTGTCTCTGTGTTTCAGGAGTCTCAGCAGGTGTTGTCTCTGTGTCTCAGGAGTCTCAGCAGGTGTTGTCTCTGTGTTTCAGGAGTCTCAGCGGGTGTTGTCTCTGTGTTTCAGGAGTCTCAGCAGGTCTCTGTGTTTCAGGAGTCTCAGCAGGTGTTGTCTCTGTGTTTCAGGAGTCTCAGCAGGTGTTGTCTCTTTGTTTCAGGAGTCTCAGCAGGTCTCTGTGTTTCAGGAGTCTCAGCAGGTGTTGTCTCTGTGTCTCAGGAGTCTCAGCAGGTCTCTGTGTTTCAGGAGTCTCAGCAGGTGTTGTCTCTGTGCTTCAGGAGTCTCAGCAGGTGTTGTCTCTGTGTTTCAGGAGTCTCAGCAGGTGTTGTCTCTGTGTTTCAGGAGTCTCAGCAGGTGTTGTCTCTGTGTTTCAGGAGTCTCAGCAGGTCTCTGTGTTTCAGGAGTCTCAGCAGGTGTTGTCTCTGTGTTTCAGGAGTCTCAGCAGGTCTCTGTGTTTCAGGAGTCTCAGCAGGTGTTGTCTCTGTGTTTCAGGAGTCTCAGCAGGTCTCTGTGTTTCAGGAGTCTCAGCAGGTCTCTGTGTTTCAGGAGTCTCAGCAGGTGTTGTCTCTGTGTTTCAGGAGTCTCAGCAGGTGTTGTCTCTGTGTCTCAGGAGTCTCAGCAGGTGTTGTCTCTGTGTTTCAGGAGTCTCAGCAGGTGTTGTCTCTGTGCTTCAGGAGTCTCAGCGGGTGTTGTCTCTGTGTTTCAGGAGTCTCAGCAGGTGTTGTCTCTGTGTTTCAGGAGTCTCAGCAGGTGTTGTCTCTGTGCTTCAGGAGTCTCAGCAGGTGTTGTCTCTGTGTTTCAGGAGTCTCAGCAGGTCTCTGTGTTTCAGGAGTCTCAGCAGGTGTTGTCTCTGTGTTTCAGGAGTCTCAGCAGGTGTTGTCTCTGTGTCTCAGGAGTCTCAGCAGGTGTTGTCTCTGTGTTTCAGGAGTCTCAGCAGGTGTTGTCTCTGTGCTTCAGGAGTCTCAGCGGGTGTTGTCTCTGTGTTTCAGGAGTCTCAGCAGGTGTTGTCTCTGTGTTTCAGGAGTCTCAGCAGGTGTTGTCTCTGTGTTTCAGGAGTCTCAGCAGGTGTTGTCTCTGTGTTTCAGGAGTCTCAGCAGGTGTTGTCTCTGTGTTTCAGGAGTCTCAGCAGGTGTTGTCTCTGTGTTTCAGGAGTCTCAGCAGGTCTCTGTGTTTCAGGAGTCTCAGCAGGTGTTGTCTCTGTGCTTCAGGAGTCTCAGCGGGTGTTGTCTCTGTGTTTCAGGAGTCTCAGCAGGTGTTGTCTCTGTTTCAGGAGTCTCAGCAGGTGTTGTCTCTGTGTTTCAGGAGTCTCAGCAGGTCTCTGTGTTTCAGGAGTCTCAGCAGGTGTTGTCTCTGTGTTTCAGGAGTCTCAGCAGGTCTCTGTCTTTCAGGAGTCTCAGCAGGTGTTGTCTCTGTGTTTCAGGAGTCTCAGCAGGTCTCTGTGTTTCAGGAGTCTCAGCAGGTCTCTGTGTTTCAGGAGTCTCAGCAGGTGTTGTCTCTGTGTTTCAGGAGTCTCAGCAGGTGTTGTCTCTGTGTCTCAGGAGTCTCAGCAGGTGTTGTCTCTGTGTTTCAGGAGTCTCAGCGGGTGTTGTCTCTGTGTTTCAGGAGTCTCAGCATGTCTCTGTGTTTCAGGAGTCTCAGCAGGTGTTGTCTCTGTGTTTCAGGAGTCTCAGCAGGTGTTGTCTCTTTGTTTCAGGAGTCTCAGCAGGTCTCTGTGTTTCAGGAGTCTCAGCAGGTGTTGTCTCTGTGTCTCAGGAGTCTCAGCAGGTCTCTGTGTTTCAGGAGTCTCAGCAGGTGTTGTCTCTGTGCTTCAGGAGTCTCAGCAGGTGTTGTCTCTGTGTTTCAGGAGTCTCAGCAGGTGTTGTCTCTGTTTCAGGAGTCTCAGCAGGTGTTGTCTCTGTGTTTCAGGAGTCTCAGCAGGTCTCTGTGTTTCAGGAGTCTCAGCAGGTGTTGTCTCTGTGTTTCAGGAGTCTCAGCAGGTCTCTGTGTTTCAGGAGTCTCAGCAGGTGTTGTCTCTGTGTTTCAGGAGTCTCAGCAGGTCTCTGTGTTTCAGGAGTCTCAGCAGGTCTCTGTGTTTCAGGAGTCTCAGCAGGTGTTGTCTCTGTGTTTCAGGAGTCTCAGCAGGTGTTGTCTCTGTGTCTCAGGAGTCTCAGCAGGTGTTGTCTCTGTGTTTCAGGAGTCTCAGCAGGTGTTGTCTCTGTGTTTCAGGAGTCTCAGCAGGTCTCTGTGTTTCAGGAGTCTCAGCAGGTGTTGTCTCTGTGTTTCAGGAGTCTCAGCAGGTGTTGTCTCTGTGTTTCAGGAGTCTCAGCAGGTCTCTGTGTTTCAGGAGTCTCAGCAGGTGTTGTCTCTGTGTCTCAGGAGTCTCAGCAGGTCTCTGTGTTTCAGGAGTCTCAGCAGGTGTTGTCTCTGTGTTTCAGGAGTCTCAGCAGGTGTTGTCTCTGTGTTTCAGGAGTCTCAGCAGGTGTTGTCTCTGTGCTTCAGGAGTCTCAGCAGGTGTTGTCTCTGTGTTTCAGGAGTCTCAGCAGGTGTTGTCTCTGTGTTTCAGGAGTCTCAGCAGGTGTTGTCTCTGTGTTTCAGGAGTCTCAGCAGGTCTCTGTGTTTCAGGAGTCTCAGCAGGTGTTGTCTCTGTGTTTCAGGAGTCTCAGCAGGTGTTGTCTCTGTGTTTCAGGAGTCTCAGCAGGTCTCTGTGTTTCAGGAGTCTCAGCAGGTGTTGTCTCTGTGTTTCAGGAGTCTCAGCAGGTGTTGTCTCTGTGTTTCAGGAGTCTCAGCAGGTCTCTGTGTTTCAGGAGTCTCAGCAGGTGTTGTCTCTGTGTTTCAGGAGTCTCAGCAGGTCTCTGTCTTTCAGGAGTCTCAGCAGGTGTTGTCTCTGTGTTTCAGGAGTCTCAGCAGGTCTCTGTGTTTCAGGAGTCTCAGCAGGTCTCTGTGTTTCAGGAGTCTCAGCAGGTGTTGTCTCTGTGTTTCAGGAGTCTCAGCAGGTGTTGTCTCTGTGTCTCAGGAGTCTCAGCAGGTGTTGTCTCTGTGTTTCAGGAGTCTCAGCGGGTGTTGTCTCTGTGTTTCAGGAGTCTCAGCAGGTCTCTGTGTTTCAGGAGTCTCAGCAGGTGTTGTCTCTGTGTTTCAGGAGTCTCAGCAGGTGTTGTCTCTTTGTTTCAGGAGTCTCAGCAGGTCTCTGTGTTTCAGGAGTCTCAGCAGGTGTTGTCTCTGTGTCTCAGGAGTCTCAGCAGGTCTCTGTGTTTCAGGAGTCTCAGCAGGTGTTGTCTCTGTGCTTCAGGAGTCTCAGCAGGTGTTGTCTCTGTGTTTCAGGAGTCTCAGCAGGTGTTGTCTCTGTGTTTCAGGAGACTCAGCAGGTGTTGTCTCTGTGTTTCAGGAGTCTCAGCAGGTCTCTGTGTTTCAGGAGTCTCAGCAGGTGTTGTCTCTGTGTTTCAGGAGTCTCAGCAGGTCTCTGTGTTTCAGGAGTCTCAGCAGGTGTTGTCTCTGTGTTTCAGGAGTCTCAGCAGGTCTCTGTGTTTCAGGAGTCTCAGCAGGTCTCTGTGTTTCAGGAGTCTCAGCAGGTGTTGTCTCTGTGTTTCAGGAGTCTCAGCAGGTGTTGTCTCTGTGTCTCAGGAGTCTCAGCAGGTGTTGTCTCTGTGTTTCAGGAGTCTCAGCAGGTGTTGTCTCTGTGCTTCAGGAGTCTCAGCGGGTGTTGTCTCTGTGTTTCAGGAGTCTCAGCAGGTGTTGTCTCTGTGTTTCAGGAGTCTCAGCAGGTGTTGTCTCTGTGCTTCAGGAGTCTCAGCAGGTGTTGTCTCTGTGTTTCAGGAGTCTCAGCAGGTCTCTGTGTTTCAGGAGTCTCAGCAGGTGTTGTCTCTGTGTTTCAGGAGTCTCAGCAGGTGTTGTCTCTGTGTCTCAGGAGTCTCAGCAGGTGTTGTCTCTGTGTTTCAGGAGTCTCAGCAGGTGGTGTCTCTGTGCTTCAGGAGTCTCAGCGGGTGTTGTCTCTGTGTTTCAGGAGTCTCAGCAGGTGTTGTCTCTGTGTTTCAGGAGTCTCAGCAGGTGTTGTCTCTGTGTTTCAGGAGTCTCAGCAGGTGTTGTCTCTGTGTTTCAGGAGTCTCAGCAGGTGTTGTCTCTGTGTTTCAGGAGTCTCAGCAGGTGTTGTCTCTGTGTTTCAGGAGTCTCAGCAGGTCTCTGTGTTTCAGGAGTCTCAGCAGGTGTTGTCTCTGTGCTTCAGGAGTCTCAGCGGTGTTGTCTCTGTGTTTCAGGAGTCTCAGCAGGTGTTGTCTCTGTTTCAGGAGTCTCAGCAGGTGTTGTCTCTGTGTTTCAGGAGTCTCAGCAGGTCTCTGTGTTTCAGGAGTCTCAGCAGGTGTTGTCTCTGTGTTTCAGGAGTCTCAGCAGGTCTCTGTCTTTCAGGAGTCTCAGCAGGTGTTGTCTCTGTGTTTCAGGAGTCTCAGCAGGTCTCTGTGTTTCAGGAGTCTCAGCAGGTCTCTGTGTTTCAGGAGTCTCAGCAGGTGTTGTCTCTGTGTTTCAGGAGTCTCAGCAGGTGTTGTCTCTGTGTCTCAGGAGTCTCAGCAGGTGTTGTCTCTGTGTTTCAGGAGTCTCAGCGGGTGTTGTCTCTGTGTTTCAGGAGTCTCAGCAGGTCTCTGTGTTTCAGGAGTCTCAGCAGGTGTTGTCTCTGTGTTTCAGGAGTCTCAGCAGGTGTTGTCTCTTTGTTTCAGGAGTCTCAGCAGGTCTCTGTGTTTCAGGAGTCTCAGCAGGTGTTGTCTCTGTGTCTCAGGAGTCTCAGCAGGTCTCTGTGTTTCAGGAGTCTCAGCAGGTGTTGTCTCTGTGCTTCAGGAGTCTCAGCAGGTGTTGTCTCTGTGTTTCAGGAGTCTCAGCAGGTGTTGTCTCTGTGTTTCAGGAGTCTCAGCAGGTGTTGTCTCTGTGTTTCAGGAGTCTCAGCAGGTCTCTGTGTTTCAGGAGTCTCAGCAGGTGTTGTCTCTGTGTTTCAGGAGTCTCAGCAGGTCTCTGTGTTTCAGGAGTCTCAGCAGGTGTTGTCTCTGTGTTTCAGGAGTCTCAGCAGGTCTCTGTGTTTCAGGAGTCTCAGCAGGTCTCTGTGTTTCAGGAGTCTCAGCAGGTGTTGTCTCTGTGTTTCAGGAGTCTCAGCAGGTGTTGTCTCTGTGTCTCAGGAGTCTCAGCAGGTGTTGTCTCTGTGTTTCAGGAGTCTCAGCAGGTGTTGTCTCTGTGCTTCAGGAGTCTCAGCGGGTGTTGTCTCTGTGTTTCAGGAGTCTCAGCAGGTGTTGTCTCTGTGTTTCAGGAGTCTCAGCAGGTGTTGTCTCTGTGCTTCAGGAGTCTCAGCAGGTGTTGTCTCTGTGTTTCAGGAGTCTCAGCAGGTCTCTGTGTTTCAGGAGTCTCAGCAGGTGTTGTCTCTGTGTTTCAGGAGTCTCAGCAGGTGTTGTCTCTGTGTCTCAGGAGTCTCAGCAGGTGTTGTCTCTGTGTTTCAGGAGTCTCAGCAGGTGTTGTCTCTGTGCTTCAGGAGTCTCAGCGGGTGTTGTCTCTGTGTTTCAGGAGTCTCAGCAGGTGTTGTCTCTGTGTTTCAGGAGTCTCAGCAGGTGTTGTCTCTGTGTTTCAAGAGTCTCAGCAGGTGTTGTCTCTGTGTTTCAGGAGTCTCAGCAGGTGTTGTCTCTGTGTTTCAGGAGTCTCAGCAGGTGTTGTCTCTGTGTTTCAGGAGTCTCAGCAGGTCTCTGTGTTTCAGGAGTCTCAGCAGGTGTTGTCTCTGTGCTTCAGGAGTCTCAGCGGGTGTTGTCTCTGTGTTTCAGGAGTCTCAGCAGGTGTTGTCTCTGTGTTTCAGGAGTCTCAGCAGGTGTTGTCTCTGTGTTTCAGGAGTCTCAGCAGGTCTCTGTGTTTCAGGAGTCTCAGCAGGTGTTGTCTCTGTGTTTCAGGAGTCTCAGCAGGTCTCTGTCTTTCAGGAGTCTCAGCAGGTGTTGTCTCTGTGTTTCAGGAGTCTCAGCAGGTCTCTGTGTTTCAGGAGTCTCAGCAGGTCTCTGTGTTTCAGGAGTCTCAGCAGGTGTTGTCTCTGTGTTTCAGGAGTCTCAGCAGGTGTTGTCTCTGTGTCTCAGGAGTCTCAGCAGGTGTTGTCTCTGTGTTTCAGGAGTCTCAGCGGGTGTTGTCTCTGTGTTTCAGGAGTCTCAGCAGGTCTCTGTGTTTCAGGAGTCTCAGCAGGTGTTGTCTCTGTGTTTCAGGAGTCTCAGCAGGTGTTGTCTCTTTGTTTCAGGAGTCTCAGCAGGTCTCTGTGTTTCAGGAGTCTCAGCAGGTGTTGTCTCTGTGTCTCAGGAGTCTCAGCAGGTCTCTGTGTTTCAGGAGTCTCAGCAGGTGTTGTCTCTGTGCTTCAGGAGTCTCAGCAGGTGTTGTCTCTGTGTTTCAGGAGTCTCAGCAGGTGTTGTCTCTGTGTTTCAGGAGTCTCAGCAGGTGTTGTCTCTGTGTTTCAGGAGTCTCAGCAGGTCTCTGTGTTTCAGGAGTCTCAGCAGGTGTTGTCTCTGTGTTTCAGGAGTCTCAGCAGGTCTCTGTGTTTCAGGAGTCTCAGCAGGTGTTGTCTCTGTGTTTCAGGAGTCTCAGCAGGTCTCTGTGTTTCAGGAGTCTCAGCAGGTCTCTGTGTTTCAGGAGTCTCAGCAGGTGTTGTCTCTGTGTTTCAGGAGTCTCAGCAGGTGTTGTCTCTGTGTCTCAGGAGTCTCAGCAGGTGTTGTCTCTGTGTTTCAGGAGTCTCAGCAGGTGTTGTCTCTGTGCTTCAGGAGTCTCAGCGGGTGTTGTCTCTGTGTTTCAGGAGTCTCAGCAGGTGTTGTCTCTGTGTTTCAGGAGTCTCAGCAGGTGTTGTCTCTGTGCTTCAGGAGTCTCAGCAGGTGTTGTCTCTGTGTTTCAGGAGTCTCAGCAGGTCTCTGTGTTTCAGGAGTCTCAGCAGGTGTTGTCTCTGTGTTTCAGGAGTCTCAGCAGGTGTTGTCTCTGTGTCTCAGGAGTCTCAGCAGGTGTTGTCTCCGTGTTTCAGGAGTCTCAGCAGGTGTTGTCTCTGTGCTTCAGGAGTCTCAGCGGGTGTTGTCTCTGTGTTTCAGGAGTCTCAGCAGGTGTTGTCTCTGTGTTTCAGGAGTCTCAGCAGGTGTTGTCTCTGTGTTTCAGGAGTCTCAGCAGGTGTTGTCTCTGTGTCTCAGGAGTCTCAGCAGGTGTTGTCTCTGTGTTTCAGGAGTCTCAGCAGGTGTTGTCTCTGTGCTTCAGGAGTCTCAGCGGGTGTTGTCTCTGTGTTTCAGGAGTCTCAGCAGGTGTTGTCTCTGTGTTTCAGGAGTCTCAGCAGGTGTTGTCTCTGTGCTTCAGGAGTCTCAGCAGGTGTTGTCTCTGTGTTTCAGGAGTCTCAGCAGGTGTTGTCTCTGTGTTTCAGGAGTCTCAGCAGGTGTTGTCTCTGTGTTTCAGGAGTCTCAGCAGGTCTCTGTGTTTCAGGAGTCTCAGCAGGTGTTGTCTCTGTGTTTCAGGAGTCTCAGCAGGTCTCTGTGTTTCAGGAGTCTCAGCAGGTGTTGTCTCTGTGTTTCAGGAGTCTCAGCAGGTCTCTGTGTTTCAGGAGTCTCAGCAGGTCTCTGTGTTTCAGGAGTCTCAGCAGGTGTTGTCTCTGTGTTTCAGGAGTCTCAGCAGGTGTTGTCTCTGTGTCTCAGGAGTCTCAGCAGGTGTTGTCTCTGTGTTTCAGGAGTCTCAGCAGGTGTTGTCTCTGTGCTTCAGGAGTCTCAGCGGGTGTTGTCTCTGTGTTTCAGGAGTCTCAGCAGGTGTTGTCTCTGTGTTTCAGGAGTCTCAGCAGGTGTTGTCTCTGTGCTTCAGGAGTCTCAGCAGGTGTTGTCTCTGTGTTTCAGGAGTCTCAGCAGGTCTCTGTGTTTCAGGAGTCTCAGCAGGTGTTGTCTCTGTGTTTCAGGAGTCTCAGCAGGTGTTGTCTCTGTGTCTCAGGAGTCTCAGCAGGTGTTGTCTCTGTGTTTCAGGAGTCTCAGCAGGTGTTGTCTCTGTGCTTCAGGAGTCTCAGCGGGTGTTGTCTCTGTGTTTCAGGAGTCTCAGCAGGTGTTGTCTCTGTGTTTCAGGAGTCTCAGCAGGTGTTGTCTCTGTGTTTCAGGAGTCTCAGCAGGTGTTGTCTCTGTGTTTCAGGAGTCTCAGCAGGTGTTGTCTCTGTGTTTCAGGAGTCTCAGCAGGTGTTGTCTCTGTGTTTCAGGAGTCTCAGCAGGTCTCTGTGTTTCAGGAGTCTCAGCAGGTGTTGTCTCTGTGCTTCAGGAGTCTCAGCGGGTGTTGTCTCTGTGTTTCAGGAGTCTCAGCAGGTGTTGTCTCTGTGTTTCAGGAGTCTCAGCAGGTGTTGTCTCTGTGTTTCAGGAGTCTCAGCAGGTCTCTGTGTTTCAGGAGTCTCAGCAGGTGTTGTCTCTGTGTTTCAGGAGTCTCAGCAGGTCTCTGTCTTTCAGGAGTCTCAGCAGGTGTTGTCTCTGTGTTTCAGGAGTCTCAGCAGGTCTCTGTGTTTCAGGAGTCTCAGCAGGTCTCTGTGTTTCAGGAGTCTCAGCAGGTGTTGTCTCTGTGTTTCAGGAGTCTCAGCAGGTGTTGTCTCTGTGTCTCAGGAGTCTCAGCAGGTGTTGTCTCTGTGTTTCAGGAGTCTCAGCGGGTGTTGTCTCTGTGTTTCAGGAGTCTCAGCAGGTCTCTGTGTTTCAGGAGTCTCAGCAGGTGTTGTCTCTGTGTTTCAGGAGTCTCAGCAGGTGTTGTCTCTTTGTTTCAGGAGTCTCAGCAGGTCTCTGTGTTTCAGGAGTCTCAGCAGGTGTTGTCTCTGTGTCTCAGGAGTCTCAGCAGGTCTCTGTGTTTCAGGAGTCTCAGCAGGTGTTGTCTCTGTGCTTCAGGAGTCTCAGCAGGTGTTGTCTCTGTGTTTCAGGAGTCTCAGCAGGTGTTGTCTCTGTGTTTCAGGAGTCTCAGCAGGTGTTGTCTCTGTGTTTCAGGAGTCTCAGCAGGTCTCTGTGTTTCAGGAGTCTCGGCAGGTGTTGTCTCTGTGTTTCAGGAGTCTCAGCAGGTCTCTGTGTTTCAGGAGTCTCAGCAGGTGTTGTCTCTGTGTTTCAGGAGTCTCAGCAGGTCTCTGTGTTTCAGGAGTCTCAGCAGGTCTCTGTGTTTCAGGAGTCTCAGCAGGTGTTGTCTCTGTGTTTCAGGAGTCTCAGCAGGTGTTGTCTCTGTGTCTCAGGAGTCTCAGCAGGTGTTGTCTCTGTGTTTCAGGAGTCTCAGCAGGTGTTGTCTCTGTGCTTCAGGAGTCTCAGCGGGTGTTGTCTCTGTGTTTCAGGAGTCTCAGCAGGTGTTGTCTCTGTGTTTCAGGAGTCTCAGCAGGTGTTGTCTCTGTGCTTCAGGAGTCTCAGCAGGTGTTGTCTCTGTGTTTCAGGAGTCTCAGCAGGTCTCTGTGTTTCAGGAGTCTCAGCAGGTGTTGTCTCTGTGTTTCAGGAGTCTCAGCAGGTGTTGTCTCTGTGTCTCAGGAGTCTCAGCAGGTGTTGTCTCTGTGTTTCAGGAGTCTCAGCAGGTGTTGTCTCTGTGCTTCAGGAGTCTCAGCGGGTGTTGTCTCTGTGTTTCAGGAGTCTCAGCAGGTGTTGTCTCTGTGTTTCAGGAGTCTCAGCAGGTGTTGTCTCTGTGTTTCAGGAGTCTCAGCAGGTGTTGTCTCTGTGTCTCAGGAGTCTCAGCAGGTGTTGTCTCTGTGTTTCAGGAGTCTCAGCAGGTGTTGTCTCTGTGCTTCAGGAGTCTCAGCGGGTGTTGTCTCTGTGTTTCAGGAGTCTCAGCAGGTGTTGTCTCTGTGTTTCAGGAGTCTCAGCAGGTGTTGTCTCTGTGTTTCAGGAGTCTCAGCAGGTGTTGTCTCTGTGTTTCAGGAGTCTCAGCAGGTGTTGTCTCTGTGTTTCAGGAGTCTCAGCAGGTCTCTGTGTTTCAGGAGTCTCAGCAGGTGTTGTCTCTGTGCTTCAGGAGTCTCAGCGGGTGTTGTCTCTGTGTTTCAGGAGTCTCAGCGGGCCGCTCAGCAGGTATCGTCTCTGAAGAGGGAGAATGACCATCTGGACACTGAGTGCCTCGAGATGGAGCGCCTGCTCGGCCAGCTGCAGACACGGGTCGCTGTCGGAGAGCAGGAGGTCAAGGACAAGGACAGCATCCTCCAAGCCATGCAGCAGCAGAAGGTTATTACCGGGGAGGTTCCATATTGGCTTTCTTTTTTTTTAAGATTTATTTTAGCATTTTCCCAGCTTTTATTGGTCATACAAGACCGACAGAGGAGAGGGAGAACAGGAGAAGATGTGGGGAGGAGGACATGCGACAAATCAGCCCGAGAGCGGGAGGCAAACCCGGGACAGCCGCGTAGTTGTGCGAGGCACTATGCGGTGCGCCACGGTGTCCGATAACCATATTGTCCAACTCTTAATTTCCGATACCAATATGAATGAATGAATGATTAGGGTTGGACGGTATAAACGGTATAGAAAGTACACCGGTATGAATTTGCGCCACGGTATGGATTTTTTACTATATCTTGTGACCGGTAGAGCAGCTCTGAAGTAGCAATGACGTAACCACACCAGGGCTCTACAGTGCGACTATCTCACTCTCATTTGCCCCTAAAAATAGATATGTGCGAACTGGAAAAATAATTTAGGAGCACAGTGTGCGAGTAATGGCTTTGCGTAGTGGGCGTGTCAACGCGCAATTGTCATTTCATAATAGACACAGAGCGGACCTTCAATTCTAGAAGCAAACTAGCTCTTCAGCCCTGCGTTTGACAGCTGTGTGACAACTTCTCTCACGAGTCGCGCTGTTTCTATGTGTAATGTAAACTCTGAGACGGGTCCAATCGTCTAACATGCTTTGCATCCTCACCATTCTGGAATACCCACGTCGCGCTAAAACCTTAACTAATGTTCTTCTTTGGTTCTTTAACAACCGAATTCAGTCAGGACATCGGTTTAGCGTCTCATCCGAAGGACGATATCAACAGTCATTAGTAGGGTTGGACACCGAAAACCGGTTCTAATAGGAACCGGTTCCTAACTTCCGGTTCTTTATAAATGTTTTTATTTTCCATTTTTCAACATAGAACAAGACATCACAATACAATAACATTAACCCTTTAATCGCCAAGGACGACTTTAGACGTCATTGCTCGCCATGCTTAATCTGCCAATGACGTCGTACAGCGTCTTTGAGATCAATATTTCAAAAATCTGTCATGGCAATCATATTTCACCCACGGAGACTTGAGACTTGCTGTTGATCTCCTCTCAACTCTCCAACGGTTCAAGACCGCCATCTGGTGGCCGATCGGCGAATCACCAAAACCGGAAGTGAGCGGCCGGAAGTGGTGCTCACCCATATTTCGTCCGGCCACTCGTAATTTTTTTTCTCATAATCAGGTCTTTTTAATGATAATTTTTACATTATTACATCATTATTGTTATTGTTATTATTAACAATATTATTATGATGGTTGTATCAACCCTAAATCTGAGTTGGGGGGGGGGGGGGGGGGGGGAATGCAATGCAGACAAACAGCTGCATACAGTGCGACCATTTCACTCACATTTGCCCATTCATTTTTGGACACATCACACACCATCGGTGTGTGTACTGTACGTGTGCTGTCATAGCTCCACCTACAGGCCTAATGGAGAACACCAGGAGAACACCAGGATGTGAATGGAGGGTGAATGTGAGCTATATCGTGTAAATAAGTTTTGATTGATCGCAAGCCTACACTGTAAAAAAATAAATAATAATAAGTTACCAGAACTTTAAAATATTTAGTTCAGTTACTGTGCATTAAGGTTTTCAGTTTTCAATCCATAATAAGTTAACAGAAAAATAAGTACACAACCACATTATTTCAACCTAATAAAACTATGTTTATTGTCATTGTTTTAAAGAACACAAGTTGACTTGGTAATACTCACATTTTGAGTAAAAAAAATGGCTTTTAACATGTGCAATGTTCAATGAAATAGACAAATAAATAATAACATTTGTTGATTAATCCCACTGGTCACAATGGTGACCGTAATGTTTTTGTTATAAGGCTCTGCAAATGTTACTGAATGATGTAGCAATGTATTTCCAGCTACATTTAAATAATAAACAAATAAAGGGTCTCAATTAAATATGTGGTAGTAAAAAGAACCTGTGGGTTTTATTTTTTATTTTTTTATGCTGCCCCCTGTGCCTATGAAAATGCCCCCGCGTGCCTATGCAGGCATGCGTGCCTAGGGTTGCCTACCCCTGCTCTACGATGTCGAACCAATAGCTCTGAAGCTGTACACAGGTCCAAAAGCAGTGGACGTGGTTTCCAGTCTCTAGCTTGCATTTAAAGCAAAGTGGGGATGTATTGGGATCCATTTTACTCTTAAGGGCAGGGGTAATATGAATGCGGTAAAATAAATCTGTGATCTCTATGTCCAGGTCTCTTTCCCAGGACTGTTTAGTAACAAGGGAAGATAAAGATGAATTAAGGTTTAGAGTACTATAGAAGATAGATATTTGTTTTTTAGGGATCTGCAAGGAGAGGGCTTTCTACCTGCGAGGTGGAACTGTTAGTTAAAAGTGAGGTGTCCTTGGTGATAAACTGCCTAATTTGTAGGTATCTAAAAAAATATCCGTTTTCAATAGGCCATACCGCTGCTGCAGCTGTATTAAGGACATTAGGGTCTGGCCATCAAACAGGTGGCCAAGATCAGTTATGCCCTGCTTATGCCAGGTATTGAAGCCGCCGCCAATTTGGTCTGGCTTAAAGTCAGGATTGCCTACGATCGGGGTAAGAGGAGAGGTCAGTTTAGCTCGGCCCTCCACCTTACGGACGGTCTTCCAGGCCTTGACGGAGCATAGTGTGATGGGGTTGGAGCATATTTTCCGAACAGACTTAAAGTCTTTGATAAATAGTAGGTTCCATAGGGGGGACATAGATTGCGAGGATTCAATGTCTAGCCAGATTGACAGTGGGTCTGATCTGAACCAGCCGACAAGTACCCTAAGGTGTGCTGCTAGTTGGTAATGTCTAATATTAGGTAGGTCTAGACCCCCATCTTCACTATCCATCTGTAATTTGGCCATTTTCAGACGCGGTTTCTTCCCATTCCAAATGAATGAGCTTAGCCAGCCTTCTAGCACCTTGATAACCTTGTTTGTCAGCAGCACTGGGATCATTTGGAGAGGGTATAATAGTCTGGGGAGTACGTTCATTTTGACGAGGGCTATCCTACCCAGCCAGGAGATCGGTAAATGGGCCCATCTAACTAAGTCTGCCCTCATGGTGTCTAAAAGGGGGGGAAGTTGGCCTTAAACAATGTATCATAGGTGGGTGTCACAAATACTCCTAGGTAAACAAAGCCGGAGGGCGACCAGCGAAATGGGAAAGGCTCGGGCAGGATCGGAATGGATTTAAGTGTCCCAAGTGGCATTGCTTCGGATTTGGAAAAGTAAATTTTGTACCCCGAGAAGGTTCCAAATGTGGAGATCATGCGGGTTAGGCATGGGATAGAAGAGTCAGGTTTAGATATAAAGATCAGTACGTCGTCCGCGTAAAGAGTGATTTTGTGTTCCCTCTCGTCCATGCTAATACCTGAGATCTCGGCTGACTGCCTTATGGCCTGAGCGAGTGGTTCTATGGCCATGTCAAATAGTAAAGGGCTAAGAGGATCCCCTTGGGGGTTCCCCCGTTGTAGAGGAAAGTTGTTAGACCTAAGCCCGTTAGTCAGGACCGCCGACATCCGTGAGTTGTAAAGAACCTTGACCCAGTCAATATAAGTGTCTCCTAGGCCAAATTCAGCGAGGGTTAGAAACAAATACGGCCATTCTACATGGTCGAATGCCTTCTCCGCGTCGAGAGACAGAACCACCGCGGGGTGGTCTGTCTCACGAGTCATTTGGATGATATTAAGGAGCCGTCTCATGTTGTCGGTAGAGTTCCTACCCTTAATAAAACCAGTCTGATCTTCGTTAATAATAAAAGGGAGTACTTTTTCTAGGCGCATGGACAGGATCTTGGAGAGCAATTTTTGGTCCGAATTAAGTAGGGCTATAGGCCTATAGGAGGCGCACTTTTCAGGGCATTTACCCTTCTTAACACATTCCCCGCCAATCCCGTTGCACAGCGTTATTGCTGGCCATGCGTTGCCTGCCAGACTTAATCATCGATATGATTTCGGCGTTTATTGCGACATACAAACCGGAAATGGACCTAGGCGATCGACGTCCTATACCTGGGATCTTTCACCGCCAGTCTCATTGACGCACGGTAAGAGGACGCTGATGCTATTTTCATCCCAATTGTTTATTAATTTCCCTGCAAACCGATCGGACCTATATATCACCCATACTACATAAAGCATTTACTGACTATCACGGAATTATAAACGACCCCCCCCCCCCCGTTCATCCGTGCATGATGAGGCATAACGTGTAGGATCATATACAGTTGAATTCTTTAATATAGCGTGTATCGGGAATAAACGGCAATCGATAATCTATATATGCGTTTAGGCCTATAACTAGCGTTCTAGGAATTACTGCAGAAAACGATAAAAACATACTTATATTCTTTTTTTTTTATCCACTTTTTCTCCCATTTTTCTATATTTTCTCCCATCCCAATTTCGTATCATCCAATTCAACCCTCCCCTGTCACGAACGCTGTTTCTTGCCTCCCACAAGCCGGCTGCAATGTGGACTAAGTCATACATAGCACAAGTCCCCTCCGGTACTTGAGGTAACAGCAGTCGCATCTTTTCACCTGCGCAGCTCGATCTCTCAGTGGCGAGGAGTAACGCGTGGGAGGCTCACGCTGCCCCCGACACTTCCTGATTCTACTGCGCAGGCGCACCAACCGACCTGTAGGAGTCGCTGTCCACAACGCCCGATCCCCACCCATCAGTTTCCCACCCCCTAATACGGCCAATGTGTATTAGTATGAACGACCAGCTAAACTGAAAGCAATGTGGAGCGCTGAGCTCGAACAGGCGAGCCCAGCGTCTCTGCATTTGTGCCGAGCGCCTTGCCCACTACGCTACGTAGCCGCCTAACATACTTATATTCTAGAAGGTATTTTCGTATGAATGTTTGAATGAAAAAGTATAACGTTCCTACATCCTGAACGATAGATAATCGATGTTGAATGGGCCATAGTAATGTCAATTTAGCAATACAATTAAAAAAGTTATAGCCCTGCAAAGAAGGTGAACATCTCCATAGGCTTAGAGTGGTGGCAGACTGGCTATATTGATGGATAGAACCAGTGGCAGGGAATGTGTTAAGGAGAAGGCAAATATTAGCTTCCCATAGGGCAGTGTTTCTCAAAGTGGGGGGCGCGCCCCCCAGGGTGGGGCGCAGATGCATGACAGGGGGGGCATTGAGATTTATATAAAAAAAAAAAAACGTTTTTTTTTTTCGTTTTTTTTTCGTATTACAGAAAATTATCACTAAAGTGCTATCTGTTGCAGCTGCACTGTTCTCCATGAAAATACCATTTCTCAAAATCTGAAAATCATTATTTAATAAAACACAGAAAAGGATCACCAAGTTACTCTGGATAAAAAAAACCTTTACAGACAACATTGAGACAAAGCTTCCTGACACATCTCCATCCAAACTCTTCAAAGAACTCTTTGAAATCTCATCTGATACCACCTAGAGAGCTAGTTTCAGAGTGTGGTGCTGAGTACCAAGTATCTCATCTCATGGCCCACCAAGAATCTCATGATGCAGCAGTTAAGGTGTTGATACCACTCAGCACCACATACAGTATCTGTGTGAAGCTGGCTTTTCGTCCATGACAGCTCTGAAAACAAAATATAGGGCCAATTTGAAAGGTCACGATATTGGTGTTATTTCAATAAATTTAAACATGGCCCATTTCATGACTATTTTGTTGGGGGGGGGGGTGGGGGGCCCAAAATATTTTGGTCCGCCAAAGGGGGGCCTGACAGAAAAAGTTTGAGAAGCACTGCCGTAGGGACTGGGGTAATATCCCCACCTCAGAGGAGTGATTAAGCATTGCCAGCAGGGGATCCAAAAGAATATGACCGAATTCCTTATAGAACTCGCATCCGAAACCGCCCGGAGCCTTACCAGATGGCATAGCCTTAAGGGCGCCCAGAGCTTCTTCCTTCGTAATTGGGGCGTTAAGGAGAAAGTTCTGATCTTTCGATACCTTAGGGAGGTGCAAGTCAGCGAAAAAAGCTTGCATGTCAGAGAGAGCACCGTCGGGTCGTTCGGTCCTATAGAGTTGGGCATAGAAAGAGGCAAACTCTTTATTAATAGTTTTGGTGTCAAAGGATCTGACCCTGTTGGAGTCTGAGATTGAGGCTATTACTTTTTTACTTTACTTTTTTTTGCCAAGTTAGCTAGGCACCTACCAGGCTTGTCACCGTATTCGTACATTCTCTGTCTGGCAATTTTTTTTTTGGATCCACTTTTTCTCCCATTTTTCTATATTTTCTCCCATCCCAATTTCGTATCATCCAATTCAACCCTCCCCTGTCACGGACGGCATACCGGAAGTCCGACGGGTGTATGTATGTCTGTCTGTTCTCTGTCTGCTTGGATGACCTGCATGTATTTTTGTCTGTAATCAGTGTCAACGCCCTACCAACAGATTATAGAAAACATACTAAGATTTACGTGTTAAGATAGAAAGTGACATTTTGTCCCATTTTATGAGTTGAACTGCTTTACTTGGAAGCAGAATTGGCAGGAAGACAGCAGCAGTTTGCTGTTCCAGTTTGACATCAGGGTCCTCTGCTCCTGCAGACCCAGAGCCGGCTGCAGCAACAGAACCAGCAGTTGCGCCAGGAGCTGGAGAGCAGCAGCCAGCAGCTCCAGAGCCGGCTCACTGAGCTGGACGCCTCCAGACACAAGAACCAGGAGACCATGGGGGATCTGAAGAGGAAACTAGTTGGGGCAGAAGAGGTAAGAGCCTCCACTAGGGGGCAGAAGAGGTGAGAGCCTCCACTAGGGGGCAGAAGAGGTAAGAGCCTCCACTAGGGGACAGAAGAGGTGAGAGCCTCCACTAGGGGGCAGAAGAGGTGAGAGCCTCCACTAGGGGGCAGAAGAGGTGAGAGCCTCCACTAGGGGGCAGAAGAGGTGAGAGGTAGGGGGCAGAAGAGGTGAGAGCCTCCACTAGGGGGCAGAAGAGGTAAGAGGTAGGGGGCAGAAGAGGTGAGAGCCTCCACTAGGGGGCAGAAGAGGTGAGAGGTAGGGGGCAGAAGAGGTGAGAGCCTCCACTAGGGGACAGAAGAGGTGAGAGCCTCCACTAGGGGGCAGAAGAGGTGAGAGCCTCCACTAGGGGGCAGAAGAGGTGAGAGCCTCCACTAGGGGGCAGAAGAGGTGAGAGGTAGGGGGCAGAAGAGGTGAGAGCCTCCACTAGGGGGCAGAAGAGGTGAGAGCCTCCACTAGGGGGCAGAAGAGGTGAGAGCCTCCACTAGGGGGCAGAAGAGGTGAGAGCCTCCACTAGGGGGCAGAAGAGGTGAGAGGTAGGGGGCAGAAGAGGTGAGAGCCTCCACTAGGGGGCAGAAGAGGTAAGAGCCTCCACTAGGGGACAGAAGAGGTGAGAGCCTCCACTAGGGGGCAGAAGAGGTGAGAGCCTCCACTAGGGGGCAGAAGAGGTGAGAGCCTCCACTAGGGGGCAGAAGAGGTGAGAGCCTCCACTAGGGGGCAGAAGAGGTGAGAGCCTCCACTAGGGGGCAGAAGAGGTGAGAGCCTCCACTAGTGCTACTGCTACAGCAGGTCTCTGTGCTTCAGGAGTCTCAGCAGGTGTTGTCTCTGTGTTTCAGGAGTCTCAGCAGGTGTTGTCTCTGTGTTTCAGGAGTCTCAGCAGGTCTCTGTGTTTCAGGAGTCTCAGCAGGTGTTGTCTCTGTGTTTCAGGAGTCTCAGCAGGTGTTGTCTCTGTGTTTCAGGAGTCTCAGCAGGTGTTGTCTCTGTGTTTCAGGAGTCTCAGCAGGTGTTGTCTCTGTGTCTCAGGAGTCTCAGCAGGTCTCTGTGTTTCAGGAGTCTCAGCAGGTGTTGTCTCTGTGTTTCAGGAGTCTCAGCAGGTGTTAAGATAGAAAGTGACATTTTGTCCCATTTTATGAGTTGAACTGCTTTACTTGGAAGCAGAATTGGCAGGAAGACAGCAGCAGTTTGCTGTTCCAGTTTGACATCAGGTTCCTCTGCTCCTGCAGACCCAGAGCCGGCTGCAGCAACAGAACCAGCAGCTGCGCCAGGAGCTGGAGAGCAGCAGCCAGCAGCTCCAGAGCCGGCTCACTGAGCTGGACGCCTCCAGACACAAGAACCAGGAGACCGCCGGGGATCTGAAAAGGAAACTAGTTGGGGCAGAAGAGGTAAGAGCCTCCACTAGGGGGCAGAAGAGGTAAGAGCCTCCACTAGGGGGCAGAAGAGGTGAGAGCCTCCACTAGGGGACAGAAGAGGTGAGAGCCTCCACTAGGGGACAGAAGAGGTAAGAGCCTCCACTAGGGGGCAGAAGAGGTGAGAGCCTCCACTAGGGGGCAGAAGAGGTGAGAGCCTCCACTAGGGGACAGAAGAGGTGAGAGCCTCCACTAGGGGACAGAAGAGGTGAGAGCCTCCACTAGGGGGCAGAAGAGGTGAGAGCCTCCACTAGGGGGCAGAAGAGGTAAGAGCCTCCACTAGGGGGCAGAAGAGGTGAGAGCCTCCACTAGGGGGCAGAAGAGGTGAGAGCCTCCACTAGGGGGCAGAAGAGGTGAGAGGTAGGGGGCAGAAGAGGTGAGAGCCTCCACTAGGGGACAGAAGAGGTGAGAGCCTCCACTAGGGGGCAGAAGAGGTGAGAGCCTCCACTAGTGCTACTGCTACAGCAGGTCTCTGTGCTTCAGGAGTCTCAGCGGGTGTTGTCTCTGTGTTTCAGGAGTCTCAGCAGGTGTTGTCTCTGTGTTTCAGGAGTCTCAGCAGGTGTTGTCTCTGTGTTTCAGGAGTCTCAGCAGGTCTCTGTGTTTCAGGAGTCTCAGCAGGTGTTGTCTCTGTGTTTCAGGAGTCTCAGCAGGTGTTGTCTCTGTGTTTCAGGAGTCTCAGCAGGTGTTGTCTCTGTGTTTCAGGAGTCTCAGCAGGTCTCTGTGTTTCAGGAGTCTCAGCAGGTCTCTGTGTTTCAGGAGTCTCAGCAGGTGTTGTCTGTGTTTCAGGAGTCTCAGCAGGTGTTGTCTCTGTGTTTCAGGAGTCTCAGCAGGTGTTGTCTCTGTGTCTCAGGAGTCTCAGCAGGTCTCTGTGTCTCAGGAGTCTCAGCAGGTGTTGTCTCTGTGCTTCAGGAGTCTCAGCAGGTGTTGTCTCTGTGTCTCAGGAGTCTCAGCAGGTGTTGTCTCTGTGTCTCAGGAGTCTCAGCAGGTCTCTGTGTCTCAGGAGTCTCAGCAGGTGTTGTCTCTGTGCTTCAGGAGTCTCAGCAGGTGTTGTCTCTGTGTCTCAGGAGTCTCAGCAGGTCTCTGTGTTTCAGGAGTCTCAGCAGGTGTTGTCTCTGTGCTTCAGGAGTCTCAGCAGGTCTCTGTGTTTCAGGAGTCTCAGCAGTAGAGCTGCCGCGGTATTGATATTTTCCTTACCGCACGAATTTGCGCAATATTTCCTACCGCCGCGGTAATTACCGCACAGTGCGCACAAAAAAAAAAAAAAAGTTTGAATGCATTTTTTTTTTTTTAGTAGTCTACTCTTATAGCCTGCCTCTAGTCTAATGGCGCTTTTCCACTGCATATTACCTACTCGACTCGACCCGCTTTAGGCACCTGGTACTTCGTTCCTTTTCCACTGCAGCCAGGTACTACTCCGTTTGGGGAATGGGGATGCAGGCGGGGCCGCCGCCGCTCGCTTGTGTACACTGAAAGCTCCGTGGGCATAGATGTCCGAGGGCTTGCAGCAAGCCAGAGTTTAACACAGTTTCAATCAATCAATCAATAACAACATTAACCAGACTCTCGTTGCGTCTATTCTGCCAAAGCTAACGTTACCTCTCATTGTGTATTCTACCAAGCAAACCCGGGTTTAACGTTACCTCTCGTGTATATCGGATAACAACATCAAACTTAACACATCAGCGATCTTGTTGTGACACTAAACTCTCCGCTCGGTGGTAAATTGGGTTGATGTCGGTTTTGTTTCATCAATAAATAAGGCAGAATACACAGTGAATCCATTCTTTTTTGTTTATTGCACTTGGTTCTGTCGCAAACAAATCCTGAATGAAATGCATCCTTAGCGAGGCAGTAAAGATGGCGGCGTTCTGTTTTCGTTCAGAGGCGTCGAGTAGGGGGTATCTGCAGAGCCGCAGAGCCAGGCTGGACCAATAGGGTCGCTTGGAACCGAGTAGGGTATATCTGCAGAGCAGCAAGCCGCAAGCCAACTTTATTATTATGATAAAAAACAGCGGTGACGCGGTATTCAGCCTAACTCTGCGGTGAGCGTGATGCAACAGCGATACCGCGGTAATGCGGTTATCGCGGCAGCTCTACTCAGCAGGTGTTGTCTCTGTGTCTCAGGAGTCTCAGCAGGTGTTGTCTCTGTGTCTCAGGAGTCTCAGCAGGTGTTGTCTCTGTGTCTCAGGAGTCTCAGCAGGTGTTGTCTCTGTGTCTCAGGAGTCTCAGCAGGTGTTGTCTCTGTGTTTCAGGAGTCTCAGCAGGTGTTGTCTCTGTGTCTCAGGAGTCTCAGCAGGTGTTGTCTCTGTGTTTCAGGAGTCTCAGCAGGTGTTGTCTCTGTGTTTCAGGAGTCTCAGCAGGTGTTGTCTCTGTGTTTCAGGAGTCTCAGCAGGTGTTGTCTCTGTGTCTCAGGAGTCTCAGCAGGTGTTGTCTCTGTGCTTCAGGAGTCTCAGCAGGTGTTGTCTCTGTGTTTCAGGAGTCTCAGCAGGTGTTGTCTCTGTGTCTCAGGAGTCTCAGCAGGTGTTGTCTCTGTGCTTCAGGAGTCTCAGCAGGTGTTGTCTCTGTGTCTCAGGAGTCTCAGCAGGTGTTGTCTCTGTGCTTCAGGAGTCTCAGCAGGTGTTGTCTCTGTGTCTCGGGAGTCTCAGCAGGTGTTGTCTCTGTGCTTCAGGAGTCTCAGCGGGTGTTGTCTCTGTGTTTCAGGAGTCTCAGCAGGTGTTGTCTCTGTGCTTCAGGAGTCTCAGCGGGTGTTGTCTCTGTGTTTCAGGAGTCTCAGCGGGTGTTGTCTCTGTGTTTCAGGAGTCTCAGCGGGCCGCTCAGCAGGTATCGTCTCTGAAGAGGGAGAATGACCATCTGGACACTGAGTGCCTCGAGATGGAGCGCCTGCTCGGCCAGCTGCAGACACGGGTCGCTGTCGGAGAGCAGGAGGTCAAGGACAAGGACCGCATCCTCCAAGCCATGCAGCAGCAGAAGGTTATTACCGGGGAGGTTCCATATTGGCTTTCTTTTTTTTAAAGATTTATTTTAGCATTTTCCCAGCTTTTATTGGTCATACAAGACCGACAGAGGAGAGGGAAAACAGGAGAAGATGTGGGGAGGAGGACATGCGACAAATCAGCCCGAGAGCGGGAGGCAAACCCGGGACAGCCGCGTAGTTGTGCGAGGCACTATGCGGTGCGCCACGGTGTCCGATAACCATATTGTCCAACTCTTAATTTCCGATACCAATATGAATGAATGAATGATTAGGGTTGGATGGTATAAACGGTATAGAAAGTACACCGGTATGAATTTGCGCCACGGTATGGATTTTTGACTATATCTTGTGACCGGTAGAGCAGCTCTGAAGTAGCAATGACGTAACCACACCAGGGCTCTACAGTGCGACTATCTCACTCTCATTTGCCCCTAAAAATAGATATGTGCGAACTGGAAAAATTATTTAGGAGCACAGTGTGCGAGTAATGGCTTTGCGTAGTGGGCGTGTCAACGCGCAATTGTCATTTCATAATAGACACAGAGCGGACCTTCAATTCTAGAAGCAAACTAGCTCTTCAGCCCTGCGTTTGACAGCTGTGTGACAACTTCTCTCACGAGTCGCGCTGTTTCTATGTGTAATGTAAACTCTGAGACGGGTCCAATTGTCTAACATGCTTTGCATCCTCACCATTCTGGAATACCCACGTCGCGCTAAAACCTTAACTAATGTTCTTCTTTGGTTCTTTAACAACCGAATTCAGTCAGGACATCGGTTTAGCGTCTCATCCGAAGGACGATATCAACAGTCATTAGTAGGGTTGGACACCGAAAACCGGTTCTAATAGGAACCGGTTCCTAACTTCCGGTTCTTTATAAATGTTTTTATTTTCCATTTTTCAACATAGAACAAGACATCACAATACAATAACATTAACCCTTTAATCGCCAAGGACGACTTTAGACGTCATTGCTCGCCATGCTTAATCTGCCAATGACGTCGTACAGCGTCTTTGAGATCAATATTTCAAAAATCTGTCATGGCAATCATATTTCACCCACGGAGACTTGAGACTTGCTGTTGATCTCCTCTCAACTCTCCAACGGTTCAAGACCGCCATCTGGTGGCCGATCGGCGAATCACCAAAACCGGAAGTGAGCGGCCGGAAGTGGTGCTCACCCATATTTCGTCCGGCCACTCGTAATTTTTTTTCTCATAATCAGGTATTTTTAATGATAATTTTTACATTATTACATCATTATTGTTATTGTTATTATTAACAATATTATTATGATGGTTGTATCAACCCTAAATCTGAGTTGGGGGGGGGGGGGGGGGGGGGGAATGCAATGCAGACAAACAGCTGCATACAGTGCGACCATTTCACTCACATTTGCCCATTCATTTTTGGACACATCACACACCATCGGTGTGTGTACTGTACGTGTGCTGTCATAGCTCCACCTACAGGCCTAATGGAGAACACCAGGAGAACACCAGGATGTGAATGGAGGGTGAATGTGAGCTATATCGTGTAAATAAGTTTTGATTGATCGCAAGCCTACACTGTAAAAAAATAAATAATAATAAGTTACCAGAACTTTAAAATATTGAGTTCAGTTACTGTGCATTAAGGTTTTCAGTTTTCAATCCATAATAAGTTAACAGAAAAATAAGTACACAACCACATTATTTCAACCTAATAAAACTATGTTTATTGTCATTGTTTTAAAGAACACAAGTTGACTTGGTAATACTCACATTTTGAGTAAAAAAAATGGCTTTTAACATGTGCAATGTTCAATGAAATAGACAAATAAATAATAACATTTGTTGATTAATCCCACTGGTCACAATGGTGACCGTAATGTTTTTGTTATAAGGCTCTGCAAATGTTACTGAATGATGTAGCAATGTATTTCCAGCTACATTTAAATAATAAACAAATAAAGGGTCTCAATTAAATATGTGGTAGTAAAAAGAACCTGTGGGTTTTATTTTTTATTTTTTTATGCTGCCCCCTGTGCCTATGAAAATGCCCCCGCGTGCCTATGCAGGCATGCGTGCCTAGGGTTGCCTACCCCTGCTCTACGATGTCGAACCAATAGCTCTGAAGCTTTACACAGGTCCAAAAGCAGTGGACGTGGTTTCCAGTCTCTAGCTTGCATTTAAAGCAAAGTGGGGATGTATTGGGATCCATTTTACTCTTAAGGGCAGGGGTAATATGAATGCGGTAAAATAAATCTGTGATCTCTATGTCCAGGTCTCTTTCCCAGGACTGTTTAGTAACAAGGGAAGATAAAGATGAATTAAGGTTTAGAGTACTATAGAAGATAGATATTTGTTTTTTAGGGATCTGCAAGGAGAGGGCTTTCTCCACCTGCGAGGTGGAACTGTTAGTTAAAAGTGAGGTGTCCTTGGTGATAAACTGCCTAATTTGTAGGTATCTAAAAAAATATCCGTTTTCAATAGGCCATACCGCTGCTGCAGCTGTATTAAGGACATTAGGGTCTGGCCATCAAACAGGTGGCCAAGATCAGTTATGCCCTGCTTATGCCAGGTATTGAAGCCACCGCCAATTTGGTCTGGCTTAAAGTCAGGATTGCCTACGATCGGGGTAAGAGGAGAGGTCAGTTTAGCTCGGCCCTCCACCTTACGGACGGTCTTCCAGGCCTTGACGGAGCATAGTGTGATGGGGTTGGAGCATATTTTCCGAACAGACTTAAAGTCTTTGATAAATAGTAGGTTCCATAGGGGGGACATAGATTGCGAGGATTCAATGTCTAGCCAGATTGACAGTGGGTCTGATCTGAACCAGCCGACAAGTACCCTAAGGTGTGCTGCTAGTTGGTAATGTCTAATATTAGGTAGGTCTAGACCCCCATCTTCACTATCCATCTGTAATTTGGCCATTTTCAGACGCGGTTTCTTCCCATTCCAAATGAATGAGCTTAGCCAGCCTTCTAGCACCTTGATAACCTTGTTTGTCAGCAGCACTGGGATCATTTGGAGAGGGTATAATAGTCTGGGGAGTACGTTCATTTTGACGAGGGCTATCCTACCCAGCCAGGAGATCGGTAAATGGGCCCATCTAACTAAGTCTGCCCTCATGGTGTCTAAAAGGGGGGGAAGTTGGCCTTAAACAATGTATCATAGGTGGGTGTCACAAATACTCCTAGGTAAACAAAGCCGGAGGGCGACCAGCGAAATGGGAAAGGCTCGGGCAGGATCGGAATGGATTTAAGTGTCCCAAGTGGCATTGCTTCGGATTTGGAAAAGTAAATTTTGTACCCCGAGAAGGTTCCAAATGTGGAGATCATGCGGGTTAGGCATGGGATAGAAGAGTCAGGTTTAGATATAAAGATCAGTACGTCGTCCGCGTAAAGAGTGATTTTGTGTTCCCTCTCGTCCATGCTAATACCTGAGATCTCGGCTGACTGCCTTATGGCCTGAGCGAGTGGTTCTATGGCCATGTCAAATAGTAAAGGGCTAAGAGGATCCCCTTGGGGGTTCCCCCGTTGTAGAGGAAAGTTGTTAGACCTAAGCCCGTTAGTCAGGACCGCCGACATCCGTGAGTTGTAAAGAACCTTGACCCAGTCAATAAAAGTGTCTCCTAGGCCAAATTCAGCGAGGGTTAGAAACAAATACGGCCATTCTACATGGTCGAATGCCTTCTCCGCGTCGAGAGACAGAACCACCGCGGGGTGGTCTGTCTCACGAGTCATTTGGATGATATTAAGGAGCCGTCTCATGTTGTCGGTAGAGTTCCTACCCTTAATAAAACCAGTCTGATCTTCGTTAATAATAAAAGGGAGTACTTTTTCTAGGCGCATGGACAGGATCTTGGAGAGCAATTTTTGGTCCGAATTAAGTAGGGCTATAGGCCTATAGGAGGCGCACTTTTCAGGGCATTTACCCTTCTTAACACATTCCCCGCCAATCCCGTTGTACAGCGTTATTGCTGGCCATGCGTTGCCTGCCAGACTTAATCATCGATATGATTTCGGCGTTTATTGCGACATACAAACCGGAAATGGACCTAGGCGATCGACGTCCTATACCTGGGATCTTTCACCGCCAGTCTCATTGACGCACGGTAAGAGGACGCTGATGCTATTTTCATCCCAATTGTTTATTAATTTCCCTGCAAACCGATCGGACCTATATATCACCCATACTACATAAAGCATTTACTGACGATCACGGAATTATAAACGACCCCCCCCCCCCCCCCCCCCCCGTTCATCCGTGCATGATGAGGCATAACGTGTAGGATCATATACAGTTGAATTCTTTAATATAGCGTGTATCGGGAATAAACGGCAATCGATAATCTATATATGCGTTTAGGCCTATAACTAGCGTTCTAGGAATTACTGCAGAAAACGATAAAAACATACTTATATTCTTTTTTTTTTATCCACTTTTTCTCCCATTTTTCTATATTTTCTCCCATCCCAATTTCGTATCATCCAATTCAACCCTCCCCTGTCACGAACGCTGTTTCTTGCCTCCCACAAGCCGGCTGCAATGTGGACTAAGTCATACATAGCACAAGTCCCCTCCGGTACTTGAGGTAACAGCAGTCGCATCTTTTCACCTGCGCAGCTCGATCTCTCAGTGGCGAGGAGTAACGCGTGGGAGGCTCACGCTGCCCCCGACACTTCCTGATTCTACTGCGCAGGCGCACCAACCGACCTGTAGGAGTCGCTGTCCACAACGCCCGATCCCCACCCATCAGTTTCCCACCCCCTAATACGGCCAATGTGTATTAGTATGAACGACCAGCTAAACTGAAAGCAATGTGGAGCGCTGAGCTCGAACAGGCGAGCCCAGCGTCTCTGCATTTGTGCCGAGCGCCTTGCCCACTACGCTACGTAGCCGCCTAACATACTTATATTCTAGAAGGTATTTTCGTATGAATGTTTGAATGAAAAAGTATAAAGTTCCTACATCCTGAACGATAGATAATCGATGTTGAATGGGCCATAGTAATGTCAATTTAGCAATACAATTAAAAAAGTTATAGCCCTGCAAAGAAGGTGAACATCTCCATAGGCTTAGAGTGGTGGCAGACTGGCTATATTGATGGATAGAACCAGTGGCAGGGAATGTGTTAAGGAGAAGGCAAATATTAGCTTCCCATAGGGCAGTGTTTCTCAAAGTGGGGGGCGCGCCCCCCAGGGTGGGCCGCAGATGCATGACAGGGGGGGCATTGAGATTAAAAAAAAAAAAAAACGTTTTTTTTTTTTCGTTTTTTTTTCCGGATTACAGAACATTATCACTAAAGTGCTATCTGTTGCAGCTGCACTGTTCTCCATGAAAATACCATTTCTCAAAATCTGAAAATCATTATTTAATAAAACACAGAAAAGGATCACCAAGTTACTCTGGATAAAAAAAAACTTTACAGACAACATTGAGACAAAGCTTCCTGACACATCTCCATCCAAACTCTTCAAAGAACTCTTTGAAATCTCATCTGATACCACCTAGAGAGCTAGTTTCAGAGTGTGGTGCTGAGTACCAAGTATCTCATGATGCAGCAGTTAAGGTGTTGATACCATTCAGCACCACATACAGTATCTGTGTGAAGCTGGCTTTTCATCCATGACAGCTCTGAAAACAAAATATAGGGCCAATTTGAAAGGTCACGATATTGGTGTTATTTCAATAAATTTAAACATGGCCCATTTCATGACTATTTTGTTGGGGGGGGGGGTGGGGGGCCCAAAATATTTTGGTCCGCCAAAGGGGGGCCTGACAGAAAAAGTTTGAGAAGCACTGCCGTAGGGACTGGGGTAATATCCCCACCTCAGAGGAGTGATTAAGCATTGCCAGCAGGGGATCCAAAAGAATATGACCGAATTCCTTATAGAACTCGCATCCGAAACCGCCCGGAGCCTTACCAGATGGCATAGCCTTAAGGGCGCCCAGAGCTTCTTCCTTCGTAATTGGGGCGTTAAGGAGAAAGTTCTGATCTTTCGATACCTTAGGGAGGTGCACGTCAGCGAAAAAAGCTTGCATGTCAGAGAGAGCACCGTCGGGTCGTTCGGTCCTATAGAGTTGGGCATAGAAAGAGGCAAACTCTTTATTAATAGTTTTGGTGTCAAAGGACCTGACCCTGTTGGAGTCTGAGATTGAGGCTATTACTTTTTTACTTTACTTTTTTTTGCCAAGTTAGCTAGGCACCTACCAGGCTTGTCACCGTGTTCGTACATTCTCTGTCTGGCAATTTTTTTTTTGATCCACTTTTTCTCCCATTTTTCTATATTGTCTCCCATCCCAATTTCGTATCATCCAATTCAACCCTCCCCTGTCACGGACGCTGTTTCTTGCCTCCCACAAGCCGGCTGCAATGTGGACTAAGTCATACATAGCACAAGTCCCCTCCGGTACTTGAGGTAACAGCAGTCGCATCTTTTCACCTGCGCAGCTCGATCTCTCAGTGGCGAGGAGTAACGCGTGGGAGGCTCACGCTGCCCCCGACACTTCCTGATTCTACTGCGCAGGCGCACCAACCGACCTGTAGGAGTCGCTGTCCACAACGCCCGATCCCCACCCATCAGTTTCCCACCCCCTAATACGGCCAATGTGTATTAGTACGGACGACCAGCTAAACTGAAAGCAAATGTGGAGCGCTGGGCTCGAACTGACGAGCCCAGCGTCTCCAGCATTTCGTGGCGAGTGCCTTGCCCACTACGCCACGTAGCCGCCCCTCTGTCTGGCAAATTTAAGAGAGTATTCGGCGTCCTGGATCAAAAGTGTTTAACGCGGTTCTGGTGGCCGTAAGCTCTATAAGCACAGCCGGGGCTGGGTTTGAAACATGTTGCTTCTCAAGGTCGGCTAGTTTGGATTCAAGAAGTTTGCATTGTTCATTTTTCTTGCGTTTCTTGGATGATACGTAAGACATAATCAGTCCGCGAGAAAATACCTTGGATGTTTCCCAGAGCAGAGACGGGTTATCCGTAGAATGCGAGTTAATTGAGTAGAACATTTTAAATTCCGATTCGAAATAGGAGCCAAACATATCATCCTTGAGGAGGTATGGGTTGAGGCGCCAACGCCTCGACAGCGCCCTCTCTTCTGACAAGGAGTAGACCAGATATATAGGGGCGTGATCCGATAAAACAGTACTTCCGATTGTGCAGGACGATACTAGAAAGAGCTTGGAGGAAGGGATGAAGAAATAGTCTATTCTCCTGTTGCTCTTGTGTGGGCCGCTAAAAAAGGTGAACTTCAGTTCGGATGGGCAAAGGGTTCTCCAGACATCTGAGAATCCAATGTCTTTGCATAGGGAGGAGAGCGTCTTTGCTTGCCTAGAGGGGGAGCCAAACTGGGTGGGAGTTTGTCAAGAGACGGTATAAGGTGACAGTTAAAGTCTCCGCCCACAAAAGCATTCTCAGAGGCCAGGCCATTAAATTCAGTAAATATTTTGGATAGAAAGTCGGGAGTAGCCTAGGGGACAGTATACATTCATAAATGTCATTTCTTTACCCTTAAGAACTAGGGATGCTCGATATTGGCTTTTTTACCGATACCGATATTCCGATATTGTCCAACTCCAATTTCCGATACCGATACCGATACCGATATCAACCGATACCGATATATGCAGGGTTTCCCCCCCAAAAAACGGAATAATTTCAGGTAACTAATAATTTCACTGGATGCATTCAAAAGGCTTTCTAAATGTAAGCATTATCTGTGCAAAATATGATCATTAAAAAAGTAAAAATGAACATTTTAAACCAACATGCATACTTTTGACAATAAATAAAATAAGAATTGGTTCTTACTTGCTTGCCTGGGTAAATAAAGGTTAAATAAATGTTTAAAAAAAAAAAAAATTGTTATTGTTTTTTTTTTTTTTTTTTCGATACCGATATTTTCCGATATCACATTTTTCGGCCGATAATATCGGTCGGCCGATAATATCGGACATCCCTATTAAGAACCCCTTTGATAATCACATAGCGACCTTGGCTATCTAAAGAGGAAGTTATGAGTCTAAAGGGGAGATTTTTATTGATCAATAATATGGCCACTCCCCTACTGAATGTAGAATAGTTTGTGGCGAAGACCTGTCCCACCCAACTCTTTTGGAGTTTAGCGGTGTTGTTGGGCCCCATATGGGTTTCTTGTAATAAAGCAATAGAGACATTCTCCTTCTTTAAAAAGGTCAGAATCGCCTTCCTCTTTGCTAATTTCTGAAGACCTCGAACATTCCAGGAGCAGAGCTTAAAGCTCTCAGAGTTAGCCGTAGCCATAGAATATTGAGGGGTGTATAGGCGGGGCAGACCTGGACAGTGATGCAGAATTCACTTATCTTAAACACTATGCACACGTACTTTGAGGTCCGCGGATCCTTAACACTTTCAATGCCCAAAACGTGATATGACGTTTTATCAGCCCAATGCCTGAATGCCCACAACGCTAATTATCGTTTTATTTTTTTTATTAGCGATCTGAATTCATATTTCATCAACCGAGTCTCCCGTTGGTAAACCAGCCCCATCAGCAGCTCAGAATGGAAAAAAGCGCCCCCTATCGTCTATCCCTGAAAACTGCACGTCAGTCGCTTAGACTGACCTGGGATCAGTGATATGTAGAGGCGGGGCCAGCTGGCTCGCCGTCTCCTCGACATGGAAGTGATCGCGGGACGGGAAAATGCCTGGAACATATATTCACAGTAGCCAATCGATAGTAGACAGTAGTGATCGATTTTCGGAATGGCGAACAGGAATAGGAATGATCTTTTTGGAGAACATCTGATCTGAGGTAAGGAATCTATTTTACCAGTCTTGGGATAATCAGAGTTGTATTCGCTGAGATATCAACGTGTCCCCCGTGTGTGTGTGTGTGTGTGTGATGTTGAGGAAATCAGATAATCGATTTTCAGCTCGTACACACATACTATCGATAATCTAGCGTTTATTTGAAAACGATTCATAAATAGGCCGAAAAATGACAACGTTTTTGTGTATTCTAGAATAATAAATAATAATAATAACTTTATCTGAATAGTCGAGTTTATCATGGAATCTTTTTCTTTTCCTTGAAAACGAGGGCTTTTCAAAATGCTATAAAACGAAAATGAACCGATAAAAAAACAATCCGCTTCGACAATGTTGACTGGAAAACGAGTCATTGATAAGCGACAGGCAGATTAGACACATAGCCATAATTTAAAACATAGATTAGGTGTTTTTAACACTAACATTGAAGTGGATGGTGGGCATTCAAGCAGTAATTCAAGATTAAGCTGAAAGTGTTAAAAAGTCTTAAAAAGTCTTAAATTTGTTTATCAATAATTAAGGCCTTAGTTTATCTTAGGCCATGTCCCCACGTATCTGGATCTTTTGCCAAACGGATATTCTCAGGCTCTGTTTAAAAAGAAATCCTCGTCCACACGACAGTGTTAAAAAAATAAAACCTGATCCAGACGCAAACACATAAACGCATATAAATTGCTCCAACAAGCATGCGGGCCAGTAGGTGGCGATAAGCGATGTACGAGCGGTCAGAACGACTGAGAAACGATAGGAATTGTCCATTGGTTCACCCAGCCCACTTGACCATTCCTAGCATTTCCATTGGCTATATTGACATACATAGAAGATGATAAATAGATAGATATAGCGGAGGATTATGCAGTCCAGAGGAAACAACCAATCTAGATATGTCACGATTCAATGCTTTACTTCTGCGCACTGGGCGACGGAGAGATACAATGTCAATGTTGAGATCACAATCTCCTAGCCCCTTTCGTGACTGTGATGCACCGAGTGAATCCACAGTCACTTGCTCCTCAATAGGAAACCAACCTAGATTTACCATGAGGGACTGGTTCTAACCGAACCGTTCGTTATACAAGTATCACAGAGACGTTTCAAAGGTACTCACAGTTGCACGAGGGTTTCGGACAGACATACGGGATGGTTTGAAATCTCGGCGTTGCTAATAAACATTTTAAATATTCTTTATAAACTGCTCAAAACGGCATTATTTCCGGCGTTGGGTGCATGATGCGCATGCGCTGTGATCACACCAGGCAGCCAACGCCGAAAATAATGCCGTTTTGAGCAGTATATAAAAAATATTTAAAATGTTTATTAGCAACGCCGAGCTTTCAAACCATCCCGTATCTCTGTTCGAAACCCTCGTGCAACTGTGAGTACCTTTGACATTTCTCTGTGATACTTGTATAACGAACGGTTCGGTTAGAACCAGTCCTTCAGGGTAAATCTAGGTTGGTTTCCTATTGAGGAGCAAGTGACTGTGGATTCACTCTGTTCATCACAGTCACGAAAGGGGCTAACAATCTCCGGATTCTGAAACTAAATGGCGAGTCCTTATCACAAACTATATATTGTACTGTTCACGTGTGGTGCCGTCGTTGCATATATAAGTAAGGATAGTTTGAATGACATTTCAGCACCAAGTCCACCGAAGTTATTATTACTTCAAAGCGCTACTGCCTATATGGATAAAACAAGGTGTAATAAGGATGTTTTAGGTGGTGGTAGTTTCTCTGTTAGGACATTATAGCTGAAATATATAGCCTAGCTAGCCTATAGTCGGTCTGATATATATTAGAGAAATAGTAAAGTAATATTCGCCAAACAATCTGACGGGCCAGATATTATTACGGCCCACCACAGTCTGAGCTGTGGCGTCATCGTTTATCTAGACTATGCGTTTACAGTGGCTGCACGGATCCACTGAACGGATATTTTGGAAATTCTTCACTTTAACACTTTGGTCGCCAGCCAGAAATCCGGAAATGACAGCCCCTGGCCAGGATTTCTGGGCGATTTTGGCGATATCTCATGATCTTAGCGGAGCTATTTCTATATTTTATATTATAACTATGGGGAAATGGTTTGGCTCATTTGACGACGACGAGTTGATGTACACTATGAAAAAAAACGTTTGTTTCTGCATGTCTTCGTTCGTTCACAATTACAAGTTAAAGAAGGTAAATAGAGGGGGAAATCCAAGCGGATTTCCTAGAAAAAAAGTTACAGCCCTTTTTATGCGAGCTGCGCAATTCCTCGTTGCTGCTGCTTGAAACAGACGAGACGATACGATACTGCACCAACATGGGCGGGGGGGGGATGGATGGATGGATGGATGGATGGATGGATTGATTGATTGATTGATTGATTGTTTGATTGTTTGATTGTTTGATTGATTGATTGTTTGTTTGTTTGATTGTTTGATTGATTGTTTGATTGATTGATTGATTGACAGTCCGACTGACTGACTGACAGTCCGACTGACTGACTGACAGTCCGACTGACAGTCCGACTGACAGTCCGACTGACAGTCTGACTGACTGACTGACCAACTTGAAATGCAGTAATACTATTATATCGATCAGGTGGGAATATATTGTATTGATCAGGTTAGTAGATATTGTACCAATCAGGTATTATAGATCATGTGCATGCAATAAACTAAAAAAAAAACATTTAGACTGTTTCTCATTCATGTACTGTGCATAATCTGCTCCTGTGTTGTAGACACTGTGTTGCTCTGTACCTACCTGTTTTCCAATTTATTCGTCCATACATGATAAACACATTCATAAAGTAATAATATCTTGTATTGATAATATATCAATTAGTTTCACCTGGAAATACTACTACCTTATCAACCCTAACGAACAAGTAAGTTATAACTACTGGTGTAGGTCCATAAAACATTATTATAAAATACAGAATACTTTACAATGCAGAAAACTTGAAACTTTGATGAAGTGAAGACATTTTTATGTTCAATAAACTGGGTGACAGTCATCAGTACCAACCATTGTTGCTGTGCATTAGACACATATGCTGGTAACATTCACAGTATAAAATTATGGTAATTTACCAAGACAATACCTTATAAAAAGTGAACACTGGATGATAACCAACCATTGTTTCTGTGCATTTAGAAGTTTGCTGGTAACATTCACAGTATAGGATTATGGTAATTTACAAACACAATACCTTATAAAAAAGTGAACACTGGATGAGAACCAACCATCGTTTCTGTGCATTTAGAAGTTTGCTGGTAATATTCACAGTATAAAATTATGGTAATTTACCAAGACAATACCTTATAAAAAGTGAACACTGGATGATAACCAACCATTGTTTCTGTGCATTTAGAAGTGTGCTGGTAACATTCACAGTACAGGCACGTCACATGATCAACTACAGGGCGTATCTTACAGTTGGTCTCTCGCATCGATGACTGCATTGTCCATTGATAAATGGATGAAGTGCCAGATGATCTGTGGACCAAAAAATATCCAATACAGGCTTCCAAAGTATATAAATAAGAGGCCAATGGACTGCATTAGAAAAGTGTGGTACGTTACCTACAGTATATACTTTTATAAACTGGGTGACTGTCAGCAACCATTGGTTCTGTGCAAACGGTAAAGATGAGGGTGGAAAAAGATAAATAAAAAAATAAACTATATACACACACAATGCAAATGATGAATGGAGTTGACACAGCTAGATCGCTAACATAACGTCTCATCTGCAAGTGGTCCAAACATGCCTATGCAATATCTACAACCGTGGCCCAAATACATGTGTTCAACGCATTTGTCTTGTACAGAAAACAGTGCAACTACCCATACACTATACTATACTATACTATACTATACTATACTATACTATACTATACTATACTATACTATACTACTCTCAGCTAGCTATACTATCTACCGGAGTGGTACACATGGTTCTGTCTGTATCACACAATGATGGATTATTTAGAAGTACTCTGTACTTCTGTGTGCCGGATTATTTAGAAGTAGTCTGTACTTCTGTATGACAACTAATAAAGAAACTATTTAGAAAAATCCTTCTTTGTGTGATACAGAGTGAAGCATTTTTCACGATGCAGGGGGACTTTGCACGATGTGCAAAAATATCTGGTTTCACCCCTGAGGCCACGCCTAAGGCAGACCGACATTTCCTACATGGTAGCTTTTGCTTGGGGGTGGCTTTGTACGCCACCATTACATGTTTCCCAAAGCCACCCACTAATCTGCTCTGCGGGTCCCCCGGTGGGGCCCTAGGGTCGCGCTGCCTGTCACGCCCCACCTGCTCAGCCCCTGCCTCCTCCTCACCCCCACCGCCGCCCTCCTCCTCTGCCACCCCAGGAATCTTCAACTCCTCAGCTCCTGTGTAGGTCCGCGCCACAGCCCTGGTGTACCGGAAGAGGTTGTGATAATACCCTTGTGGATGCCTGGTTTTGTACAAGACAAAAGAGTTGAACATACATATTTGGATCAGATACAGCACAAACTTTTTGGTCCACTTTCCAGTCTTACGTGTACACGGATAGTACGCCAGGTTTTGATCCAACTGGTCGACTCCTTTCATAAATTTATTATACGACATGATGGATGACGGCTTGAGCATCTCCACCCTCACTGCTTTGCCCTTCTTCCGCTTCTGCCACACTTTTGCCATTTCCATGGTGTCCTCATGGAAGCTGGTGATCGTCTTCACGATCCTTTTATCACGCCATGCCACAATCATGACCTGCTTGTTGTTGACAGCAATGCGCTCCCCCACACCGATGTCAGCATTGGTCAGGTTCTTGATGATGGCTGGCTCCCCCCGGTGCTTCCTGAGGGTACCACAGACGTCGGTCCTCAACTGTCGGAGCCTGGCGCACATGCTCACGGAGTTGTAGAAATTGTCCATGTATAAAGAATGCCCTGCGCCGGCCAAACGTCCAAGCAGACCGACGACCGTGTCCCCCAGGTTCGCGCCATCCCGGCAATATGGCTTAAAGGCGAAGCAATATCCTGTGCGTGATTCGCACAGGAAGTATGACTTGATGCCATACCGGGTTGGCTTGTTGGGGTTGTAGACACGGAAAGCCAGGCGGCCTCGCCATGCCATCATCCCCTCGTCAATGGCGAGCTCACGTTCGGGCTGGTACAGTTCCTTGCACCTCATGTTGACATAATCGACTACAGGGCGTACGTTACATAGTTTGTCTCTTACATCTAGGGATGTGTTTTCTGCAAAGTGGAGGAAGCGCCAGATCAACTCATAACGGTTGCGTGACATGGTGGCTGAGTAGAACCGAATCAGCTCATCAGTGGTCCAAAACATGTCCATGCGAGGCTTCCAAAGGACACTGCTCAGGAAGATCAGTCCAAGGAACTGCTTCAGCTCCTTCAATGTGAGGGCCTTCCAAACCAGTGCCCTGCTACTGGTTAGCGTGGGATCCAGCCGGGCAATGAACTGATCCGCGTAGAGGTTGGTCTGGGCAACAATGGCGTTGAGAAAGTCATCTGTCAGGAACAGATCTAGCCATTTTGCAGGCCGGTGCGAATTCAGTGCCGCGGCGTCCTGGAGCAGCCCCGGTTGGGATGTGAAGGGGATCCTACGAAGCACCCAGCCCTCATGAGACCAGGCATTCTCCTGGTCCTGACGGCTCGCCGACCTGCTCTTCGCTCCGCGTCGCACGCCACGACCTGTCAATTATACAAATATACAATTATCATAACACCCCTACTGTAGACAAACATTCATATACCACGTAGTTACAAACTGTGTGTGAGTGAATGAGTGAGTGTGTGTGGGGTTCAGATGTCAGAGCTGGACGTGGTGTGGGGGTCAGAGGTCAGCTGTAAGTGGTGTGCAGAGTGAGGCCAACTTACCGCTCTTAGATGTGCGCTTCCGCCCTGCAACGGGTTCCGGAATGTCCCGACTATCATCCAGTTCTAGAATCACATGATGTAATACATTACAATAGGGCAATGCAGTGTCCTTTTATTTACATGATATATATATATATATATATATAGCATTATGTGTTATATTTTATGTACAATCACCTGCAGGAGTAGACTGTGATGCTATGTCGTGTGGGCGGCCATTGTCACTCTCTGTCACTCTCTGCGCCAGAATCTGAATTGGATTGAATTCATTCAGTAAGTAAGTCTCATAAAACACAATAGTAATACATTTACATACATGAATGCAGTTAGTACATACCCAAGTAGGTGGGTGTACAACCACCTGACGCTGAGTCGGTATCGGATCCTGTAATGCACAGAAAATAAATCAGCCAGCTGTCTTCGAAACTAGGAGACACACACACACACTTTTTGCAAAGACAACTGGGTGACGTCTGATTACAGCGTGTCAGGGGGGCATGCTGAGGCCCCAATTACACAGATAATGAAGCAACATGGCTCATCTGTAGGCAAATGGAATCTCTCCTTCTCTATCTTGCTCACACACACACACACACCCTTGTAAAAACTTGTACTTCAAAGCCCTTGTACTTCAAAGTGATGCAGTCATGACCTCCCAACACACAGATGGCTTGAAGCACATGTAGATTTAGAACTAATTTAAAAAATACAATGGAACTGAATATAATCTCCAATAATTTAGCTGTTTGAATTGAATAAAACAATTGTCCACGAATTCATCGATTTGAACCTGTATTCTCTTTGATGTACTTCAAAGTGATGCATTCTATTGATGTACAACAAGGCCATGACCTCCCCCCATATAGATGCAGAGCACATGTAGTGACCACATGTAAATCAAGGCCTATAGAACGATCTAATCTCCAATAATTTAGCTGTTTTGAGTTGAATAACACATTTACACGATGGTATACTTCATCGATTTGAACCTGTATGTATATACACAATATTCACATTGCATTCGTCAAAATGAGCTCTATCTTACCCTGCTCTCCGCGACCACCACCAATGCCGTCGTCGTGAGATGAATCAGAGTCTATAATAAATAAATGATAACGTTGGTCGGCGAATATACACTGAAATAAATATGAACATGCATCAAAATGTGCTGTACACTTACCATGATTATATCTCCTACCAAGATTTGACGTCAGAGGAGACGCTCCAGGCTGCGTTTGACTGCACAGACTGGAACGTGTTCCGCGACACAGATAACATTAATGTCTACACGGAGACAGTGCTGGACTATGTTTGTACTTTGGTGGAAGAAACAATCCCCACTACCAAAATGAAAGTTTACCCAAATCAAAAACCCTGGGTAGACAAATCCGTCCGTGAAGCTCTGAGAGAGCGCACCAAAGCATACAACGACGGCCTAGTGGCAGGCAACATGAATGACCACAAGGTGGCGCAATACAACGTAAGGAGGACAGTGACAGAGGCCAAACGGCGCTACAGGGATAAAATTGAACTCCAGTTTGAACAAGCTGACTCTAGAGCTATGTGGCAGGGGCTCAAAACGATGACAGACTACAAAGGCGCCTCCCTCAAACTGAACAGTGACATCTCCTTAGCAAATGACCTCAATACCTTCTATGCGAGGTTTGATGCTGGTAATAACAACACCAGCCCACAAGCCACGGCAATGGGGGGGGGGGGGGTCGGCTGCTGATGGAGACGCAGTGTTCAGGGTAACAGAGCATGAGGTGAGGCGGACCTTTAAAAAAGGCACGACAACGCCTCTACTTCCTCAGGCGCCTAAGGAAGTTCCAAGTCAGTCAGAAGATCCTTAAGAACTTCTACTCATGTACAATAGAGAGCATCTTGACTGGCAACATCACCTCCTGGTTTGGGAATAGCACTGCACAAGACCGAAGCAGACTACAAAGAGTGACACGTTCAGCCGAACGCACAATTGGAGGGGGGCTCCCCACCCTCCAGAACATTTACAACAAGCGTTGCAAGGGCAAGGCTAAGAGAATCATTAAAGCGTTGCTGCGGTCAGGCAAGCGATACCGGAGTCTCAAGGCGAGCACAGAAAGACTCAGAAGAAGCTTCTATCCCCAGGCCATCAGGCTGCTAAACGAACAATGAACACTACACAACAACAACCACCAAACGCACATAGCACACACATCCACACGCACACACTCACTTTAAACAAACACACTGTAGCACCCACTCCACACACTTTATAGCACACACCCACTTTAAACAAACACACTGTAGCACCCACTCCCCACACTTTATATTTATTGATGAAGGATTGCACTACAACTCGTACACCTTACTGTAAATTGTACCTAAATTGTACCTCATCCCATTTCTGCTTTGCACTACATAGTACTGTACATTAGTACACTGCATAGTATTGTATATTATATGGTAACTCAGAACATTGTACATATGTCTATACCGAACACTGTGACCTCATTTTCTTCTTCTAAATTACATGCTATACTATGTTATTTGATACTATCTTGTCTAGCACAGTCTCTGGAGCGTAACAGTAAGAAGCATTTTGTATGAAAGTATTCTGTACTTCTGTATGACAACTATTAAAGAAACTTGAAACTTGAAACTTGAAGATCAAGGTCGTCGTCGGAGGACTCCTGATCTATAATCAATACATACCGGCGTTGGTTGGCGAACTAGCGTTACATATTCACATGGACAGTACAGTATACAATGAATCCATTAGCGTTAGGTAAAGCATTATCAAATATACACGTTTCACACACACAATCACATCAACACGACCTTACCTGGTGGTTTCCAATCGGCGCTGCAGTCCGATTCATGAACAGTTGAATCGCTGTCCGATGAGTCTGAAGAAGACACTGTCTGCACAGCCACCTTCCTCTTCCTCGAACTGCGACGGGGAGATACGCTCCCGGGGCGAGACACGCCGCTGGGCCCAGCGACGGTCTCACGGCGCTGCCCGGTTGGAGCTACCAACGGCCCGGTCGTTGGCGCTGCAACAGGTTTGACGCCAACTTGGTTTGAACAAACCGATCCTCCGTCGGCCTGTCCCCACGTTTCTTCCCTACACTACGTTTCCTCATACTGAAATAATAATCTAAATGGAACAACTAACTGATCAAACTACTATTACTACTACTACAATATACTAACTAGACTACCACTAATCCCTCACAATAGTACTACTAGTTAGCACGACTAGGTACTTCTAAAGCACAGCTGAAACCTTACAATTATTCTGATACTACTACTAATACTGTATAAAACTATAACTATACGACTATGCGCTGATCTCAAAGTAAATATCTCTCTCAATCTCTCTATCTCTCTCTATCTCTCTCCCCAACAAAACCTCGTCGATTCTGGGACGGCGTAAGCTCTTATACCTGCGGTCAGGTATGCTGGCCAATCAAAGATCAGCTTCATTGTAGGCTGCAATATCATTCTATTGGGATACAGTGTTAGAAAATAGGGGGACACTGCCACCTAGTGTAATTTGAGAGGAAATGCAGTTTCCGGTTCAAACTCAAGTCCAAAAGCTCCGCGGTGAAGTTCAGACTGGGAAAATGGAAAAAAGATGTAAACAGATCAAAGACGTGGTACGGCGTCTTTGGCAGAATGAGCATGGCGGGGAAAGACGTGGTCCGGCGTTTTTGGCGATTAAAGTGTTAAAATTGGCACGCAAGTGACGCTATGCGTTTTCTTTTCTTTTTGGTATGGTCGAGAGAGAGCATTTTGAACACATCATTATAGTTTGAACATTTACCATTTTGAACAGCCCTGAGTGATATTTCACATGTGTCATCATGACATAGACCTTGAAGTAGGCTGCACTGAAGTGTGTTTTAATGGATTTGTTATTCATTTGTGTTGCTGTAGGAATCAATGGAAGCCACAGTCAAATCACTCTCCGAAGATGTCATCAAGGTTAAGGCAGACAAGACCAAGGTTAGTAACATTGCACTAAGGCAACCAAGGTGAAGTTTTTTTTTTTTTTTACAATGTAATGGTTTGGTTATACAATTGCCCTATTTCACTATGTTGGTGATACGTAAATAGAACATCTGAGAGGGGGGTTAGCTAGTGTTGGAACTAACACCAGTCTAGAGGTTAGCTAGTGTTGGAACTAACACCAGTCTAGGGGTTAGCTAGTGTTGGAACTAACACCAGTCTAGAGGTTAGCTAGTGTTGGAACTAACACCAGTCTAGAGGTTAGCTAGTGTTGGAACTAACACCAGTCTAGGGGTTAGCTAGTGTTGGAACTAACACCAGTCTAGGGGTTAGCTAGTGTTGGAACTAACACCAGTCTAGGGGTTAGCTAGTGTTGGAACTAACACCAGTCTAGGGGTTAGTTAGTGTTGGAACTAACACCAGTCTAGAGGTTAGCTAGTGTTGGAACTAACACCAGTCTAGGGGTTAGCTAGTGTTGGAACTAACACCAGTCTAGGGGTTAGCTAGTGTTGGAACTAACACCAGTCTAGGGGTTAGTTAGTGTTGGAACTAACACCAGTCTAGGGGTTAGCTAGTGTTGGAACTAACACCAGTCTAGGGGTTAGCTAGTGTTGGAACTAACACCAGTCTAGGGGTTAGCTAGTGTTGGAACTAACACCAGTCTAGGGGTTAGCTAGTGTTGGAACTAACACCAGTCTAGGGGTATGTAGTCTAACTAGCTCTAGCCCTAACATTAAGTGTAGTATTGAGGAAAGGACACGGAAACGGAACAATTGGTCTGATTTTTAAGAAGACAGAAATAACAGTAGGGTTAGCTGGTGCCAGCTCGGTCTGGTTGGTCTGGTTGGTCTGGGTGGTCTGGTTGGTCTGGGTGGTCTGGTTGGTCTGGCTCGGCCTGGTTGGTCTGGGTGGTCTGGTTGGTCTGGGTGGTCTGGTTGGTCTGGCTCGGCCTGGTTGGTCTGGCTCGGCCTGGTTGGTCTGGGTGGTCTGGCTCGGCCTGGTTGGTCTGGTTGGTCTGGGTGGTCTGGTTGGTCTGGGTGGTCTGGTTGGCCTGGCTGGTCTGGTTGGTCTGGGTCGGCCTGGTTGGTCTGGGTGGTCCTGGTTGGTCTGGTTGGTCTGGGTGGTCTGGTTGGTCTGGTTGGTCTGGGTGGTCTGGTTGGTCTGGGTCGGCCTGGTTGGTCTGGGTGGTCTGGTTGGTCTGGGTCGGCCTGGTTGGTCTGGGTGGTCTGGTTGGTCTGGCTCGGCCTGGGTGGTCTGGCTCGGCCTGGGTGGTCTGGCTCGGCCTGGGTGGTCTGGTTGGTCTGGGTGGTCTGGTTGGTCTGGCTCGGCCTGGTTGGTCTGGGTGGTCTGGTTGGTCCTGGTTGGTCTGGCTCGGCCTGGGTGGTCTGGCTCGGCCTGGGTGGTCTTGCTCGGCCTGGTTGGTCTGGTTGGTCTGGCTCGGCCGGGTTGGTCTGGCTCGGCCTGGGTGGTCTTGCTCGGCCTGGTTGGTCTGGTTGGTCTGGCTCGGCCTGGGTGGTCTGGCTCGGCCTGGGTGGTCTGGCTCGGTCTGGTTGGTCTGGTTGGTCCTGGTTGGTCTGGTTGGTCCTGGTTGGTCTGGTTGGTCTGGTTGGTCCTGGTTGGTCTGGGTGGTCTGGTTGGTCCTGGTTGGTCTGGGTGGTCTGGTTGGTCCTGGTTGGTCTGGCTCGGTCTGGTTGGTCTGGTTGGTCTGGTTGGTCTGGGTGGTCTGGTTGGTCTGGGTGGTCTGGTTGGTCCTGGTTGGTCTGGGTGGTCTGGCTCGGTCTGGGTGGTCTGGTTGGTCTGGGTCGGCCTGGTTGGTCCTGGGTGGTCTGGTTGGTCTGGTTGGTCTGGTTGGTCCTGGTTGGTCTGGTTGGTCCTGGTTGGTCTGGGTGGTCTGGCTCGGTCTGGGTGGTCTGGTTGGTCTGGGTCGGCCTGGTTGGTCCTGGGTGGTCTGGTTGGTCTGGTTGGTCTGGGTGGTCTGGTTGGTCCTGGTTGGTCTGGTTGGTCTGGGTGGTCTGGTTGGTCTGGGTGGTCTGGGTGGTCTGGTTGGTCTGGGTGGTCTGGCTCGGCCTGGGTGGTCTGGTTGGTCCTGATTGGTCTAGGTGGTCTGGCTCGGCCTGGGTGGTCTGGTTGGTCTGGGTGGTCTGGTTGGTCTGGTTGGTCTGGGTGGTCTGGCTCGGCCTGGTTGGTCCGGTGACTTTAAAAAGAGTCCCATGAGTTGTTCACCGTAAGTAGCTTCTAGTCTCATGGTGACGGCAGTGAACTTCACCTAAACCACCACCAGTGCCCTTCCAACTCTCTTATTATTGCTCTGATCATATTACCTCTGGTGTGATCAGCAGTATTGTGGTGATTTGTAGACAATCAATATGATCACTAATTTGTGGTTTAAATTAGACCACCTCTGTAACTTATCACGTCACGAGCCAAGGTATGGCGAGTGTCACACCTTGCCATACCAAAACGACACCCCTGGTTGGGATAAAAGAAAGAAAAGTGCAGCAGATTACAAAATAAGACATAAAGGAACTAAATGTAGCAACCTAGGAGGCAGGCTGGGCTCTGGTCAAAGGCCAGGGAGAAGAGAGGAGTCTTTAGCCGGGACGTTAAGGCCTCCAGGGTCTGGGCTGACCTGATGGAGGGGGAGGCTACAACATCCTGATCCTGATGTCTACCAGTCTGACCTCTGACCCGGCTGCCTGCCTCTGTCTTTTAGGCGGACAGCATCATCAAGAAGCTGCTGGCGGAGCTGCAACGCCTGTCGGAGAAGAACCAAATGAAAAACGTGGTGATCGTGACGCAGGATAAGAACCTCCAGAAGAAGGTGCTGCTGCTGCAGGGTGTTGAGGAGGACCTCCAGGAGAAGGTGCTCCTGCTGCAGGGTGGTCAGGAGGACCTGCGAGACGCTCACAAGCAGCTGCTGGACAGAGACCAGCAGGTATCATGATGTCATCAACATTTCTCACATTCTGTACATTGGCGCAGGGGATTAGCAAGAAGGTCCTGAGTTCAAACCCCAACAGGTTTGTTAACCCTCTCATGTCTGGGCTTTTCTGTGATTCTGACCCCCCCCCCCCCCCCCTAAAGGGGATTTCAATTGTCTTACATAATATGAAAGTACAGGTTCATACCTTCAAAATAAGCCATCACTTGTACAAATCAGGCAGATACTTTTCAATCTCAACCATTTCTCTTGTCATGTGTAATGACTACTTTACCCAGAAAGCAATGTAACCCCCCCCCCCCTTACTTGACACATTCAGCCTGAGAGCAGCCCTTTGTTAGTCTAATGACTTGTGAGCCCGCTTCTATCCCCAGGCCATCAGCTCAATGACTCTGTGCAACACCAACCCAACCATCTGGGAAATCATAGCACTGATTGGAGACGAAATAAGTCATGAGATAGTCAAACGGGTGAAACAAGCTAAGTTACAATCATAAAACACAAAATTGTTACAAATCTTAATTTCAACTTCGGGTGGAAACTCTGTTGGGGTGGAATTCCACTTTAAACCTTGTAACGTGCGACGACCACAAGCAGCACATGAGCTTTATCCCCAAACAAGTGGACTACGCTCGGGCTGTCGTTTTTAGAGACACGATCATAAGGAGGCGTTTGTCATAATGAGTCTCCTGAACAATTTAAAACCAAGCATGAGGCGATCAGAGCTTCAGCTTCAAGGTATCGTATCGAAGTTCTAAATTCCAGTATCGTGACAACACTACTCATGGAGGTATTATGTGGTGCACGCACGTGACAACACTACTCATGGAGGTATTATGTGGTGCACGCACGTGACAACACTACTTGTAACTGAGGGGTTACAAAACCCTGACTGTATTAAAGATTGTGATAGATTAAAGATTACTACTAACTATTATTATTACTTGCCAGACAGTACAGTTAAATATGGCAGACACTCAATAGACGGCACGGTGACAAAGAGATAACGTTTACAGTATTTTATTATCAATGTCAAATATACAACTGAGAATTATTTGGTCGCTCTTTTATGGCGAATGATAGTAGAATGTCAGAGTATCAAAGTCAGTGGGAATGAATAATTCCTAGGCTAATAATACTAGACCGGAACGCTGCATGGCGTGAGATGGCGATATAGGGGCAAACGAGGGTATAGCTGTATCGAAGTTCTAAATGCCAGTATCGTGCATAGCTGTCAACCCTACCGTTTTTCCCGGGATTCTCCTGTTTTTTCAACCCTCTTCACGCCCTGTTCACGGTTCACGGAATTGGCACGTATTTTGTACTTATTAATTTTTACAAAATGGCTGCAATTCCCCTCCGTGACGACAGGTGGCAGCAGTGTAGATTAGAACGTTATCACAGGAAGTCAGACCGTTGCGACCCGAAGAAGAATAAGAACAGCGAGCGGATTTGCTCAGAGCTCAGGGGAGAGACTGATGCACCGAGGGTGTCAAATCAACTTAGCCAGTGCCTCTTGATTGCCCACTCTGTGGCTTTTGTCTCTGGAACAAAAGGTTTGCAAATCTTCTGTGGATAAAACAATACAAAGTTACTGTATGTGATGCAGGAATGTGTAAATGTGTTGGAACTTGGTGAACAGCCGTTTGCTCTGCGCCTCCCCTGTCGTCCCCTAAGGTTCACGCGTCCCCTCCTCCCATTCCTCCACGGAGAGCATGCCTTCACTCACTGACGCCCAATTTCCTGAATGCGATTTATAAATATAAATTGATCTGTTTTAAAAGTTGTCGTGAATTGTCATGGTATGACAAATACAGTTACTGGTAACTCGCAGGCATTGCAGAGATATTGAGGAAAAACACAAAATCGCATTGGCTTTTTTTCTATCTCACGTTTCTCTGTAGACACACACACTGTTCCAAAAATGATATTCCCACTGCTAAATTAATGACCATAGGTATTTCTTATAGCTTTAACGAGTTGTAGTATTAATATGTAGCCTACAGTGATGAAGGTATAAGACACTATGGTAATACATTGATTGATTGCTAAATTTAACAGATTGCAGAATGGGTACAATACAGTATTGCGCAATACACAATTGTTATGGGGATGCAGACCAGAGAAGGACTTCCCCCATTTTCAATTCATAACATTTACAGTCAAATCAAATACATTTACAGATTACAACCTTTATTTAATGGTTAATATTTTGATAAAATGTAATTTACTGTATTTTTATAGCATTTACACTTTATAATATTTTATTTTCAGCTTTTATAGTTTCACAAACACATCAAGACAAATCACAAACACAAAGAAAAAAGAAATAAAAAGAACACAAACAGTATGTTGCCAGACACTGTCACATCATTGAACAAACATACACCATGTCATATGCTATACACTAAGGACGCAAGGGGCTGATTCTCTGACATATATACACACATTACATATATACACATACACATATATATATATATATATATATATATATATATATATATATATATATATATATATATATATATATATATATATATATATATATATATATATATATATATATACACCAGCGCTGCCAATAGATAAGAAAAATGAACTAATCAATCTCACAATTTTCTGTAATCAATCTAGATTAATCTAGATTAAAAACAGCATTTTTCTACATAAAACCGAAGCTTGTAACAGATATTTACTTGAGTAAAATCATGGAATTAATGTAAAATCAACACAAAGAAAGTATATTTAGATTCAAAGACTATTTTAATAGCTTTCTTTGAATACAGTTTCTCTCCTGTGAAATACAAATGTTCAACAAAACCATCATTTACATAGCATTTACACTTAAAGTAGGAAAAGTTGACCCTACAACGAATGGCTGGGTACATACAGGTTTTGACCAGCAGATGGCAGCGACGAGGCAGCTCCATTGGGAGGGGGGCGGGGCTGGGTGGGAGGGGGGCGGGGCCGGGGAAAGGGGCGGGGCTAAAATGTACACATTTTGTCTCCTGCCAATGTTGACAGCTATGGTATCGTGACAACACTACTCATGGAGGTATTATGTGGTGCACGCACGTGACAACACTACTCATGGAGGTATTATGTGGTGCACGCACACACACACACAGGGAGAGTGGGAAGGCTTTTATGCTGTTACGTCTGCACGTCTGTCTCCGACACTCGAGAATGAAAGTACTCATCCCCTCCCCTACGATTCAACTGTAGTTCTTTAGAGAGCAAAATAAATGATACAGCCGGACAAGTTAACAATAATTAAGCCATTTACAAGTCGTATTACATTTAGCAAATAAGGAAACAGATAAAGAAAAAGCTGCGGTCAAGTGGCGTAGCGGAGATTGCGCTCGTCACCAATGCAACAGGCTGCGGTCTCGACTCCCGGAGTCAGCATTGCCCTGCGGCTTGGGCCGGTCGTCATACTAACTCGTTTGGCTGGGTTAGGGGGAGGGAAGTCGAGGGTGGTAATCTGGCGTTGTGGACAGCGACGCCTACAGGTCAGGTCTGGGCGCCTGCTCAGCGAAAGGCAGGAAATGGTGAAGGCAGCGTGACCTCCCACGCGTTACGCTTCATCAATGAGAGTCCTCGCTGCCAGGTGAGAAGAGAGCCGCTGGCTGTCTCCGCATGTGTCGGAGGAAGCATGTGGTGGACTTCAGGGTTCCCCTGTACCGACCAGTAGGGGGAACATGCGCACAACAACCAGGTAGGGGAGGGGGGGAATTGGCATAACGACTAAATTGGGATGGGAAGAAAAATTGAAAATCAGGCGGAGAAAAAGAGGATAAAAAAAGAAAAAGCTAATAAAAAATGTTTAAAGAAAGAAGACGACTTGTCGACTAATACCCTGCTGTCTGACCATCTGTCTGTCTACCTGGTTGTCTAAATGTGTTTGGAGGAAGGGTGGGTTTTCTTGTCTTTGTTTTGTTTTATTTGTTTTCTCTGGTCCGCAAGCTGTACTCCATTTCTGAAGTCTTAGGGCTTGATTGATGATCAATTGATTGATTGAATGAAAATGTTATTAACAGATTGCAGAATGGGTACAGTACGGCTCAATACACACAATTGTTAAGGGGATGCAGACCAGAGAAAGACCTTTGTCTTGTTTACATCAGGTTCCCCCATTTTCAATTCATAATGAATTGTAAGTAAGGGTGCAACTTGCTCCGTGCAATCCATTCTTTGTGGATCTAGCCCTTAGGCTTGGCACATAGAAGGAGACTTTGTATTGTGTCTACATGAAACGTTTAAGTACCAGTGACGGGCCAAACACACATTACCCACCGTCACTGTGATCTCTAATCTATTCCTCCGTTGACAGGTATCCAAACTCAACCAGACACTTACTGAAAGCAGAGAAGTGTTAAAAACCAATGAGAAAGGTAAGGAAAGTGTTTAATAGTTTATTGTTTCAAAAGCAATTAAGCTATAACGACGACCAGTATTGATTTTAATTTTTCCTATTCACTACAGTGATAAGTTGGCTGAACAAACAGCTGAATGAAAATCAACTATCCGGAAAAGTCCTGCCTCCAGAAACCGTTGCGACTCCTTCAGTTGTGTCTGCAGCACCAGGACTGAGGGTCGGAAACTTCTCCCACTATGTGGTAAGGATGGATTAGATAGATTGATAGAGAGATGATCATTATGTTATATGGAGGGGTTCTCAGAAAGGACTTTGAGCTTTCATCTTATTTTTCACAATAGTGCTTGTATTCCTTGCCTTTTTTTAGAGAGATGCTTATATAAGAGGCAGGCCTTAATTTAAAAAAATTACATTCATGGACATAATCCCTTCATTTTCAGACTTTTATTGCATTATTATTATTATTTTATTTTTTAATATGTACATTGTCTGTACATTTATTTAGACTAGCATTGGTATTTAAATATTGAGTGCAGTTGAGTAATTGTGGGATTAACGTAATTCACACACTGAAGTTGGAACTGTCTATACTAGGTTGTGGGGTCCGGGGACGGTTTAGCGTGTGGTACCTTCTCGACTTCCTCAGTTGAATCGAGTTGTTTACATGCAGTAGCTTTAGCTACTAACGTTATCATAGCATCATGGTCTGTAATGTGTCAACTGGACAACGCCAGCCTCGTCTGCCAACGCCATATAGATAGCGAACGTTAACGTTTGCAAACGAAGTCAACGTCATCCAGCTGACACCACAGATCTAGATATTATGACCACGTTAGCTAGCGGCTAGCGCTAAAGCTAACCAGAGGGAAACGTTAATGTACGGTAGTCGGTGTAGTGGGAGGCAGCACTTGATTTCCATTGGCAAGAGTTTATCTCATTCTATATCTCGGCACGAAAAATAAAAAAAAATACTTTTTTTTGCGACCTTATATTAGAGCCCGGCCTGTGTTTGTCTAAATGCATCAACCCCCCCCCCCCCCCCATTATAAGAGGCCCCCCCTTTATCGGAGGTCCCTCCTCTATTTGAGGATTTACGGTATAGCCTATATATAAAAAATACATTTTAATTGTATCTCCTCTGCTGGCACAAGCACTACCATAGCGTGGAGTGGAGAGGTAACACACAATCAGTGTTGGGACTAACGCGTTACAAAGTAACGCGTTACAGTAACGAAGTTACTTTTTGCCATAAATTGTACTCTAACGCATTACTTTTTAAATTCAGTAACGCTGTTACCGTTACTAAATGGTTTGTTAGTTCGTTACTGCGTTCTTTTTATGTAGATTCATAGCGAGCGTCCTTATTTCGCCTGCGTTTGTTTTGTTTACTGTAGAGAGCGTCTATTTCTTTCTGTAGCCTCATTTCTGGTTTGCGCATTTCTGATTGGCCACTGACTGACGTTCTCTGACGTTCTCTGACCAGACAGCGTCAGTCAGTGGCCACTGGCCAATCAGAAATGCGCAAACCAGAAATGAGGCTACGGAAAGAAATAGACGCTCTCTATAGTAAACAACAAGAGGACGCTCGCTATGAATCTACATAATAAGAACGCAGTAATAACAAACCATTTAGCAACTACTTGGAGAGATAATTAATATACAACATGGAAACGAGATAAAGAACATGTTTGAAGGGCTGCTGGAGTCAACTGGACTAACGTTACTACATCTCGTCCACCGCAGACTTTGGTGAGTGCAATGTGTTCACTGAAACTTGATTGATTGATTGATTGAAAAGTTTATTAACAGATTGCAGAATGGGTACAGTACAGTACAGCTCAATACATACAATTGTTAAGAGGATGCAGACCTGAGAAAGACTTTCGTCTTGTTTCCATCAGGGTCCCCCATTTTCAATTCATCATATGACACACATGACATACAGATAGACAGTACTGCTACATCTATACATTTATGACATACCAGATTTTCAAATACAGTACTGTTTGTGATACTAAAAAAATCCAGAAGAAGAGTGGATCAACGGATTTTGACTGTACGAAATCTGCCAGGGAATCTCATAATACTAATCAAACAATATAAATATAGTCCTTTCATGCACAATTGATATCCTAACTATTCTAACGTTGCAATGCTTTGATTGATATCTTAAACAACGTTGCAAGATGGTTATGAATGAATTAATGAATGAATGAAAACTTTATTTAACAGATTGCAGAATTGGTACAATACAGTACGGCTCAATACATACAATTGTTAAGGGGATGCAGACCTGAGAAAGACGTTTGTCTTGTTTCCATCAGGGTCCCCCATTTTCAATTCATATAGACATTTATGACATACACAACATACATGACATTTATGGCATAGGGACATATAGGTATTTAGTACTGATACATTTGTGACATAAGCAGTATTCAAATATACAGTACTGTTACCCCTAGATCCTGACAGAGTATATACATATGATGGGGAGGGGACTGTACATTAGGAAGGGGTGGGTGGGTGGGAGAGAAATATACATACGGCGGGGAGGGAATATATAATGAAACGCTCTAGACCACATTGCTTAGCAGAGTTCGGTGATGTGAATGGAAACTGTCAAGTTGATCAACCGATTTTGAGTATCCGGGGCATGGGACTTGAGCAATTTTTTTTTTTTATTATTTTTTAAATAACTAAATAGTTACTTTTCACAGTAACTCATTACTTTTGGGTGTAAGTAACTAGTACAGTAACGAAGTTACTTTGAAATGAAGTAACTAGTAAAGTAACTGAGTTACTATTTTTCAGTAACTAGCACAATACATATACATGTAATAATTCATTGAGCATTAAATCTCTAAAGTAAGAATAATAAATCAAAAAATTTGAGAATACAATTTGAAGTAAATTTTGTTCCCTGTTTTTCAGCATTTAGCTACAGGCATGGATACAATGTATGTAATGATAAATAATGTGATAGTAACGGGCGGGTGTTATATTATTTCAAGAAAATAAAGTAGCTATAATGAGTCAATAGATAAAAAGCAGTAATGGCATGTAGGTTACTCACCCTACTCAAATCAAATTTATTTATAAGGCCCAACAACACACGTTAATGTCCCCATGGGCCGTACAAGTCTTCTTTAAACAAGTCAAGAAGAAAACATAACAATAGGTCAAGAATAGAACAAGGACACCATAAGGTCCAACAAATTTTAAATAAATGCAAATAGATGGAAGAATGCAAGCACTCCCAGACATACCCCACGCGAAGGTAAGGACAAACTCACTAAAACCTAACAATAGGAAAAAATTCTCCACAGGCAGTGTGGAGGAGAGAAACCTTAGAAGGGCCATTCAAGGGGGGATCTCCCTTCTTAGATGTCGGTGATAGTAGTGTTGCAGACGGACAGTTGGTAAGCATGCACTCAAGTGTGTAGTGAAACACAGATGAGTGCATGCAATAGCAACTGAACATTTTGAAAGATTACAGATAGAGCTGATAGCGATAGCAACTGAACATTTTGAAAGATTGAAGATAGAGCTGATAGCGAATCTATTTGAGGCACAGGGGCGGCGCAGAGAGGGTCACGTCCTCCCCGTCTTAATCACGGGACATTCAACACTCCGGTCATTGCTCAGGGACAGCCGGAGACAGGGAGATAAGGGGCGGCGCAGAGAGGGTCGCGAACTCCCCGACATCATCACGGGACGTCCGACACTCCGGTCAGCACTCCAGGACGGCAACTCACAGGGGGACAGGGAGACGGGACAGGCGTTAGACAGCTCATGTGATTGTAGTGGGCGGACATAGCAATAGATACAAGTGGTAAGCATATAAGTGAATGGAGTAAATATATGAAGTAAGCATATTATGTGAATAGAATAGAAGTACTTAACCCAGCAATGAATCCGCGTTGACTGTTAAACTGTTAACAGTCTGTTAATACTGTTAATCATTTGACAGGACCACGGACAGACGACTGTAGATAACTGATCCAAGGCCGCGGTGGTGCATGTAGAGCAGTCACTGCAATCTTGGCCAAGACCCCGAGGCATCCATCACCTTAGTCAACGCTAGGAGACGGGCACTCAGAGAGATGGGGGAGGAAAGGGGGGGGGAGAAGGGGGGAGGGAGGGGGGGAAGGGGGGGGGGGGAGTTAGAGAGTTCCCATGTTTGTGGTGCTGCAAAAGAGCAGACATGTAGTACCCTGTAGTGCCATGTAGTACCCTGTAGTAGCCTGTAGTGCCATGTAGTACCCTGTAGTGCCATGTAGTACCATGTAGTACCCTGTAGTACCCTGTAGTACCCTGTAGTGCCATGTAGTGCCATGTAGTACCCTGTAGTGCCATGTAGTACCATGTAGTACCCTGTAGTACCCTGTAGTGCCATGTAGTACCATGTAGTACCCTGTAGTACCATGTACCCTAACTAAACTAGACAGATTAATCTAAAGGTCAGTCCCCGACTACTCATGTAAGTTAAGTTAAGAAGTCTTTATTTGTCATCAGATTAACACACACACAAACACACACACATGCTATGGGTGACCCACAGGAACACACACACACACATGCACTGAGTCGCTGACGAAATGCTCTCTGCACCTCCCATCCCGTCATCCTTCCCCCCCCAAGGGCAGCCGGGAGCAGACAAGGGCTGCAACGTGCGCCGTGCCCGGGGACCAATCCAAGTGCTCCTGTCCGTCTTCTTCAGGGAAGATATTAATGACTACACTGAAACAGTGCTGGACTTTATTTGTACTCTGGTAGAAGAAACAATCCCCTCTACAACTATTAGAGTTCACCCAAACCAAAAGCCCTGGGTAGACAAATCCGTCTGTGAGGCTCTGAAAGCGCGAACCTCAGCCTATAACGCCGGGCTTGTGACAGGCAACAGGAATGAACTAGGGCTGACCTTCGAAGCTTTTTTTGGCAATCGAAGCTTTGGGGCCGAGCTTCGATTTTAATTCGAAGCTTCGACAAAAAAAATATATATTAATTATAATTTTATAAACATAATTATGTTGCAACCTTCGTATATCAAGCAAACAATTATATAAATATTTATATGTAGTTGATAGAGACAAAGGCAGAATTCGACTTAATTAAGCACGTTTTATTAAGACATCTTTTTATATGGGTCGGGACACTTTAAAAGCACAATGAACACACATCTGTCCGACATAGTCTTAAATAACAAACAGCATTGCTTCGCTTTCCTTAACATAAACAAATAAAATAAATTAAATTGTAGGCCTATGCCTTCGTATATGTTGTGTCTGTCCAGTCCACTATGTTTGTTAATTTGTCATCTCCCCCCCCCCCCTATGTAAAGCGACCGTGGGTCCTCTGAAAGGCGCTATATAAAACGAAGTTATTATTATTATTATTATTATTATTATTATTATTATTTGAGGCTTAATAAAAACAAAGTATTACACACAATTAGGCTACTACACGGCCGAGTCCGACCTCGTCTTAAACAAATGGCATTGCTTCGCTTTCCTTAAAATAAATTAAATTGTAGGCCTATGCCTTCATTTGAGGCTTAATAAAAATTATTACACACACAATTAGGCTACTACACACAATCTGTCAGTGTAGACGAATATTAAAATATCTTAAACGAACGGCAACTTAGTTAAATTGAACAAAAATAAATTCTAAGCCGTCATTTGAGGTTTAACAAAAAGAAACAATGAATTGAAGCCTACAATACCTGAGCTTTGATTGGCCTATAAAGGATAGTGCTGCTACTCACGGTTTATCCTCAACCTGAAAGTTTAGGTTGTGTGCCAAAAAGACCAATGTGTCCACATTCTTTGGCAACATAGAACTTCTTGATTTATTTACAATAAATCCAGCTTTCGAAAAGATGCGCTCTGAAGGGGTTGAAGTGGCAGGGATGGAAAGAAAACGCTTGGCTACAGTTGCCAGTTTAGGATAACGGTGCGCATTTATTCTCCACCAGCCCAGCGGTCCACCTTTATCCGTTTTGGTTCTGTCTTTTAAAAAGTCATCCAGTTCACTCTTTGCAGTGATCACTTCTCCACGGGGTGCTGCATCTTCATCCATAGACAGAACGAGGTCGCATTCTCTCTCTCTGTCCGTTCTACGCCTCTTTTCCGCTGGAGGCGACTCACTGCCTCCTTCATCCCCGTCATCGTCAGTTGGTGGTGGTGGTGGCGGTGCCAGGCGCTCAGCCAACGTAATCACCTCCGCATACACATGTTCTTTTTCCTCGTCGGATAGCCAGCTTAGTTGCTTGAAGCGGGGGTCAGTGACTGCGCTGAGGACAGTAGCTTCAGTCGCGGCTGAAAGTGTCCACCTCCTATCAATTTCGTACACCAGACTGCCTTTCAGAGCTTTTGTGGTGGGACTGTCACTGTCGTCATCTTGCAGGTGTCTTCTTTTCAAATTTGACAGCATTGGCGCTACTGCAGACAAGGACACATTTTCTTCTTTTGACAAGAGTTCAGTCAGAGTGATGAAGGGCTTAAGCATGGCAACAGTTTCCTCTGCGATGACCCACTGGGCTGTTGTCAGGTCCAGTGTTCGGTCAGCTCTTTTGGTGACGATTGGGTCAGACAGGACAGCTGAAATGGGCCACCGTTGTTCAAGTAGACGCTCCAGCATAAAACACGTCGAGTTCCAGCGTGTTGCGACGTCTTGAATGAGTTTGTGGCCTGGGACTTGTTGTATGTTCTGTTTTTCTTTTAATGCTGCAGTTGCTTTCGCACTTTTCTTGAAGTGCCCCACAAGTCGCCTTCCAGCAGCCACGGTAGTACTGGGTCGTGTTTTAGCGCTGCATTAATGCAAAGCTGAATTGTGTGTCCAGCACAGCACACTCCCCTGACAGCCCCCCACGCCTCCTCCTCCTCCAGCAAATCAGTGCACAGAATCATATTAGCGGCATTGTCGTGCACAACCGCGACTCTTTTCTCTGCAGGTATAGCATATGCATCGACCGCCTCTCCCAGTCTCTGTGCAATATTTCGAGCTGTGTGACTCTCCTCCATTGACTTGGTCTCTAACACACAGTTCTGCATTCCCCAGTCATTGTTTATCATATGAGCCGTCACCGTCATGTACGCTTCCATCTGTAGACTGGTCCATATATCCGTGGTGAAACTAATGGCAGAGCACTTCTCAATGTCGCTGCGCACTGCATCCCGTATGCGTCTGTGCTGGTCTGTAAGCGCATAGGAGATAGCCTCTCGTGTCGGCAAAGTATATGCTGGCTCCAGTATTTTGATTAGGCGTTTAAACCCATTCCCTGCCACGATATTTATAGGTCTCATGTCTTCTGCAATAAACGAAACTAAAGCATTGCTTATGGCTTGCTTTCTGCTTTCCGTAAGCTTCTTAATCAGCATATGATCACCAATTGTTGTTTGTCGTGAGGTGTCGGCTGAGCCTGACGTCGAAGCATCCGTTTTTTTCAGAGAATGCACCTACAAAAGCAGATTATTACAATTAAATTAGCCAACTTGGTAACACATTAGTCATAGCAGCATAGGCATAGCCTTATTAATTAATTAACAAGCATATTTACGTTTTTTAGGTGATTTGACAAAGTTGTTGTAGAGTTGTGATATGCCAATTTCTTCTGGCATATCTGGCACTCGGCTTTTTGGGCATTGTCTTTGCATATTTTAAAGTGTAACCACACGTCTGATGACTTCTTCGTCGACATGTCTGCCGCACATGTACTTGTTGTTTTCAACACAGATAATCTCCACGTGCTTGTTCTAGAGAGGTGGAGTCGAGGCGCTGCTTACTTTAGTTTCATGGAATGGAGGCGGGAAGGCGCCGCTTACTTTCGTTTCATGAAATGGAGGCGGAAGATTTTGGGATTTTATTTTAATTTTTTTATAACTTCGATTTTTTTTTTTAAATGTTCGAAGCTTGTGCCATCGAACGAAGCTTCGAAGCATTTAAGACACCCCTAGAATGAACACAAGGCGGCGAGATACAACGTAAGGAGGGCAGTAATAGAGGCAAAACGGCGCTATAGGGATAAAGTTGAACTTCAGTTTGAACAGGCTGACTCTAGAGCTATGTGGCAGGGCCTCAGAACGATGACAGATTATAAAGGCACCTCCCTCAAACTGAACAGTGACATCTCCTTAGCAAATGATCTCAATACCTTCTATGCGAGGTTTGAGGCTGGGAATAACAGCACCAGCCTACAAACCACTGCAATGGAAGGGGGGGCCACTGCCGATGGAGACTCAGTGTTCAGGATAACAGAACATGAGGTGAGGAGGACCTTTAAGAAAGTGAATATCAGGAAGACAGCAGGACCGGACGGCATCCCCGGCCGCATCCTAAAAGTCTGTGCCGACCAACTGACCCCGGTATTCACTGACATTTTTTATTTTTTTTTTTATCTTTTTTCCCCCTCCTTTTTTCCGATTTTTCTCCCATCCCACTGTTAGTCGTTATGCCAATTCCCAACCCCCTTCCTGGTTGTTGCGCACTTTCCCCTACTGTTGCTCCGAGAGGCCGGAGACTGTCACATGCTTTCCTCCGACGCATGTGCAGCCAGCCAGCAGCCAGCCTGGCCGTGCAGATTCTCACCGGGAGAGTGTAACGTGTGGAAGGTCGCACTACCTCTCTCCAGATCCTACCCTTGCTGAGCAGGCGCCCCGACCGAACTGTAGGGGTCGCTGTCCACAACGCCCAGGACCCACCCACGGCTCCCCTCCCCCTAACTCAGCCAAACGAGTTAGTATAGCGATCAGCCCGAGCCAAGGCAATGCTGACTCTCCGGGAGTCGAGACCGCAGCCTCTTGCATTGGTGACGAGCACAATCTCCGCTACGCCACCTGACCGCCCTCACTGACATATTTAACCTGTCCTTAGAACAGGCTGTCCACCATTATCCCTGTACCCAAAAAATCCACGCTCGCTTGCGTCAGCGACTACCGCCCTGGGCTTCCCACTCTCCAAGACATTTATAACAAGCGTTGCATGGGTAAGGCTAAGAGAATAATCAAAGACTCTAGCCACCCAAACAATTGCCTCTTTGAACTGCTGCGGTCAGGCAAGCGATACCGGAGTCTCATGGCAAGCACAGAGAGACTCAGAAGGAGCTTCTATCCCCAGGCCATCAGGATGCTCAATGACAATAACACTATGTAACAAACCATCAAATACATTCACAACCTGCCTGTATCACAAACAGTACTGTATTTGTAAATCTGGTATGTCATAAATGTATAGATGTAGCAGTACTGTCTATCTGTATGTCGTGTATGTCCTAAATGTCATGATGAATTGAAAATGGGGGACCCTGATGTAAACAAGATGAAAGTCTTTCTCTGGTCTGCATCCCCTTAACAATTGTGTGTATTGAGCTGTACTGTATTGTACCCATTCTGCAATCTGTTAATAAAGTTTTCAATCAAGCACACACATCCACATGCACACACTCACTTAAATAAACAACTCACTGTAGCAGCCACTTCAGACACTTTAACACACTTTATATTTATTAGTAAAGAGATTTGCACTACAAATCATACCTCATTGCACCTTACCCTAAGTTGTACCTCATCCCATTTCTGCATTGTACTTTATATTGTATTGTAACTCAGTTACTACATTTTTTCTACTCTGTATTGTATATATGTATATTGAACACTTTTGTTGAACACTTTTGTTTACACTTACGTACTTGACTTCTATTTTTTACTTATCTTTTTTTATTTTTATCTAGCACACTCAAGAGCAGAACAGGAAAAAGCATTTCATATAAAAGTATTCTGTATTTTTGTATGACAACTAATAAAGAAACTTGAGGGGGCGCTAGTGTGCAGCGGATGGAGTAAGACGTGCTTTTGAGAGCTCCTCACCGTTCAACTTTTAATTTATTACTTTTGCCGTCCTTCACCCAAGTTTGCTCTCAAAACGTACTCTAACCTGTTAATCCACCTCTACATGTCCTAGAAAACCCCCAAAACTCAGAAAATGCCACTTACACGCAGAGATAAAGGAAAAGGCGAACAGCTAGCTAACATGGCTAACGAAGACGGTGGTGATGACTTCAATGGCGAACATCCCCCACCAACAGAGGCTATGTGGAAAAATATGTCGGACGCAATTCTGCAAACAATTAATGACCGGTTTGACCAATTTGAAGTTAAGTTTGCATCTCTCCAATCTTCCCAAAATATTTTGGCTACCCGAATGGATTCCATAGATGAGATGGCCTCAAACCATGAATCTCGTCTGACGGTAATGGAGAAAGCCATAAACGGGCTACAGGTGGAAAACGCTCGCCTCCGCGCCAAAACCAACGACTTGGAGGGGCGCTCTCGCCGTAACAACATTAAAATCGTCGGCATTCCAGAAGGGGAAGCCGACAGAATTTATAAGCTCCCTTGTCCCCAAGCTCCTGGGTGAGACACACTTTCAAAAGCCATTGATCATTGACCGTGCACACCGCACCCAACAGCCAAAGCCGACGGAGGGGGCCAGACCTCGCACGCTCATAGCCAGAGTCCACCACTACCAGGAGAAAGAGATGATAATACGACTTGGTCGGCAGGGGACCCTGCAGTACAACGGGCAGCGAGTTTTCATCTATCCAGACTACACTGCCCAAGTGATGGAGCAGCGGCGAGCGTTCCGCCAGGTTATGCAAGCGCTGCGCGAGTCGGAGATAAAACACAGCCTACGCTTCCCGGCCAAACTCCATCTCCAACACAACGGGCAGCAAATGGTATTCGCTTCCCCCGAAGAAGCGAAGAGATTTGTGGACGGGAACCTGAGACACAACGCTAAAGTGGGCATTGAACAGACAGGATGAATCCATGGGACAGTGGTGGTTTTCGCTGAGAGCACTAAGGAACACTTCAAAATACATGACGGTATCATTTATAACATTTATAATCAATTTTATTTGTAACGGTAGAGGGGCAATCTGCTGGCCAAAGTTTGCATTTGTTTACAGGCTGGTTAGTTAACGGGCTTTCATATAAGCAGTTTTACAAGCCATACGCCCGGTGGGCCTCAGTTATTGAGATGGGGAATACGATGCTTCGACGGGGGAAGTGTTCGGGGGGCGGGAGTTGGGGTTTATCTGTGTTGAATGTTGTCCAGAGCTGCCAGACTCATTGTTTTTGTTTATCGTACATTTTCATTCTAGTGTGCTTTTCCAGGCTGTTCTCATTATTATTATTTTTTTTTTTTTTGATATTTTTGCACAAATCTTTCCAATATTCACAAGACATCTTTCCACAGCATAATATGCAACATCCAAGATTTGTCTTTTTCTTTTTCGTAACAACATATAAAACATACAAAAGACTCATACAAACATATTAACAACTGACATGGAAATTAAAAAAGCACTTACAAAAAAAAAAACATTACTATACATTATGCATATATATCCCTGATGCACCTACGTTACATGTAGACTGATCTACCTGCGAGCAGGTATGTGCTGCATCTTCTATCGGGATGCCATCTTTCTCCATAGTGCATGTGAGAGGATGCGTCTCAAATATATATAGGTGTGCGTGAGAACGTGTATGAATGTGTGTCTCAGATATGTGTATGTGGGTACGTGTCTCACGTAAGTATGTGTGTATGTCTCATACGTGTGTGTGTGTGTGCATCTCTCAGGTACGTGACTGTGATCCTACCTTTTGTGTGTGTCTCGTATCCATGTACGTCTCTGCCACATGTGTGAGTGTATATCTCAGGTGTGTATATGTATGTGCGTCTCAGCTATGTATGTGTGTGTGTCCCATATGTATGTGTATATCCCCTATATGTGTATGTGAGAGCTTATGCTTCAGATGTGTGTATAAGTATGTGTGTGTATGCCTGCTTCCTATATGTGAGTATATGCGTGTATGTGTGCCACTGGCATGTATATCTCAGCCTTGTGCATATGAGTGTGTGTAATTCAGTTATGTACACATAAGAGTATGTGTGTCCTAGACATGCGTATGCGGCTAGATATGCGCATGTGAGAGTGTGATAGAGAAAGTGGCCATTCCATAGATACACCATCCGGACATACAATCTATGCATATACATACATAATACAATATAAAGTATAGGTACCATCAGGTCAGATCCCATTTTTCACCTTCATCATTGATAATACTGAAACCCCACCTTAATCATTCGTCCCCAGACCGTTCAGTCAGGTGTAGAAAACTGTCCCATACCTCAGCAAAGATATCCTCTCTCCCTGCGACTCTATATGTTACCCTTTCATATGATGCTGTCCGGAACATTAGTTCCATCCATTCTTTAAAAGTAATATCAATGGGTGATTTCCAATGTCGTAAGGCAATTCTACACCCTGATATCATGGCCATTCTATACCACATTCCCTGGTATTTAGGCAGTTTAATCTCTTTCGGTACTATACCCAAAACACATGCCATTGGGGAGTTATTCACCTTTACATTCAAAACTTTACTTAGGAATATCACAATTTGATCCCCCTTCATGAAACCCACTTGATCTGAGTGTACCAAACTTGGTAGTACATCTTCTATTCTATTTGCTAGTATTTTTGCTAATACTTTTTCTTCCAAATTGCTCACGGATATAGGCCTATAGTTCCCACAGTATTGAGGGTCTTTGCCCTTTTTCTGTAGTAACGTAATAGTGGCCGATCTCAAGCTAGTGGGCAACAGTGTCGGCGCCATGGGGGGGGCATTCGCGGGCCATGCCCCCCCCAGATGGGGCACTGTGCCCCTCCAACCGGCATGGTCAATTATTATAAAAAAATTAAATAATTAAACATTAAATTTTTTTTATTATAGTAAAAGTCAGATGTTTTCCTTTATAAATAGGCTATTTAGCCTATTATTAAACGAAATTAAACAAAATAAGTCTTAAAGGAAGTGTATGTTTGATCTCACGCCACGGCTCACGCACGCGTTATTATTGGTCACGTTGAGTTGACGGGTAGGGCGTGACTGCATTTGAATTGATTTTGATATGGGTAGGGCGTGACTTGAGTGAGGTCAGTGAGCGCGAAAGTCAAAGATAGAGTCAGACTCAGGTAAAATATAATAATCACTTCTTGGAGACGGACAATACATACAAATAAAATGGATATACGAAAATGGTTGGCTGGGGCAGGCGCACCTAAGGCTTCTTCACGGCCTCCTCCAAGAATGCCTCCTCCTGGTGAAGGCCTTCCAACATCTAACGTGGTTGAAGAAGTCTGCCAAGAAGCGCCAGGCCCCGGCCCCCCCGCCGGTGCTGCACTTGGAGGTGCTGCATCTGTTACAGCAGAAGCTAACGTGCTGGTTATAGGCCATCATGATGATGATCCAGATCCACAACCGTTGGCGGTAGCGGTAAATGATCTCGGGACTGAGCATCCCAAACAAATGGTTTTACAACCATACCCTGCCAGCATGTTTAGCGGTAGGAAACGTACATTTGTAGCGACGTGGTTCCAAAACAGAGACTGGCTCGAGTACAGTGAACATGCTGATGCAGCTTTTTGTTTCTGCTGCCGGAATTTCTGTGCCAGTAGCACCAATCGGAGACTGGATGGTTTTGTGAATCTTGGATACCGTAATTGGAAAAATGCCACAGAGAGGGACAGGGGATTTCATAAACATGAAACATCAAAGGAGCATCTTTCTAGCTACACAATGTGGAAGGAGCGAGTGAGACGTGTCAATACCAGCAAGGAGATTTCGACACTTGTCAACACAGACCAGCTACGAAGGAACAGGTACTACTTCTCGGCTCTCGTGGATGTTGTCGGGTTTCTGGTAGAAAACCAGTTGCCTTTACGTGGAAAGCTAGATGCTTTTGGTGACATGTCTGAGGGGGGAAGTGGTCTTTTCCTGTCCTTATTGGACTACACAATTAAAAAGGACCCAGAATTGGCTGACATAGTGAAAACTATCCCTCGAAACGCCACATACACTTGTCATGACATGCAAAATGAACTTATAAGTACACTTAGCAGTGTGGTGACTGAGGCTATAGTGGAAGAAGTAGGCGACTCGCATTACACATTAAAAGTGGACGGAACACGCGATCCCATGGGATGTGAAAATATATCTGTTGTGATTCGTTTTGTAGACCAGTCATTTGAAGTGACAGAGCGCCTGGTAACCATAGCGACAGCTGACGCAGGTGATGCACGGACATTGACAGACACAGTCTTAGCTGAGCTAAAGAATGTTGGTTTGGACTCATCAAAGATTCTCAGCCAGGTGTATGACGGGGCTTCAGTGATGTCAGGGAGGCACGGTGGCATGCAGAAGCTAATGCAACAGACACTGGATCGCGAGATACCTTACGTACACTGCCTGAACCACCAGCTACATTTGGTCGTAGAAGTACACATTTGGTCGTAGAAGCCGAGCCAGCTGTAGTGGACTTTTTTAATGTGTGTAGCACGTTGTACAAATTCTGCAAGAAGCCCACAGTTGCTGTGCATTACAAGGGTGAGCGTCTTAAACGCCTTCTAGAACAGAGGTGGACAGGGCACCTTGCCACCGTGTCTGTCATTTTAAAATCATTTGACAACATCGCATCTCTTCTGACTGAGATCGACGCTGTGCGGGCCCATGGCGCAGAGCTACGAATGGAAGCTGTGGGCTGCTGCGAGAGATGACTGAGCCCAGATTTGCATTCACTGCAAACGTAGTGCACAGAGTGCTTGCCCTGCTTGACCCAGCAAACCAAATGCTACAAAGAGAGGATGCTGACTTGTTGACAGGTCTGCGTGTTGTGGCTAGTTCAAAAGAATGCGTACGAAAACTACGTTGTGATGAGGAGTTTGACAAGGTGTGGGACATGACCACAGATACCAGTGCATCACTGAGACAAACAGAAACCCCTAAAAGAAAACGCACAACAAACACGAACATGGATGGGTATGTGGTTGAGGGAACAACAGGCCAGAGGAATGCTGACTGCAAAACAGAACTCAAGAGAATGTACATTAGCATTATCGAGTCAGTTGTTGGAGAAATGGATCAGAGGTTTAGTGAACGCAACACTCAACTGGCTAGGGCACTTGCTGCACTCGATCCAAAAAGTGACACATTTCTAGATGCTACAGCTGTGAAGCATATCATGGACCTGTCACGATCACCTATAATTGAGGCAGAGTTTGTAGTAGCAAAAGAGTTTTTCAAGACTGAAAAGGAATCACAGCCAATCGAGGAGGGGATCTGGACCACAAAGTACATTTTGTCACACTACCACAAAAACTCTTGTGGCAATGCCCAGTGTATTGATTGCGTTCAAGCACGCATTAACTTTCGGCGCCTCCACCGCAATGTGCGAGAACTCGTTCTCAACGCTACGGAACGTTTTTTCGGACCACAGACGAAAGGCCCAATTGGTTCAGCTGGCGTTTGAGAAGGACCTCACGTGAAAATGTACCACGGAATGGAAGGACACCGTCCTGAGGAGGTTCAGTGCCACGACTCGCCGCCTACAACTCTTTTAATCGGTAAGTCATATACATTGTTATTATTAATAATACTTGAATGTGAAGCCCAGCCTCGGGCTTATTTCATACTGTTTAATTTAAGCTGCCTTGCCCCTTGGCCCAATTGTTATTATTAATAATACTTGAATGTGAAGCCCAGCCTCGGGCTTATTTCATACTGTTTAATTTAAGCTGCCTTGCCCCTTGGCCCAATTGTTATTATTAATAATACTTGAATGTGAAGCCCAGCCTCGGGCTTATTTCATACTGTTTAATTTAAGCTGCCTTGCCCCTTGGCCCTTGTCAGTATTAATAATACGAAAACGAAATACGTGATCTTTCACTTTGTGTGTGTGCGCAAGACGCCAGTGTGTTTGTGACGTGACGTGCGAGAGAGAAAGAGAGAGAGAGAGAGAGAGACTGTCTTATCTCTTATGCCTGCAGTGCGCTCATGTTTTGAAATGCGTGTTGGTTTGCGGGAAATGCGTTTTCTGAAGCGTATATTTTATGCCCCCCCCCCCCGAAATTACCATATGCCCCCCTGTTAAATTCGTTCTGACGCCGACACTGGTGGGCAAGCTCCCTTTTACCAGTGAATCTTGATATACTTTCAATAGTCTTGGAGAAATTATATCACTGAATTGTTTGTAGAAATCGGGAGTAAACCCATTGTCTCCTGGTGCTTTACCTAATTTAAGGCTATTGATTGCCGCGTGTATTTCCTCTATCGAGACCTCCCCCTCCATTGACTTAATTTGTTGTTTCGATAACGATGGTAATTCAATCTTGTTGAAGAACGCGTCCATTTTTACCTGATCCACCGCCGCCTGTGTATATATATATATAAATCCTGGTAAAAGCACCTGAAAACATTGTTAATTTCCTTTTTGTCTGTAATAATTGCGTCGTCCTTATTATAAATTGAGGATATAATATTTTGATTTTGCATTTGTTTAACCCGATTCGCTAGTATTTTACCCGCTTTCTCCCCTTCTTCATAATATCTTTGGTTGGTCCTAAATAAAGCATATTCAGCCTTTTTCTTTATATATATATGTTGTTCAATTCATATTTGGATTTGTTCAGATTTCTCCATGTTTCTGGGTCTGGTCTCTGACTGTGCTGTTTCGAGAGTGCTTTAATTTCTTTGTCCAATGCTGTCATTTTCTGTTTCTCTGCCCTTTTTAGTATTGCACTGTATTGTATGAGTCGTCCTCTCATGTATGTCCCACATTATGCCACTATCATCTATTGACTCTTCATTAAGTTCCCAGAATTCCTTAAATATAGTTCTAATGTATGCACATGACACTTCATCATTCAACATTAGGTTATTGAATCGCCATCTCAGGGACCGCTGCCCCTCCTCCATGGATGTGATTACCAACTCAACTGGAGCATGATCAGATATTACAATGTTCCCCATCCTACTATCTGCTATTTGTTCTACCAGCGTGCTAGAGATCAGGAAATAGTCTATTCTAGAGTATGAGGCATGTGGGTGAGAGTAAAACGTGTAGTCTCTTTCCTGTGGGTTCAGAACCCTCCAGATATCCACTAGGCCCAATTCATCTATCAGTACACCGACCGCCAGTCTCCCTGCGTTGTCAGCGGTCCTGGGTTGAGATGATTTATCCATCAAGGTGTCTCCAACCAGGTTGAAGTCCCCCCCTATGATTACGTTGCTATTCCCTATCTTCCTAATCACCTCACATACTTCATGAAAAAAGTCTGAGGACGACACATTGGGTGCATATATATTAGCTAATGTAGTTCTCTGTCCCTCCAAATCTGCATCCAATATAACCCATCTCCCCTCATCATGCGAGAAACTGTTGTGCACCTTAACGTCTATGTTTTTTCTCACTAATATTGCCACCCCCCTCTTCCTAGAAGAGAACGTACTATAGAATATTTGTCCCACCCAGTCCCTCTTAAGCTTGGCCGACTCTTCCTCATTCAGGTGTGATTCTTGAATTAGTGCAATATCCGTCTTTTTTTGTTTCAAGAACGTAAGTACTTTTTTTCTCTTAATGGGATGATGACATCCGTCTATATTCCACGATACTATTTTAATCAGCCCCATATCCCTTGTAATGTATCTCCCCTGTGCAATCCAGCATGTAATGCTTCTATGTCTGGGGCGCTATATCCTAGGGCTGGGCAATAAAACGATAACGATAACTATCGCGATAAATTATTTCCTCGAAATAAACACGAAACGTGGTTGCAAAGTTTCGATATATTGATTTTCCAAGCTTGGATATGAGCACACGCACTAACAACCAATCAGTGAAGGAGATGGCCGATAGCGGAAGGAGACCCGCGCTGCACCTCTGGGTAGAGAGGTAGCACTCAAGTAGTAAACAAGGCTGGCTAGGATAATTAGCTTGCACGGCGCTATTTTATAGTTTACGTGCCGAGTGGGTGTGTGGCGTGAATTCTGAGGGCACGGTTATAGTAGTGTGGGGTATATGGTGGACGTCGTTGCAATGTATTGGGGCGGAACAGAGTATTTTAGGGTTATATTGAGTGCATTGGAAACAAGGCTGGCTAGGATAATTAGCTTGCACGGCGCTATTTTATAGTTTACGTGCCGAGTGGGTGTGTGGCGTGAATTCTGAGGCCACGGTTATAGTAGTGTGGGGTATACGGTGGACGTCGTTGCAATGTATTGGGGCGAAACTGAGTATTTTAGGGTCATATTTAGTACATTGTCATGGGATACACGGCTTGCTCTGGCTAACTGCTAACGTGCGCGGACTGATGACGACATCAACTCGAGACATTCGCAGCAGCAAAACAAGTCTATTAATAGCCCGTCCATCGGCGCCGGGCATAAGAAGTTAATTAAACTTGACAGACATTATATCGAAGATAATTATCGATATCGGGTTATATGAAAATAATTTTATAATTTTATCGCGATAACGTTTTTGGCCATATCGCCCAGCCCTACTATATCCCATATTTCCATATCTAGGACCTGAGACTGTGATGATATATATACAACAACATAGTATATGATGAAATAAAAAGGAACATATAAAAACATAAATACATTTCCCCCCCTCACATTTACCCAAGCTACGTTCGATAGGACCCCAGATAGAACAATTGTACCGAGGGTGAGATCGATACTCACCGTGCACTTTGGTCCCCCTCGTCTAACAGAGGAGTGCATTTGGCACAAGGCAGGTTGCCCAAAACTGTGCCCCTACTATTTTGTATACCCTAATGTAACGTATGGCTCACACTGTAGTCTATATACAGTGTGATCAACTCAACTGAACTTATCAAGATGGTGACGTTTTTTCTTTTCCAACAATCAACATTTGTATATCCCCTAGATATATATTGGTACATTGTAATTTCTATGTCATAGCCATATTGGACTGTGGTTCATTTCGCCATCCCTTTTGTTATCTATCCAGGATATTTCCCTTCCCAAGCTTTTAGCATATTTTCCTATTTAGTGCCCTCTATTTTCACTTTTTTTTATATATATATATATATATATATATATATATATATATAAAAAAGTGAAAATATATATATATACATTGGCACTTTGCGATGTTCGTTACTCTATGACGATGCCCCTGATATCTTACTTGTCCGCCTCCGACTGTCCCCGTCTGAATCCCTGGAGTTTCTCCCGGTACCCGTGATGTTCATTGCCCCGCTGTGCGGGACCTCCATTCTCCGTCGTCTGTATGTCGCCTTCCGGTCCCCGTTGTCTTCCCACTGTCTGCCAGGTAGACAGCCGCAGTATCTCCTCTCGATCTGGGTCGGCAGGAGGGTTCACCACGGTCTTGCCATATCCGCCATCGCCTCCGCTGCGTTCTGGTATAGGCGGGTGCCATCTTCGTAAAATACCCTCATTTTCGCAGGATACGGTGTCTGGAACTTGAGATTCTTCTCCTTCATTATTCTCTTGGCTTCGGCTTATTCTCCTCGCTTCTTCAGTATTTCAGTGGGGAAATCATGGTCGACATAGAAGCGTTCATTGTCACATGAGACGTTTTTCTTCTGCCACGTCCGGCGTATTATCTCTTCCTTCATTTTGTAGCTCCCAAACTTAACCACGATTGACCGTGGCTTCAGCTGCGGGTTGTTAGGCCTTGGGGCTAATGCCCGGTGTGCTCGTTCGATACGAAGGTCCATGTCATGAGGCAGGCCAAGTGCGTCCTTAAACAGGCTGTCTAGAAATCTGTGCATGTCTTTTCCCTCTTTCTCCTCTGGGATACCGTAGACCCGTAGGTTCTCCCTCCTCGTTCTGCCCTCCTGGTCGAGCAGTTTAGCCTCCATGTCAGCCTGCCTCTGCATTAGCTTCTTGATTAAAATCGTTGTCGCATCAAGCACATTTTCATTTTCTCCGATTCTCCCCTCCGCTTCACCGAGTCTGTTGTTCATTTTGTTCATCTCATTTTTAATTTCCCGAAATTGACGCTCATTATCTCTTCTGAACTCTTTGGGCTCCTTGTAGATCAGCGTGGCCTCTCGCTCAGAGTCATCGTCGCCATCTTTTCCTCCCGTTGCGTCGCCATTCTCTGCCATTCCGTCGTCTTTTTCAGTTGTAATCGTGTTCGCCCTACGTCTTGTGATAGCCCCTTCTTTCATCCCTATTAATTATATACCTTGGTGTTGTCAATAAATGTTTTCCGGGGCTATATCATTTTGCTGTCGGGGAGCTCGTGAGTTAGGCTGCCATGTTCTTCCGTGGTCAAACCGGAAGTCTGTTCTCATTATTTCAATTGTATAGCCTACATATCAGGATCCACTCGTATAAATCAGACAGATATGAATAACATAACGTTGGTCTCGTGGAATGTACACGGTCTTGGGCACGCTCTAAAGCGGGGCAAAGTGTTTGCGCATTTAAAGTCTCTTAAAGCTGACATAATGTTTCTACAAGAAACTCACAAAAGCTACAGAGCAGAGGCGACTGAGGGCTAACTGGATATCTCAAGTTTACCAGTCACCTTTCACATCCAAAGCTAGAGGTGTCGCTATTCTTTTCCGCAAGAATATCCCATTCCAGCTTTCCTCAATAGTCACAGATCCAAATGGCAGGTATATTATGATTACTGGAAACATACATTCGTTCCCTATCACGTTATTGAACATATACGGCCCAAACACTGATGATCCAAATTATTTCCGCAAAGTATTTGATTTAATTCCAGACCTAGGCACCACTAACCTATTAATGGGTGGAGACTTTAATTGCTACCTTGACCCATATCTTGATAGACTCTCCTCCCGCACCCCAACAGCCATAGCTTCTGTCCAAACATTAAATAATTTAATTAAATCTAGAAACATAATAGATATCTGGAGACTACAACATCCAACGGACAAAGACTATTCATTTTTCTCGCATGTCCATAAGTCATACATGAGAATTGATCATTTTTTAGTGGATGCAAAATTAATAACTAACATTGAGAATACCAAATATCATAATATATTAATATCGGATCACAGTCCAGTTTCACTAGAAATAAAGCTTGCTTTGCCCAAACAAAGCTACTGTTGGCGCTTTAACCCGTGGCTGCTCACAGACCAAGAGTTTACTAATTGTATGACAGCTCACTTGGAGGAGTTCCTTGAGTTCAATGACACAGTGTCAGACTCCATACTCTGGGAGACTCTCAAAGCAGGAATGAGAGGTCATATCATTTCCTTTGAAAGTTAAAAAAAAAAAAGGGAACAGCGCCATCGTCTGGCGGAAATCGAAAACACACTCCCGGCCTTTGAGCAGATTTACAGGAACTCTCTTCTGCAAGAAGACTATAATAAGATCTTGAATTTAAAGTATGAATATAACCGCATTCTTAGTGGAAACATCAGTAAACTCTTATTGAAGCTCAAACAGACACTTCGAACTGAGCGACAAACCAGAGAGGCTGCTGGCCAGACAGTTGAAGGGAGCACAGGCGAGCCGTGCAATCCACAAAATTTAATCCAAAACAGGTGATTTGTTAATTAACCCTAAGGAAATAAACAACCGCTTTAAAGAATTGTATTCAGAATTATATACCGCAAAGTCTCAGGCCACTAACGCAGACTTTACACATTTTTTTGACTCCCTCAACCTGCCAAAACTGGATGCGTCATCCAGGTTAGAACTTGATTCAGATTTTTCAGAGAGTGAGCTAGTTGAGGCAATTAAGTCATTTCCTTCCGGTAAGGCAGCAAGCCCAGACGGATTTGGCTGTGAATTTTACAAGACATTTCATAAGACACTTGCCCCAATCCTACTCAGAATGATCAATGACTCCATTAAGAATAACAGATTTCGACTTCCGGTTATGGCGTTGGGCTGATAGGACGCACGACGTTTGCTCCCTGAGACTTTTGATAGTTTGAAGCATTTGCACCTCGACTTTTGCTAATATCCTCCACTCTTTAAGGTACACTAAGTACCATAACTTCTTCCCGGTACCAGAATGACGGGTCGTGGTCGCAAGACCCAGAGCCAACTACTAATCCATCAACACTTTAGCCCGCAGCACGAGGAGAGATCTGCTACTAGCAAGACTCCATTGCCAACAGCGTCAGAAGCTAATGCTAACGCGGCGCAGCTAACACTCGAAATGCTGGTGGGTGAACTTGATAAGCTGCGTAAAAATGTAACAGATGAACTTACCGCATCCATGAACGCCGCCTTAGCCCCACTCCAAGCCTCTCTTCAACAAATCACCGACACGGTAACTTCACACACCACCACGATGACTGCAATGGAGACGGCTCTTTCTGCACATTCAGATGATATTACCACACTGGGACGTGATGTGGCCGTGTTGAAGTCCAAACTGGAATCCACTACTCAGATGAATGAGAAGTTGCAACTAACCATTGAGGATCTGGTGTCACGCTCTAAGCGACAAAATCTCTGTGTGATCGGCATCCCAGAGGGAATGGAGGGAGAAGACCCCCGGCTCTTCATGGCAGCGCTGTTCATGGAGGTGGCGAGAGACGCGCAGCTGGACCCCAACCTGGAGTTGGACCGTGCACACCGCAGTCTGGGCCCGAAGCCGCAGCAAGGATCCCGACACTTCATTGTCCGCTTCCATAAATATACCCAAAAGGAATGGGTGCTTTTGTGGGCTAAGAAGAACCGAGACGTCGTATACAAAGGGCATTCTATCCGGATCTTTGAAGATTTCAGCGCCACACTCGCCAAGAAACGGGCCACCTTTAACAAGGTGAAATCCCAGCTCTACAAAGATGGGATACGCTTCGGCCTCGTCTATCCAGCCCACCTTCGGGTTACCGTTAACGGACTGACTCGCATGTTCGAGACCGCGGAGGAAGCAGAGCTTTTTTACGAGGGTATTAGCAGTAAGTGACCAATTATTAGGACTGCCCACATATCCCATTCGAATAATTATTTACAGTTTGTTTGTTTGTTTGCCTTTTTCCCTAATTACTCATTAGGCTGTTATAAATGGTCTTTGGGAACACTACAGGCTTTGTTTATGGGATGTGTGATGTGAAAGGACTTGCATATCAGAAGTGTATGTTACAATATAGTATAATCATGGGGTTACAAACGTCGTCCTAACTACAGTAACTGGTTGTGCTGATTAAAACGGTACATCACGTGTCAAGTTCAGGGGGATACGGGGGGAGGGAGGGTTTGTTTGTTATTGTGTTAAACACAGACGGGTTTGATATAAAGAGGCATTACGTGCCTAGCTCAGGGGGACACGGGGCTAGGGGGGGTTTCTGTTTTTTGTTTTCTATGTTACACTCAGACAGGTTTGTGAAATTGTTTTTAATTTCTCACCTTTATATAACTACCAGCCGCTCTATTATTTTGCTATGTATATCTGTGCTTATTAGCAGAAGTGTTTTTCTTTTCTTGCTTATATATGGCAGCAACTCAGAATAAGATCCAGATCGGAGGTAAAGCTGTCACGTTAGTTTCCTGGAATGTAAGAGGACTAGGCAATATCATGAAAAGGCAAAAAGTCTTCAGGCACCTTAAATCTCTGTCTGTCGACGTGATATTTTTACAGGAGACACACGTCAAAGCCACACAACAACGTAGCCTGAGGTGTAATTGGATTTCGCAGGCTTATCACTCGCCTTTCTCCTCCCATGCTCGCGGCGTGGCTATCCTTTTTAAGAAAAATGTCCCATTTCAATTGACTTCTATGACTGCTGATCCTTTTGGTAGATATATTTTAGTTTCAGGCACCATTAATTCATTCCCCTTGACTTTACTTAACATCTATGGTCCAAATACTGATGACCCAAATTTTTTTAAGAACGTTTTCAACCTGCTCCCTGACACTAGTAACTCAAATGTAATAATTGGCGGTGACCTGAACTGTTATCTAGACCCATACATGGACAGACTATCTACACGCCCACCCCCAGATATCTCATCAGTTCGGGTTCTGAACAACCTGATTAAATCCAGGAACCTAGTAGATATTTGGAGGGTTCAGCACCCGACTGACAGGGATTACTCATTCTACTCTCATCCCCATAAATCCTATAGTAGAATAGACTATTTTTTATTAGACTCCCAACTAATCTCCCATGTCACCAACACAAAATACAACAACATATTGATTTCTGACCACAGCCCCCTGTCAATGTCCCTAGATCTCTCCATCCCCAAGCAAACATACTCTTGGCGTCTCAACCCCTCCTTACTTGCTGAAGGGAAGTTTGTAGAGTATATCACCACCAAATTAACATCTTTTATGGAATTTAACGACAATGGTGAAGTGTCAGACTCCACACTGTGGGAAACATTAAAGGTTGTAATTCGTGGGGATTTGATTTGATTTTTGATTAGATTAACAATGCTCTTCCCGCCCTCGAGACGGCATATCAGGCCTCAAAATTCCCTGAAGATTATAATAAAATATTGAAGCTAAAGTATGAATATAACTGTATATTGGGTGGTCAAATAAACACTCTCCTTTTAAAACTAAGACAAAAGCAATTTGAAATGGGAGATAAGCCTGAGCGCCTCCTGGCGCGACAGCTCAAGGGTGCTCAGGCCTCTAGGTCAATCCTCTCCATCAAGTCTAAGAGTGGCGCCCTGCTGACTAACCCCAGGGAGATAAATGACCGTTTTAAGGAGTTTTACAGTGAACTTTATTCATCTAAATGTGATCCCACTCAATCTGATTTGAACGACTTCTTTGACCCTCTTGAAACACCCAAACTGAGTGATGATGCTAGAAAGGATTTAGACTGTGATTTCACATTGGGAGAAATAACTTCAACCATTAAATCATTCTCATCAGGTAAAGCAGCTGGGCCAGATGGATACAGTGCTGAATTTTACAAGAAATTCTGTGACATTCTCGCACCACTCCTCCTCAGAATGATATCCAGTTCTGAGAAGGACGGAGTCCTACCCAAAACATTATACGAAGCTAATATTGCCCTCATATTAAAAAAGGGGAAGGAGGAAGTAGACCCGGCCAGCTTCAGACCCATAGCACTCCAAAATTTCGACAGAAAGGTAATTACTAAAATGCTGGCTGTTCGACTAAATAAACACCTGTCAACCATCATTCACCCTGACCAAACAGGGTTCATTCCGAATAGATTTTCCTTCTTCAATGTCAGACGCCTCCTCAACACCATGTATGCTGGTCATAGTCGGACCAGGGGTGCTGCGATTTTATCACTTGACGCACAGAAGGCGTTCGATCAGGTTGAGTGGCCTTATATGTTTGAGTCACTGCATAGATTCAGGTTTGGTGATACATTTATATCCTGGGTAAAACTCATATATGCCAGTCCAACATGTTCAGTTATAACCAACGGGGAGAAATCAACCAGGTTTCCACTGCTCCGTTCTGTCCAGCAGGGTTGCCCTCTTTCGCCGGCGCTTTTCGCCGTTGCGCTCGAACCCCTTGCCCTAAAAATACGCAGTCACCCAAGTCTTGTAGGCTTGAAAGTTGGAGGCGTCGAGACACGCATCAGCTTGTATGCTGACAATGTAATATTATACCTACACAATTCAGAGATATCGATTCCCCCTCTTTTAGAATTAATTACCTCTTTCGGTGAGCTATCCGGATACACAATTAACTGGACAAAGAGTGACTTTATGCCTCTTTCTGACACCTTCACTCCCGGTTTCCTGGAAAATCTCCCATTCAAATTGGCAAAAGATCGCCTCACCTATCTTGGTCTGACCATACCCAAAGATCCTAAATTAATATTTAAATTGAACTTTGCCGACTATGTTTCAAAGCTAAAACAATGCATTGAAAATTGGAAAGTGCTACCCCTCTCCATGATAGGCCGCATAAACTCTGTCAAGATGGTCTCTCTCCCCAGATTCCTATACCTTTGTCAAAATCTTCCCATCTTTCTCACAAAGTCTTTTTTCAAGGAACTGGACTCTGTAATTCTGTCTTACATCTGGAATTATAAGAATCACAGAATCTCAAAAATGCACTTGCAAAAACCTAAATCTGAGGGAGGGCTGGCCTTGCCAGTATTTAGGCACTACTACTGGGCTGCCAATGTAAGGGCTCTGATGTACTGGCGGCAGGGGACAACAGGTGAATTGACTCCTGGGGCCCCCTTGTGGCTGAGAATGGAGGCTAATTCCCTTATTAACTCATCCTTGCCAGCTATGCTATTTGTCAAACCAGGGGTACCCGGGATCTTAAGAAGCTTGAAACTAAGTTTTGTCGTGGAAAACTCTGTCAGAATTTTAAATCAAATCAGGGGTGCTTTGAGCCTACCAGATGTTTCTATCCATGCACCAATCTGTTTTAATCACACTTTTTCGGCTCCATGGACAGACAGGGGCTACCTTGCCTGGAGTGGGAAGGGGCTAGCTTCCATTAAGGACTTATACATAGACGGTCACTTTGCATCCTTCGATCTACTAAAGAGGAAGTTTGAGTTGCCCGGCACCAACTGGCTCAGATTTTTACAAGTCAGAAATTATGTTAGATCCAAAGTTCAGGCTTTCGAAGAGCTCCCAATTGAACATTCTTTCTTTGATATATTGCTGAGCCCTCCCCACTCCAAGCACCTCATCTCTAGGTTTGTGTGTCTGTTTGACAACTGTAATATGGCCTCTACTGAGAAGATTAAAGAACAATGGCAGGAGGAACTCGGTATTGATCTATCTGATATTATATGGGATAGGAGTGTGTCTATAGTACAACTTGGCTCAGTCAATAGTAGACACCAGCTGATCCAATTTAAAGTTGTGCATCGTCTCCACTACTCCAAGCATAGATTGCACAAGATCTACCCCTCTGTTTCACCTCTGTGCGACAGGTGCCAGGTATCAGAGGGTACACTTTCTCATGCCTTCTGGTTTTGCCCTTCACTAACAGGATTCTGGGCCAAAATATTTGACTGGTACTCTAAGGCCTACAAGATAACTATACAGCCGGGGGCAGAGCTCGCCATTTTCGGCTGCTCTGAGTCCTCTCTGAGCTTTCCTACAGCTGTACAACAATCTTTGACACTGGGGACAACGGTTGCTAAAAAACAAATACTGATGGAGTGGAAGTCCTCCTCAGCACCTTCTTTCCAACTGTGGATGGCGGACATGACCTCTGTCATACGGATGGAGAGACTAAGGTTCCTGAGAACCGATTCACTTAAAAGGTTTTCAAAAATCTGGGACCCGTTCTTAGCCTACCTCGATGAGGCTAGAGGCGGCAGCTGATTCGCCCGTCTGATCTCACAGTCCCCCTATGAGGGACCCCAAACCAAACACAATATTTCTCAGTCATGTATGGCTGGTAACCGTGTTGTAATATCAAATGTGAAAAATGTGTTATTGTTTTTTTTTCTTTAATGCATCTTTTTACTTTCACTGTCTGAGTGTGTCTGTAATGTCATGTTGGTATACTGTTTGTCATGTTTGTACAATGTTCTGAAAAATGTAAAATAAAATATATAAAAAAAAAAAAGAATAACAGATTTCCAAACTCCCTGTATGAAGCAAATGTATGTATTTTACTGAAGAAGGGCAAGGAGGAAACGGAGCCTGGGAGTTACCGGCCCATCGCCCTCCTTAATTTTGATCAAAAATCTATCACAAAAGTATTAGCCAATAGATTAGGGAGACATATTCCATCAATCATACACCCTGACCAAACAGGGTTTATCCCAGGCAGATTTTCATTTTGTAATGTGCATCGGCTCCTGAACAATGTTTATACCAACCATGAGGACAACTCCAGAGCGGCCATTTTGTCCCTAGATGCAGCCAAAGCGTTTGATCAGATAGAGTGGCCCTACATGCTCGAGGCACTTAAAAGATTTGGATTTGGAGACTCTTTTATTGCATGGGTCAAAATATTGTATCTCTGCCCGACATCCTCCATCCTCACTAATAATGATAAATCTGGACCTTTTGACTTGCAATGTGGGGTCAGACAGGGCGATCCGCTTTCTCCCTTACTATTCGACGTCGCTCTGGAGCCCCTCGCGATAGGAATCAGGAGCCACCCCAATATCAGAGGCATTAACAGTAAGAAGCATTTTGTATAAAAGTATTCTGTACTTCTGTATGACAACTATTAAAGAAACTTGAAACTTGAATTAACATAGGGACCTGGAAAGCCGGGTGAGCCTTGACACATTGTTATATCTCTCAGACCCAGAAGCCTCTGTTCCTCCCTTGTTAGATTTCATTGAATCATTTGGTAAGCTTTCTAGCTACACAATCAATTGGGGTAAGAGTGAGTTCATGCCTCTCTCGGGTGGTCTGGACTCAGACTTTCTTAATGCTTTACCATTTAAAGTAGTAAATGACAATTTTTCATATTTAGGACTCAAAATATCCAGAAATCCCAAACTCTTATTTAAACTTAACTATGCTGACATGGTCACAAAGTTAAAACTCAACATAGAGAAGTGGAGGAACTTGCCTTTATCTATGGTGGGGCGTATTAACGCAATCAAGATGGTGTCTCTTCCTAGATTCTTGTATCTATTTCAAAATCTGCCAATCTTCCTCACTGCAGCATTCTTTAAGAAACTAGACTCTTCCCATTTGTTTGGGGGTATAAAACCCATCGCATATCAAAAGGGCATCTGCAGAAGCCAACACAGGAGGGAGGCCTGCCTGTATTCAGGAATTATTATTGGGCAGCTAATGCTAGAGCCTTGACCTACTGGCAGAGGGGACTCTCGGGTGAGACACCATCTAATAACTCCCCCCTGTGGCTAAACATTGAAGCCACAGCAGTAAAAGGCTCCTCTCTCTGTACTTTACTTTTCTCTAAAACAGAATCCCCTCACTTTCAGTGCCACCAGGGGGCGCACGACTTAGTGCTTGAATGCCACCATCGGCGCCCATGTTAACGTTAATATTGCCTAATCTATGTTTTAAATTATGGCTATGTGTCTAATCTGCCCGTCGCTTATCAAAGAATCATTTTCCAGTCAGTGCTGTCAAGGCAGATTGGTTTTTTATCGCTTCATTTCCGTTTGAGAGCATTTTGAAAAGCACCCGTTTTGAGGTAAAAAAACAGCCCATTCTGTGTTAATCGACTTTTACTGGAATATTCCAGAACGTTGATATTTGTCTGTCTATTTATGAATCGTTTTCAAATAAACGCTAGATGATCAATAGTATACGTGCGCGCACGCACATTCGAGGCGCGCGCTGATAATAGCCGTTTTCATTTCCTCATGGATTTTACAGTGAAACCGCTGGAGCACATATCAGAAAAAAGCTTATATCTTCATCAAAACGAGTCTGATTATCCTAACACTGATAACATAGATTCCTTACTTGACATCAGATGGTATCCAACTGGTATATTCCAATTCCTGATCACCATTAGAAAAAATTGACAAGTGTATAGATCTAACGTGTATACAGTAGAACTCATGCTTGCCGCGGCTCAGAGTCTCCAGAATGAACTCTGGTAACCCCGGCTGCATCAGTGGACTGGAAAATGTGGACTGGAATATATTTTTTTTCCCATCCATTTTCATTGAGTCCATTCCAAAATCCCTGATGTCATCTGGGAGACGATAGGGGGCGCTTTTTTCACATCTGATCGCCGGCGGCCCTTGGGTAGGCTAGGGTAGGCTCGCGTGATGCAATATGATTTCAGATCGCTAAAAAAAAAAAAATCCGAGAAATCTTGTGAGTGGCTTTCAACGTAACTATCGTAAACACGAGATTAGCCGTGAGTGGCACTCAAAGTGTAGGAACTCACTTAGGATTTTGAATCAGATAAGAGGTCTCGGACAGATGGGCCGTTTGCTGTCTGGAGGGACAAGGGACTCACGACCCTTGGAGACTTGTACATAGACAAACAGTTTGCATCATTCGACCAACTGAAAACTAAATTTAACATCCCTAACTCTCACTTTTTTCCATATCTCACATTTTGAAACCAAGCCAGTGAACTGCCCATTCTATGATCTCCTGAAGCTTCCTCCAGACTCCAGACACCTGATATCTCGCTTTATGTCCCTGTTTTCCACCTCTGTGTCCACTGACCATCTGAGAGATGCCTGGTCCACTGAGCTGAATCTCGAGGTGTCTGAGTGCACCTGGAATGAAGGTTTGACTAGAATCCAAACTTGCTCGATCAATGCTAGGTACAAATTTATTCAATTTAAAGTCATCCATAGACTACAATATTCAAAGACCAAACTACACAGAATTTATCCATCTCTTTCTCCATTATGTGACAGGTGTAAAGTTGCAGAGGGCTCCTTAACACATCTCTTTTGGCTCTGTCCTCATTTACAAAAATTCTGGCGTGAAATATTCCAGTGGTTTTCCAGGGTCTATGGAAAGGACATTCCCCCTGATCCAGAGTTGGCACTCTTTGGGTGTTCAGAGACTGCCTTAAGGTACACGAGGGAGGAACAACAGACACTAATGCTCGGCATGGTAGCCGCAAAGAAAATGATTCTAACCGATTGGAAATCACCTACACCCCCGTGTTTCCAGAAATGGCTCAATGAAATGATCACAATCATACAGATGGAGAGGATCCGCTTTTACAGATCCAAAGAGCACAACAGGTTTTCGGACATATGGAGCCCATTCATTGATTATCTGAAGGACAAATAACTGCATTCTGCAGAGATGCACCCCTGTATATCTCTTGTTTTACCTGTACTCTTGTAACACCTGGCTATACAACACAACACACTGTGTAATGCTTTGAGTTAAGTCACTGTTATTTTATTTTTCTGTCTGGCAGTCTTTTTAGTTTAGTTATGTCTGTTTATTTTTGTTCTGTCTCCTCTGTTTTTGTTTACAGTAAACTGAAAACTGAAAATAAAGTATTTTAAAAAAATAAATAAAGAAACTTGAAACTTGACATAAATAAACTTCATGGCTCATCTCCTACTCTGGGTATTCAGTAGGTGGTGTCAAAGAGGCAACTACCCATGTGACCTGAGGATACTAGTAAAACATTTTGAAATATTCAATTGCAAATAGAATCAATTGTTGTTGATTTTTCTGGTAAATTAATTGTTTAGATGAATTGACTAATCGAGAAAATAATCAACAGATGAATCGTCAGTGACAGCCCTACACTGAGAGGACATTGGTATTTATCTCCTCGTCTGACTCTGGAGAAGATGGTACACCTTTCCAATAATGTTGGCATGTTCCTTTAAAGTGTAATGTGTTTTACAGAGCCAGTACCTCCCCATGTCCGGCAGGCCTGTCACGTCTCCTGTGGTACAGCATCCAGCCGTTAACCAGCCCACGTGAGTCCCATCTTTAGCTCTTTTGTTTTTAGTATTATTATTATTATTATTATTATTATTATTATTATTATTATTATAAGATATTCCTTTATTGATCCCCTTGGGGAAATGCAGGCATTATAGCAGTGTGGGGGAGGGGGAGGGGAAGTACAGGTAGTGGAAGACGTGGTACAGGTCATAGAATTATCGTACAGTGGAGAAGTAAAAATATAAATAGAATAAAAAGGCAGTGTAAACAATATAATTAACTCTGGACATGTGCATATGGGCAACAAGGTGCAAGATGAGGGTATGTAGCCCTCTCAGTTATATTTGCCCTACAATAAATATAGTTACAATATATAATCAAAATCTAATTTAAAATCTAAAAATGCAAAATGCTAAAAATATTCTCTGAAGTATACAGTATACACATAAGGTGCGGTATGCATGAGGTAAGTATGCCGTGATATTATTATGTTTATTTCGTCAGAATGTATTGTGTTAACTGCTATTGAAGGCTGCAGTGGCTCATGTAGTGAGACTAAAACTAAATTATTCAGAACGGAAAAGGAGTCAAAAACCCTGTTGAGAAATTAAATGAAAGGTGTATTGCCGTAGGTAAATTAAATGAAAGGTGTATTGCCGTAGGTAAATTAAATGAAAGGTGTATTGCCGTAGGTAAATTAAATGAAAGGTGTATTGCCGTAGGTAAATTAAATGAAAGGTGTATTGCCGTAGGTAAATTAAATGAAAGGTGTATTGCCGTAGACTGGTGCTAATAAGTAAGGGATCATGTATAACGAGGTCATTGTCGCAAAATAATTGACCGACACGGAGTTTAGAACACAGAGGCGCTGTAGCTTCTCATATTACAGTAGCTTCTCATGTTACAGTAGCTTCTCATGTTGCTTCTCATATTACAGTAGCTTCTCATATTACAGTAGCTTCTCATGTTACAGTAGCTTCTCATATTACAGTAGCGTCTCATGTTACAGTAGCTTCTCATATTACAGTAGCGTCTCATGTTACAGTAGCTTCTCATATTACAGTAGCTTCTCATGTTACAGTAGCTTCTCATATTACAGTAGCTTCTCATATTACAGTAGCTTCTCATATTACAGTAGCGTCTCATATTACAGTAGCTTCTCATATTACAGTAGCTTCTCATGTTACAGTAGCTTCTCATATTACAGTAGCTTCTCATGTTACAGTAGCTTCTCATATTACAGTAGCTTCTCATATTACAGTAGCTTCTCATTACAGTAGCTTCTCATGTTACAGTAGCTTCTCATATTACAGTAGCTTCTCATATTACAGTAGCTTCTCATGTTACAGTAGCTTCTCATATTACAGTAGCTTCTCATGTTACAGTAGCTTCTCATGTTACAGTAGCTTCTCATATTACAGTAGCTTCTCATGTTACAGTAGCTTCTCATATTACAGTAGCTTCTCATGTTACAGTAGCTTCTCATATTACAGTAGCTTCTCATGTTACAGTAGCTTCTCATGTTACAGTAGCTTCTCATATTACAGTAGCTTCTCATGTTACAGTAGCTTCTCATGTTACAGTAGCTTCTCATGTTACAGTAGCTTCTCATACATGTTACAGTAGCTTCTCATATTACAGTAGCTTCTCATGTCATATTACAGTAGCTTCTCATATTACAGTAGCTTCTCATGTTACAGTAGCTTCTCATATTACAGTAGCTTCTCATATTACAGTAGCTTCTCATATTACAGTAGCTTCTCATGTTACAGTAGCTTCTCATGTTACAGTAGCTTCTCATGTTACAGTAGCTTCTCATGTTACAGTAACTTCTCATATTACAGTAGCTTCTCATATTACAGTAGCTTCTCATGTTACAGTAGCTTCTCATGTTACAGTAGCTTCTCATATTACAGTAGCTTCTCGTGTTACAGTAGCTTCTCATGTTACAGTAGCTTCTCATGTTACAGTAGCTTCTCATATCATATTACAGTAGCTTCTCATATTACAGTAGCTTCTCATATTACAGTAGCTTCTCATATTACAGTAGCTTCTCATGTTACAGTAGCTTCTCGTGTTACAGTAGCTTCTCATGTTACAGTAGCTTCTCATATTACAGTAGCTTCTCATGTTACAGTAGCTTCTCATGTTACAGTAGCTTCTCATGTTACAGTAGCTTCTCATGTTACAGTAGCTTCTCATATTACAGTAGCTTCTCATGTTACAGTAGCTTCTCATGTTACAGTAGCTTCTCATGTTACAGTAGCTTCTCATACATGTTACAGTAGCTTCTCATATTACAGTAGCTTCTCATGTCATATTACAGTAGCTTCTCATATTACAGTAGCTTCTCATGTTACAGTAGCTTCTCATATTACAGTAGCTTCTCATATTACAGTAGCTTCTCATATTACAGTAGCTTCTCATGTTACAGTAGCTTCTCATGTTACAGTAGCTTCTCATGTTACAGTAGCTTCTCATGTTACAGTAACTTCTCATATTACAGTAGCTTCTCATATTACAGTAGCTTCTCATGTTACAGTAGCTTCTCATGTTACAGTAGCTTCTCATATTACAGTAGCTTCTCGTGTTACAGTAGCTTCTCATGTTACAGTAGCTTCTCATGTTACAGTAGCTTCTCATATCATATTACAGTAGCTTCTCATATTACAGTAGCTTCTCATATTACAGTAGCTTCTCATATTACAGTAGCTTCTCATATTACAGTAGCTTCTCATGTTACAGTAGCTTCTCTTGTTACAGTAGCTTCTCATGTTACAGTAGCTTCTCATATTACAGTAGCTTCTCATGTTACAGTAGCTTCTCATGTTACAGTAGCTTCTCGTGTTACAGTAGCTTCTCATATTACAGTAGCTTCTCATATTACAGTAGCTTCTCATATTACAGTAGCTTCTCATGTTACAGTAGCTTCTCATGTTACAGTAGCTTCTCATGTTACAGTAGCTTCTCATATTACAGTAGCTTCTCATGTTACAGTAGCTTCTCATATTACAGTAGCTTCTCATATTACAGTAGCTTCTCATGTTACAGTAGCTTCTCATATTACAGTAGCTTCTCATATTACAGTAGCTTCTCATATTACAGTAGCTTCTCATATTACAGTAGCTTCTCATGTTACAGTAGCTTCTCATATTACAGTAGCTTCTCATATTACAGTAGCTTCTCATGTTACAGTAACTTCTCATGTTACAGTAGCTTCTCATATTACAGTAGCTTCTCATATTACAGTAGCTTCTCATGTTACAGTAGCTTCTCATATTACAGTAGCTTCTCATATTACAGTAGCTTCTCATGTTACAGTAGCTTCTCATATTACAGTAGCTTCTCATATTACAGTAGCTTCTCATTTTACAGTAGCTTCTCATATTACAGTAGCTTCTCATATTACAGTAGCTTCTCATATTACAGTAACTTCTTAGCTTCTCATGTTACAGTAGCTTCTCATATTACAGTAGCTTCTCATTTTACAGTAGCTTCTCATATTACAGTAGCTTCTCATATTACAGTAGCTTCTCATATTACAGTAACTTCTTAGCTTCTCATATTACAGTAGCTTCTCATATTACAGTAGCTTCTCATATTACAGTAGCTTCTTAGCTTCTCATATTACAGTAGCTTCTCATATTACAGTAGCTTCTCATGTTACAGTAGCTTCTCATATTACAGTAGCTTCTCATATTACAGTAGCTTCTTAGCTTCTCATATTACAGTAGCTTCTCATATTACAGTAGCTTCTCATATTACAGTAGCTTCTCATTACAGTAGCTTCTCATATTACAGTAGCTTCTCATGTTACAGTAGCTTCTCATATTACAGTAGCTTCTCATATTACAGTAGCTTCTCATATTACAGTAGCTTCTCATGTTACAGTAGCTTCTCATATTACAGTAGCTTCTCATGTTACAGTAGCTTCTCATGTTACAGTAGCTTCTCATGTTACAGTAGCTTCTCATGTTACAGTAGCTTCTCATATTACAGTAGCTTCTCATATTACAGTAGCTTCTCATATTACAGTAGCTTCTCATGTTACAGTAGCTTCTCATATTACAGTAACTTCTCATGTTACAGTAGCTTCTCATATTACAGTAGCTTCTCATATTACAGTAGCTTCTCATATTACAGTAGCTTCTCATGTTACAGTAGCTTCTCATATTACAGTAACTTCTCATGTTACAGTAGCTTCTCATATTACAGTAGCGTCTCATATCATATTACAGTAGCTTCTCATATTACAGTAGCTTCTCATATTACAGTAGCTTCTCATATTACAGTAGCTTCTCATATTGCACAGGAGGGTGTGATTAAAAAGTCAGAATCGGAAAGGTCTTTATTGCTAAGTAGTTTACACATACAGGGAATTTGATTTGGTTGCTTTTGGTGCGACATTAACACATTGGTCGCCAAAACCGGCTTACGACGTGTTTGTCCGCCATGCGTTGAACGCCAAGAATGGCGAAAGCCGTTTTTTAAATCAATATTTAATTTTTTCGCCATGACATTCATAATTCATCCAGCCAACCTCCGGGACTGCAGCGGGACCCTGTATGAGATTGCATCGCCTCAATACCGCCGCCTGGTGGATGGTCGGGCGAGTTACACTCTCGCCAAAACCGGAAGTGGTTGTTACGGGACTACAGACAAACACTGGCGTGCATTTGGATCGTTTCCATAACGCAATAATCAATATGATTTCGGCGTTTATTGCGCCATACAAACCGGAAATGGATCTAGGAGACTGCGTAATAATAAATAATTGGGATCTTTTTCTTCCAGTCTCATTGGCGAATGGTAAGAGGACAGTAACGTTATTTTCAGCCCGATTGTGCGTTTCTTTGTTTGCAAACAGTCTGATCAATATATCAACCCATACTACATGAAGCCGTTACTGACGATAAAGGAATTATAGACGACCCCCGCCCCCCCTTTCCTCCACGCATGATGAAGCATAATGTATACCGATCATATACATTTGAATGTTTTAATATAGCGTGTATAGGAAAGAAACGGCAATCGATAATCTATGCGTTTGGGCCTATAACTAGCGTTTTTGGAATTACAGCAGAAAAGCTTAAAAACATACTTATATTCACGACGGTATTAACACAACAATGTATGAATGAAAAAATATTACGTTCCCACATCCGGAACGATAGATAATCGATGTTGAATGGGCCATAGTAATGTCAATATAGCTATAATATTTAAAAAGTTATAGCCCTGCAAAGAAGGTAAACATCTCCATAGGCTTTCAACGGTGGCAGACTGGGTACTTTGATGGGTACAATGGCTGGCAGTCAATATGTTACGGTAGAATAAAATAAAAAGTATAAACTAAATTCAAATAGAAGCACAATATAATAAAATTAAATAGGCCAGTGCTGTACAATTGTGCACGATGTGGTCAAGTATATCCATAATATTGGATAAAAGCGCTATACAAATGCAGTCCACTTACAACGCCTGCGAGATACTTGGTAGGTAGTGGAGTTAACCAACCGTTACCCTGTTCTTTCAGCAAGGCTCGTTAACCCTTTCACTGCCACACGACAGAAGGTTATCCGCGGAGCTAATGATGCTAATGATGGAGCATCGCCGTCGGTTGTGTGATAGTAAAGGGCTAACATTCTGTATTGTCACAGTGAAAGGGTTAAGGTGTTGCCAGATCAGTTTCAGTGTTACCACCGTAATGCTTAATGGCTTTTGAGTTTTGACTATTGATTGCTGTTCTCTTTTCAGTGGAGAACCTGCTGGTTTGGACTCCAAGTACTTTGAGAGGAGTGACGACAGCCCTCCACTCCACAGTCTGCTCCCTACTCTACATCACAGAGATCACAGTGTTGAGAAACCATGTGGAAGCCGGGCAGCATGGAGAACCAGCACAACAAATACAACTGGTACTAAACACACACACACACACACACACATATATAAAACACACAAACACACATACACAGTCTATCTTAGTCCAATGGGTGCTATCACTGGCCAGGAGTCGACTCCTTAAACGCCACTCTTGCTATACATATATTGTATAACATGTAAAACTGTATTTGAGCCATGTGGGGGACCCTGATGTAAACAAGACGAAAGTCTGTCTCTGGTCTGCATCCCCTTAACAATTGTGTGTATTGAGCCGTACTGTATTGTACCCATTCTGCAATCTGTTAAATAAAGTTTTCATTTATTCATTCATTTGCTGTCTCGTTATAACACAAACAGCTACAACCAAGCTAGCCTGATAACGTTAGTAGTTAGCATCCAAGCTAGAAACTGCTTAGGCTGCTTACCTGGCCAATAATGTGGTCCTCCTCGCTCCTCCTGCACAGATAGATTTGTTAAATCATAATATCCACAGTGGTGTGCTGTGCTGGTCCTCAGCAAATGTCCCACCGGCGAAAAATAAGTTGCTAATAAAGTGCTAAATGTTTGATACACTAATAGAGGATTCGAACCTGCCCGCTCTGTTAATAAACTTTTCAATCAATCAATCAATCCCGCGAGGGCATGACGTTCAGACGTTGTCACGTTAGGTGGATGTCGGGTGGACTGGCCCGCCTCCACCAGAGCGGCAAATTTGAAGACGCTAGAGTACTTTGCTGTCAGACGGACCCGTGTTAAGGTGTGGGAACCCCTTTATTAAGCTTGAATCTTATTGGCTAATAATTGGTTGCGGACTCCACAACCATGAATCACATGGTGGACGCTTGAAAAAGACACCTCCCCTCCCTCCCTCTGCTCTCTATTCTGGCTGAGCTGCAGTGACTGAGCACAGAGTGACTGCCAGCCTGCCTCAGTGAGTCTGACAGTGTTAGGGAGAGTGAGAAGGAGAAGAGGGAGACAATTCTAAAAAAATATATAACAGAGATGAAAAATAATGATTTTTTTATTATTATTGTAAACTATATAAAAAAAATAGATATATTATTTAGATTTTTTATTTAAATTTAAAATGTTTACTGTTCATATTTTAATGGGGACGCATGGCTTCCCTTGGCTTCCAGGAGGATTCGCCACTGGTGGGTAGTTCATTCCACCATTCCTCCACGAATGCGGAGACGCTGGGCTCGCCTGTTCGAGCCCAGCGCTTCACATTGCTTTCAGTTTAGCTGGTCGTTCATACTAATACACATTGGCCGTATTAGGGGGTGGGAAACTGATGGGTGGGGATCGGGCGTTGTGGACAGCGACTCCTACAGGTCGGTTGGTGCGCCTGCGCAGTAGAATCAGGAAGTGTCGGGGGCAGCGTGAGCCTCCCACGCGTTACTCCTCGACACTGAGAGATCGAGCTGCGCAGGTGAAAAGATGCGACTGCTGTTACCTCAAGTACCGGAGGGGACTTGTGCTATGTATGACTTAGTCCACATTGCAGCCGGCTTGTGGGAGGCAAGAAACAGCGTTCGTGACAGGGGAGGGTTGAATTGGATGATACGAAATTGGGATGGGAGAAAATATAGAAAATGGGAGAAAAAGTGGATAAAAAAAAAAAAAAGTTTGCTAAACCGTTCCTCGGGCCGGACCAGGTCTGGTCTAGATCAGGGGTTCCCAAACTTTTCAGGCCGGGGCCCAGAAAATAAGGCGTCAGAGAGCCGCGGCCCAATGCACATCGTCTGGCTTTTTTTTTTTTTTTTTTTTGCCAGGCAACCGATTTTTTAAGCCAAATATCACTTCAATCCTATTAAGTTAGTTCAAGTTCAAGTTGTTCAAGTTGTTTAATAGTTGTCATACAGAAGTACAGAATACTTTCATACAAAATGCTTCTTACTGTTACGCTCCAGAGACTGTGCTAAACAAGATAGTATCAAATAACATAATAACATAATATAGCATGAATTTAGAAGAAGAAAATGAGGTCACAGTTGTTCGGTATAGACATATGTACAATGTTCTGAGTTACCATATAATATACAATACACAACTATGCAGTGTACTAATGTACAGTACTATCTAGTGCAAAGCAGAAATGGGATGAGGTACAATTTTTGGTACAATTTACAGTAAGGTGTACGAGTTGTAGTGCAATCCTTCATCCATAAATATAAAGTGTGGGGAGTGGGTGCTACAGTGTGTTTGTTTAAAGTGGGTGTGTGCTATAAAGTGTGTGTAGTGGGTGCTACAGTGTGTTTGTTTAAAGTGAGTGTGTGCGTGTGGATGTGTGTGCTATGTGTGTTTGGTGGTTGTTGTTGTGTAGTGTTCATTCATTGTTCGTTTAGCAGCCTGATGGCCTGGGGATAGAAGCTACTTCTGAGTCTTTCTGTGCTCGCCTTGAGACTCCTGTATCGCTTGCCTGACGGCAGCAGTTCAAAGAGGCAGTTGTTCGGGTGGCTCGAGTCCTTAATAATTCTCTTAGCCTTCCCCTTGCAACGCTTGTAGTAAATGTTCTGGAGGGTGGGGAGCCCCCCTCCGATTGTGCGTTCGGCTGAACGTGTCACTCTTTGTAGTCTGCTTTGGTCTTTTGCAGTGCTATTCCCAAACCAGGAGGTGATGTTGCCGGTCAAGATGCTCTCTATTGTACATGAGTAGAAGTTCTTAAGGATCTTCTGGCTGACTTGGAACTTCCTTAGGCGCCTGAGGAAGTAGAGGCGTTGTCGTGCCTTCTTCACCACACTGTTAATGTGTATGGTCCATTTCAAGTCCTCGGATATGTGGGCTCCGAGGTACTTGAAGCTGTTGACTCTCTCAACCGGTGCCCCGTCGATGCTGAGGGGGCTGTAGTCCTTGACCCCCGACCTCCTGAAGTCCACAATCATCTCCTTTGTTTTGCTGACGTTCAGGGAGAGGCTGTTTTCCTGGCACCATCCCGCCAGGACCTTGACCTCTTCCAGGTAGGCCCTCTCGTCGTTGGCAGAGATCAGGCCCACCACCACTGTGTCGTCAGCAAATTTGACGATTGTATTGCTACTCCGCTGAGCCACACAGTCGTGTGTGTACAGGGAGTAGAGGAGGGGACTCAGAACACAGCCCTGGGGGGCCCCTATGTTGAGGGTGATGGATGAGGAGGTGCAGTTGCCTGCTCTCACCACCTGGGGTCTGCCAGTCAGGAAGTCCAAGACCCACTGGCAGAGGTCATAGCCCAAGCCCAGGTCCCTGAGCTTGGCTATGAGTATGGAGGGGACTATGGTATTGAATGCCGAGCTGTAGTCGATGAATAGCATTCTCACATAGTTCCCCTGCCTCTTGTCCAGGTGTGATGCTGCTGTGTGCAGCACATGGGATATGGCGTCCTCCGTGGACCTGTTGGGGCGGTATGCAAATTGCAGGGGGTCCATGTTGATGGGGAGGGAGGAGCAGATGTAGCCCTTTACTAGCTTCTCAAAGCACTTCATGGCTATGGAGGTGAGAGCAACAGGGCGGTAGTCGTTGAGGCAAGCAGGCTTGGATTTTTTGGGTACAGGGATAATAGTGGACTTCTTCAGGCAGGTGGGGATGACAGCCTGTTCTAAGGACAGGTTAAATATGTCAGTGAATACTGGGGCCAGTTGGTCGGCACAGACTTTTAGGACGCGGCCGGGGATGCCGTCCGGACCTGTTCAAGTTAGTTATTCATTTATATGTGCTATTTATGAGAGGGCTAACTTGTTGCAAAATAATAATGATAATAATAATAGCCTCATTAAAATACTATTGTTGCTTCGGTTGTTTTCTGCGTTTTATGTGCATAATCTGTTATTTAGTTTGAAATGTTCGTTGAAATAAGTAGATTTTTCGTTTTTGTTTATTTATTAAGTTAATATAAAACCATATAGTCACATTTTAGAATACAATAGAAAATAATTTTAGAATACAACTAGACACTGTCCTGGCCTGCTTCTAAGTTCAGTGGCCTGACAAAAAAAATTTAATAAAAAAATAAAAAATTAAAAAATAAAAAATAAAGAAAATGTTTTTTTTTTTTTTTTTTTTTTTTTTTTATAATCTCGCGGCCCATCCGTGGCTGCTCGCGGCCCACCTTTGGGTCGCGACCCCGACTTTGGGAACCACTGGTCTAGATGAATGAAAATGGGGCTTTAACCATTTCACTGCCACACTGCAAAGAGTTAACCCTTTCACTGTGACACTACAGAATGGTTAACCCTTTCACTGTGACACTACATAATGGTTAACGTTAGGTTATGACTATAACCAAGTTCTGTTAATTAGGGGTGACGCTCGGCATCACTCATGCACTCCCTCGCGTACGTGCACGCGCACTGAATAAATTCCACAAATGTACCTTTAATACCAGTATTCGTCTGACCACACCCCTCATTAGCTTACCTTCATAAGCAGGTGTGTGGTCACCTGCTCTCCTCCTTCCCAAGCATTCACCACAAGGTGAGGTCAAGGGCCGCAGCGGCGTCGGATGCCGAGCGTCACCCCTAATTAACAGAACTTGGTTATAGTCATAACCTAACGTTCTGTATCATTAGGGGATCCGCTCGGCATCACTCATGCACATAGGGAGGCCGAGCGGAGCCACCGGCCGACAAATACACCCCGCTGAAGGCCCCCCACAACCAACAGAACAGGGAGGGCCGAGCCCCCCCGACCCCCCCTAATGGAGGGCACCCCCCCTATTAGAGGTTTCCCGGGAGGGCGACGGACCCGACCGTGCGAAGAGGCACTCAAGCAACTCAACGCACAGGGTGAGCAGACCGTGGCTTGACCCCACGACTACACACACGCACAACCCGCATGCCACCCGGGAACGAATGGAGGGAACAACCTCGTTACTGCCCCCAGAATCACATGGTCAAGGGCAAACCTAACCCCGTGGCAAGGCCGTAGCAGCGGACCGCGAAGGAAGACCCAGACCCACCAAAGGGACTGGACCCCCTGGAACGGGGGCCCGGAGAAGTCCATGATGCCAGCATCAAGACCCCACCAGGTGGGCACTTAGTGACCCCGCCCCCCACATCGCCAGCGTATTCGGACAAAGGCCCCTCAGCCGAGCGGGCCCGTCCCCCCCAACAGTACACCGCCTGGCACACTGACCCTGCAGAACAGGCAGTCAGCATGGCCGTAAGCACACAAAAAAGGTTAACCAACGGAAGCAGGCAGCGCACCGGGGAAAAAACCCAGGCAACAGGCTGTTAACCCGAGCCTGGAGACTGCGGACGAGACAGGCGCCAGAGGGGACAGCTGAATACAGCCGCCCCGGCGGAAGGAGCGCATGCTGGCGTTGTTGCATGACCAAGCCCCCATTTAAAAAAAAAAAAACCCACCCAGAGGGTGGAGGCAGAGAAGGCTGACACGATTGGCAGACGTCATGAACGTGCAGGGGCACCCTCAACCGGTTAACCCGGGAGTTGACACTGCCCCAACACACCAGAGAACCAACCACCTAGTCGTTACCCTATGCGGTGGTTGGTCCCATAACCCCCCAGGAAAAAACTCCAAAACACACCTGTGGCACCGCCGCAGTAACCGTGTTCCAGTTTCCAACAGGGTCATCCCGAGCCTACGGGTCAACGAAAACATTACTTTGGACCGGGCCCGGTGATACGGGGAGCACAGGGTCCCCCGAGGAGGTCAAAAACCACCCCAACAGGCCCCTCTTCGCCACGCGTAAGAGAAGAGCGCAAGAATGGAAAACCAGCCCCAACACCCCGTACTTGGTATTCCCAGGAGGTCACCCAACCAAGTACTAACCAAGACCAACCTGCGTGGCGGCCGAGATCCGACGAAATCGGGCGTGTACAGGTTGGCACGGCCGTAAGCCATTACGACAGTGTAGAATACAATGTACCCAACAAGGGTTCCATAGCGCTTAACCCTGTGACACCCGGACCGACCTAGCATTTTTCCCCCTGAAAAAAGCCCAAGTCCCTCAGGGTACCAGAACAGCAGATCTGCATCCCCGGCGCACAACGGGTTTAACTGATCCGGACCAGCGCGACCAGAACCAGTCCCGTGCCCTAACCACGCCGACATGCCAACTCCAGGAGAAGAGGCAGATATGCGTGTTGATCTTAAACACAAAAAGAAGGCGCCACTCAGACGTTTCGGTGCGAACCGCGCCCGGCGGCCCACCCCCAGGGCGTGAGACCCTTCCACATATGTTCAGATCCATTCCATTATCATCCCCTGATATGAACGAGAACCCGTCGACAACCACACAGGTCATCGGAAGAGGAAAACCCCCATCCCAATTGCTTTATAAAAACGCTGTTTTAACCGCAAGCAACCAAGGCGCGCCAGTCAGTTACCTAATGTCCAACAGAACATCCTGAGCTAGCACTATGTGTGCGTTGGGCATATCCACATCAATAATAGGCTATTTAGACCATCTTATTGAATCCCCAAGACGCCCAGGGGAACGACAAGAGGGGCGGGATGCAACCAACTCCATGAATGAATGAATGAAAACTTTAACCAACAGATTGCAGAAAGGGTACAACACAGTACGGCTCAATACACACAATTGTTAAGGGGAGGCAGACCTGAGAAAGACGTTAGTCTTGTTTCCATCAGGGACCCCCATTTCCAATTCATATAGACACATCCAACTCTTTATAATAATAAAGAAGAAGCATCACCCGTATGAACCCAACTGCACAGCTGGAGTAAAAAACCCGTTTTCACATGATTTTACATCCAGTCACTCCTTTTAATCAGAGATTAAACCCTCTGATTAAAAGACCAGACCCTCCCAGAAACCTTCCCACACGAGTCATAGTCATGAGAAAGACATGCCAACTGTGAGTCACGTGACCAACTGACTCAAGTTTACACATAAATCGAGCGTAGCAGACCCGTAAGCCCTACGCTCTAACTCGACACCTTAACACTCTGTAACTCATGGAAGGCGTCGCCATAGCAACATCGCTACGACGGGGGAAACCCTGCACACGGCTCCTGTTTGTAATAGGAGTCGGCAGGATAACCCTCCCCCCCCCCCCCCCTGCCAAGACGTCCTAACGGCTCGGCCCTGACTAGCTCAGCAGAATGAGATAAAATCTCCTAAACCAATCAAGTGGGAAGGAGGGGTTTATTCGACACCCCCTCACAAAAAACCCTTCTTTCCCTACACACAAAAACAACTGTAGCCATTTTGAAACCTCCGGTAGAAATGCTAATGTATAGCGTAAGCTAATACAATGCCCGCTACCCACAAAATGTGAACAGGATTTACAACAAAACAAGTCGTATGTGTGTGAATCCTACACCCGTTGACTATGTCGTACATAGCAAAAACGCTGACCGAGAGTAACGGCTAGGCCGTGGAACGTGTGTACGAGTATTACTGCAACTAACACAACAGCATTGTGAGACACATATACTTAGTTTAAGCAACGGAATAACACCAGTTTCTACCTGCATGTGGAGCGTCAGGCTAATAGAACCCCCTATGACTGAGTGTATGTTGCAGACCTTGCTTAATCTCGTAACACAACACGACTCATCTCACAACGTAAAAGTGCAGATTCATATTTACGCAACCCCACCATATGATTTGTTGAAGAAACACACAGTTTGTTTGGCCAAAAAACATAGTCCCCCTTATGTCGGGGAACTTTTTATTGTATAATTTGGCACAAAAACACAATCATAAAGGGGCCGGGGAGGGTGTAAAGGAGAGGGGACACAGAGGGGAAAAGTCACTCTCAGCGGCGTCTGCCACCTCGCGCCGCTCGAGTCTTGCCACCCCGAGGAGCCCCGGAGGGACGGTAGGTAACTGTCTGCTGGTCTCGACGTTCCCTACCGTCTCCTCCGGTCGTGGATGGGCCGGCGGTAGCAGAAACGCCGTCTCTCCTCCTAGCCTTCTTGGAGGGGCCAGCAGCGGCGGTAGAGGCAGTGGTAGGGACGACGGAGGCAGCTCGACGTCGTGGAAGTCTTCTGACTCCACCGGCAAGGACGGGAGGCGGAAAATGGGGTTGAAGGATGGATCTCTCCTCTGCCATCTCTCTGCATGTTGAGGTCATCAACCGCAGGGCCTTCCCGAACAGACCAGCATCGGAGAGGGTGGCCGTCAGAAGAGGGGCTCTCTTCCGTTCCGGCACACGGGCCTGCTCCAGCCAAAGATGGCGCTGGCTCAGGGTGGCCAGGGCGCGCACTTTCCCCATGGCTATGGCCAGCACCTGGGTAAGGTGCAGGACAGCTCCTGCCGCCTGGGTGATCTGATCGCATTTTACCTCGGTCAGATCCATGCCGCCCGTCATAATCCCCGATACAAATCTAGCTAGGTGGGCGATGTTAGACGCCGCAGCCAGCGATTGTGTACCAGCGATGAATGACTGGTCACCCCAATATGCCAATCGCCTAGCCGATCTTCCATGGAGGACCGGCTTGCATAATGGTTCCCACACCACATCCGGACAGAGGAGAGCGGCCATCGGACTATCAAGCCGAGGCACGCCCTCCCTCATACCTTTGACTAACCCCGACACCCGCGTAACTGGTACGTAGGTGGGGGTAAGTCCCATGATGTGAGACACCGCCTGACCCTGACGAACATAGGCCCCCATTGAGGGGGAAAATGGGTAGACAACGTCCACCCCTCTCACCGGGCGACGCTGCCAGAGATGACCTATGAGATCATCAGGGACAGGAGCAGGCAATGGCAGCGGCATGAGCTCGGGAAACAAAGCCCGCAGTTCCCCCTGCAGACCTTCCTCCACCGAACCCGCATCCCTCACATGCAGCAGGCTGCGACTGGTCAAGGAGCCACAGTCTGATGTGGCCGATAGTAGGGCATCCTGCTGATGAGGCCAAGGTGGTTCCTCGACATCTTCGAACAAGGCGTCCCGCGGAGCCATTTCTCCCCCCTCAGGTGTTTCCTGGATAGGAGGGATACTCTCCTCCACAGGACCATCAAACAAGAATCCGTCCGACTCTTCCATGAAGTCCTCAGTTTCCATCGGAAATCCAGAGCCGGACGCATCCTCGCTTGCGTCTCAAATCCTCCGGCTCCAAAACAACCGCCCGTTCACCAACGGACGATTCCCTGGAACCAGAGGAACCAGAGTCGAGATCAGGCCATCGCCGGAGCAACGGCACCGACTCCTCGGCTCTTCGGAGAGGCAAACTATCCATCGGCTGCCTCCTGGGCTGGGTCGGCAACCAGGAAAGTGGCAGCAGCCCAGCACCAAAACGCACGACGGAGGCGGGAATGGAGAACCGCTGGTGAAGAGTAGGTCTAGCGGGTCTACTCTCCGAAGAATACATTATGACTCAACTTTTTCCAGATATGAGAGAAGAAAAAATTAAGCACAATGTAGACTCGTCACAACTCTTTTCAACTAACAACACGTCAAGTGGGGTACTACCGAGGCACTTCCTTGTGGTGAAAGCAAGAAGGAGGAGAGCAGGTGACCACACACCTGCTTATGAAGGTAAGCTAATGAGGGGTGTGGTCAGACGAATACTGGTATTAAAGGTACATTTGTGGAATTTATTCATTGCGCGTGCGCGTACGCGAGGGAGTGCATGAGTGATGCCGAGCGGATCCCCTAATGATACAGAACCCTTTCACTGCCACACTACAGACTGTTAACCCTTTCACTGCCACACGACAGAATGGTTAACCCTTTCACTGTGACACTACAGACAGTTAACCCTTTCACTGCCACACGACAGAATGGTTAACCCTTTCACTGTGACACTACATAATGGTTAACCCTTTCACTGACGCACTACAGAAGTTTAACCTTTTCACTACCACACTACAGAAGGTTAACCCTTTCACTATCACACTACAGAAGGTTAACCTTTCACTACCACACTACAGAAGGTTAACCCTTTCACTACCACACTACAGAAGGTTAACCCTTTCACTACCACACTACAGAAGGTTAACCCTTTCACTACCACACTACAGAAGGTTAACCTTTCACTATCACACTACAGAAGGTTAACCTTTCACTACCACACTACAGAAGGTTAACCCTTTCACTACCACATTACTGACGGTTAACCATAGCGGTAGTAGTGAAAGGGTTAAACTTATTTAGAGTTGAGCCACTTGGGATAAGAATGCATTATTTTAGTCCTGATAACTGACCCCCCTCCTTATTGTTTCCAGAGGTCCGCTCCCAGCTCCCCGCTCCTTCAGCGTACTTCTCCAGAACAGCTGACCCTGCCGTGAAGGACTGACTGAAGGAGACGTCCTCCACTCTTCTGTCCACTTGTGTTTAACTTCTGCTGTGGGCTCCTACTAATTAAGTAAGGGATAATGTATAGCTACGAGGTCATTGTCGCAAAATAATTGACCGACACAGAGTTTAAAATACCGAGGCGCCGCACCGAGGTGTTTTAAACGTCAGTGAAGGTCAATTATTTTGCGACAATGATCGAGTATAGCTATACATTATCCCGCTTATTACATGGCTAACTTACTAACAATATACCTAATTAATTTTACATCGACAAGACGAGATCAAATGCAGACGCAGTTCTGTTCTGGCTCCGCTGTCATCGTCACACACACTCCGCTGTCAGTGCAGCCGGCAGGTGAGTCTGATTGGCTGCACTGATGCAGTGTGTCAGTGGCCTTGATTGCGAACAGCTGCGCACAGCGGTCATTATTGTTCGTCAGAGGTCCGTTATCGAGTAATATCGGACCTCTGACGAGCGCTATTGACCAATCACAAGCAAGCATTTTCGCAGGATTGTGAAAACGCCATGTAATAATGACAGTTAATGCACTTTTATAGTTAATATTTTTCGATTACATTGTAGACGCTGGCGTTCCTCGCCTGAACCCGCTACTGTTCTGTTATAGGTATTATGTTCCACTGTCTTCAGTGTTTGCACATGTTGTTATTGTTGTTGATGTTGTTATTGTTGAAAATTCTAAATAAAAAGATTTGATCAACATTTCTTTTATACTGTTTGTGCGACAATGATCGAGTATAGCTATACATTATCCCGCTTATTACATGGCTAACTTACTAACAATATACCTAATTAATTTTACATCGACAAGACGAGATCAAATGCAGACGCAGTTCTGTTCTGGCTCCGCTGTCATCGTCACACACACTCCGCTGTCAGTGCAGCCGGCAGGTGAGTCTGATTGGCTGCACTGATGCAGTGTGTCAGTGGCCTTGATTGCGAACAGCTGCGCACAGCGGTCATTATTGTTCGTCAGAGGTCCGTTATCGAGTAATATCGGACCTCTGACGAGCGCTATTGACCAATCACAAGCAAGCATTTTCTCGCAGGATTGTGAAAACGCCATGTAATAATGACAGTTAATGCACTTTTATAGTTAATATTTTTCGATTACATTGTAGACGCTGGCGTTCCTCGCCTGAACCCGCTACTGTTCTGTTATAGGTATTATGTTCCACTGTCTTCAGTGTTTGCACATGTTGTTATTGTTGTTGATGTTGTTATTGTTGAAAATTCTAAATAAAAAGATTTGATCAACATTTCTTTTATACTGTTTGTTCAGTGTTCAATACAGATGTTATTACATTTGGAGATTATAATATATTAAAATAAACATCTGTTTATGTGGTATATGTGGTACTTTGAGAATGGGAAATGGACTGCACATATATAGTGCTTTCCTACCTGCTGCACAAAGAGCTTTATAATTGCCTCTCCTTCACCAGTTCACACATGCACTCACAGAGCAATGGCAGCCAGACTCATTGGGAGCAATTTGGGGTTCAGTGTCTTGCCCAAGGACACTTCGGCATGTGAACAGAAGGAGCTGGGATTCAAACCACTGACCAAACCATTGACCATATGATCATTAGTTGACCTGCTCTACCTCTGAGCCAGTATTTTGTGGTACATTGAGGTATACTTTGAGGTTCTTTGGGGTATTTCATGATACTTTTGGTATTTTAGGGTATACTTTGGGGTATTTTCTGGTATTTTGGGGTATACTTTGGGGTATTTTGGGGTATACTTTGGGGTATTTTATGGTACTTTGGGGTATTTTGGGGTATTTTATGGTACTTTGGGGTATTTTATGGTACTTTGGGGTATTTTATGGTATTTTGGGGTATACTTTGGGGTACTTTAGGGTATTTTCTGGTACTTCGGGGTGATGACGCAGTCATCTACACACAGGGCAAGGACATAGAGTTGATTACATCTAGGCTCACATGCGCACTAGACAAGGTACAATGCTGGCTAAACAGCACCTGTCTCCTACTTAATGCGAAAAAGACTGTGTGCATGTTCTTTAGCAAGCGTCCAGAAACCATCAAGCGGTCCAATGTGTTCCTGAGGAAGGAGGGAAGGAAGGAAGAACTAGAACTTGTTTCCCACTTCAAATTCCTTGGGGTCATCTTGGACTCAAACCTGACCTTTAAGAAACACATAAAGAAAGTGAGGAACACCATCAACTTCAACATTTCCAACTTCAAACAAATACGGCCCTCCCTAACACTTGAAGCCGCAAAGACATACCTACACTGTATGGTCTTCTCTCACATTGAATATTGCCTTCTAAACTGGTCATTTACTGGGGCCACAGCCATGAAACCCATAGAACAACTCTACAACAGAGCATTGAAGGTATATGACAGGAAACAGTACTCATACCACCACTGTAAAATCCTGGATAAGCATCAAATTTTAAATTTTGAAAACCTCAGACGTTATAAAAGTTCCTGCTTTGTATATAAATGCCTGCACAGATTAGCCCCTCCCCCTCTCAAGGAGTTTATCCACGAGAAAAGGAACACTGGATTAGCCACTAGATCAAACACCAGAGGGGATTGTGAGGTCCATTTTAGAAAGACTGCCTTCAGCAAAAATTGTCTATCGATAAAGGGAAGTGGAACATGGAACAGCCTTCCGGTCCCCTTAAGGGAATGTCCCACCCTGTCCACCTTTAAGGGCCAACTCAGGAAATGGCTGTTAGACAGCCAAATATGCACTCATTAGGGATGTTAGTGATGTTGTACTGACTGAATGTCATGTTAGTGTGGTCATGTCAGTGATGTCAGTTTTTATGAATGAACGTTGTATGGTCCGTTTTGTGTTTGTTTTATTTTATGTTAGGACTACGAGTGGAAATTAGCCCTGTGCTATTCCCGGCATATTTACGTCCTTATCATGCTGTGATGTTATGCATACACATGTAAATGATGTTCATTAATTTGCATTGTCCTTAATAAACAAATCTAAATCTATTAGTAGGACCCCTGCTGTGTTCAATAAATAGTGCTTTTAATCACCGGCTTGAGCCTCTACGACCAGTGACATGAGTGAAGATTAGTTCCGGTTCAAATGACAATTGTATTTATATTCATAAAATGTGTATTAAAACGAATGATTAAATCCAGCATTGATCTGATCTCGTTATTGAATATTGACTTGACCTCAACGTTTGTGTTTTGTTTCTCTTATCCGCTGGAGGGAGCTATGTGAATAATATTACATTTACATCGCTTTTGTCCAAAGCGACTTACAAATTATAACAAGTCAGCAGAAGGGGTTCACCTCTGGCAGCCAGGGGTCCGTGGTGTTGTGCATATAGCGTATAGACATAGTAGTATATAGAGTGAGACTTAGTAGTATATAGAGTATAGACATAGTAGTATATAGAGTATAGACTTAGTAGTATATAGAGTATAGACATAGTAGTATATAGAGTATAGACATAGTAGTATATAGAGTATAGACATAGTAGTGTATAGAGTATAGACATAGTAGTATATAGAGTATAGACATAGTAGTATATAGAGTATAGACATAGTAGTATATAGAGTATAGACATAGTAGTATATAGAGTATAGACGTAGTAGTATATAGAGTATAGACAGTAGTATATAGAGTATAGACATAGTAGTATATAGAGTATAGACATAGTAGTATATAGAGTATAGACAGTAGTATATAGAGTATATACATAGTAGTATATATAGTATAGAGTATAGACATAGTAGTATATAGAGTATAGACATAGTAGTATATAGAGTATAGACATAGTAGTATATAGAGTAGAGACTTAGTAGTATATAGAGTATAGACATAGTAGTATATAGAGTATAGACATAGTAGTATATAGAGTATAGACATAGTAGTATATAGAGTATAGACAGTAGTATATAGAGTATAGACATAGTAGTATATAGAGTATAGACATAGTAGTATATAGAGTATAGACATAGTAGTATATAGAGTATAGACATAGTAGTATATAGAGTAGAGACTTAGTAGTATATAGAGTATAGACATAGTAGTATATAGAGTATAGACATAGTAGTATATAGAGTATAGACATAGTAGTATATAGAGTATAGACATAGTAGTATATAGAGTAGAGACTTAGTAGTATATAGAGTATAGACATAGTAGTATATAGAGTATAGACATAGTAGTATATAGAGTATAGACATAGTAGTGTATAGAGTATAGACAGTAGTATATAGAGTATAGACATAGTAGTATATAGAGTATAGACATAGTAGTATATAGAGTATAGACATATTAGTATATAGAGTATAGACATAGTAGTATATAGAGTATAGACATAGTAGTGTATAGAGTATAGACATAGTAGTATATAGAGTATAGACATAGTAGTATATAGAGTATAGACATAGTAGTATATAGAGTATAGACATAGTAGTATATAGAGTAGAGACTTAGTAGTATATAGAGTATAGACATAGTAGTATATAGAGTATAGACATAGTAGTATATAGAGTATAGACATAGTAGTATATAGAGTATAGACATAGTAGTATATAGAGTATAGACATAGTAGTATATAGAATATAGACTTAGTAGTATATAGAGTATAGACGTAGTAGTATATAGAGTAGAGACTTAGTAGTATATAGAGTAGAGACTTAGTAGTATATAGACATAGTAGTATATAGAGTATAGAAATAGTAGTATATAGACTTAGTAGTATATAGAGTATAGACATAGTAGTATATAGAGTAGAGACTTAGTAGTATATAGAGTATAGCCATAGTAGTATATAGAGTATAGACATAGTAGTATATAGAGTATAGACGTAGTAGTGTATAGAGTATAGACGTAGTAGTATATAGAGTATAGACGTAGTAGTATATAGAGTAGAGACTTAGTAGTATATAGAGTATAGACTTAGTAGTATATAGAGTATAGACGTAGTAGTATATAGAGTATAGACATAGTAGTATATAGAGTATAGACATAGTAGTATATAGAGTATAGACTTAGTAGTATATAGAGTATAGACGTAGTAGTATATAGAGTATAGACATAGTAGTATATAGAGTATAGACGTAGTAGTATATAGAGTATATACATAGTAGTATATAGAGTAGAGACTTAGTAGTATATAGAGTATAGACACAGTAGTATATAGAGTATAGACGTAGTAGTATATAGAGTATAGACATAGTAGTATATAGAGTATAGACATAGTAGTATATAGATTATAGACATAGTAGTATATAGAGTAGAGACTTAGTAGTATATAGAGTATAGACATAGTAGTATATAGAGTATATACATAGTAGTATATAGAGTATAGACATAGTAGTATATAGAGTATAGACTTAGTAGTATATAGAGTATAGACTTAGTAGTATATAGAGTATAGACATAGTAGTATATAGACATAGTAGTATATAGAGTATAGAAATAGTAGTATATAGACTTAGTAGTATATAGAGTATAGACATAGTAGTATATAGAGTAGAGACTTAGTAGTATATAGAGTATAGACATAGTAGTATATAGAGTATAGACATAGTAGTATATAGAGTATAGACATAGTAGTATATAGAGTATAGACGTAGTAGTATATAGAGTATAGACTTAGTAGTATATAGTGTATAGACATAGTAGTATATAGAGTATAGACTTAGTAGTATATAGAGTAGAGACTTAGTAGTATATAGAGTATAGACGTAGTAGTATATAGAGTATAGACGTAGTAGTATATAGAGTATAGACTTAGTAGTATATACAGTATAGACATAGTAGTATATAGAGTAGAGACTTAGTAGTATATAGAGTATATACATAGTAGTATATAGAGTATAGACTTAGTAGTATATATAGTAGAGACTTAGTAGTATATAGAGTATAGACATAGTAGTATATAGAGTATAGACTTAGTAGTATATAGCGTATAGACATAGTAGTAAATAGAGTAGAGACTTAGTAGTATATAGAGTATAGACATAGTAGTATATAGAGTATAGACATAGTAGTATATAGAGTATAGACATAGTAGTATATAGAGTATAGACGTAGTAGTATATAGAGTATAGACTTAGTAGTATATAGAGTATAGACATAGTAGTATATAGAGTATAGACTTAGTAGTATATAGAGTATAGACGTAGTAGTATATAGAGTATAGACATAGTAGTATAGAGTATATACATAGTAGTATATAGAGTATAGACATAGTAGTATATAGAGTATAGACATAGTAGTATAGAGTATAGACATAGTAGTATAGAGTATAGACATAGTAGTATATAGAGTATAGACATAGTAGTATATAGAGTATAGACATAGTAGTATAGAGTATATACATAGTAGTATAGAGTATAGACATAGTAGTATATAGAGTATAGACATAGTAGTATATAGAGTATAGACGTAGTAGTATATAGAGTATAGGCATAGTAGTATATAGAGTATAGACATAGTAGTATAGAGTATAGACATAGTAGTATATAGAGTATAGACATAGTAGTATATAGAGTATAGCCATATAATAGTATAGAGTATAGACATAGTAGTATATAGAGTATAGACATAGTCGTATAGACTAGAGTATAGACATAGTAGTATAGAGTATAGACATAGTAGTATATAGAGTATAGACATAGTAGTATAGTATATAGAGTATAGACTTAGTAGTATATAGAGTATAGACATAGTAGTATATAGAGTATAGACTTAGTAGTATATATAGTATAGACGTAGTAGTATATAGAGTATATACATAGTAGTATATAGAGTATAGACATAGTAGTATAGAGTATAGACATAGTAGTATATAGAGTATAGACATAGTAGTATATAGAGTATAGCCATAGTAGTATATAGAGTATAGACATAGTAGTATAGAGTATAGACATAGTAGTATATAGAGTATAGACATAGTAGTATAGAGTATAGACATAGTAGTATATAGAGTATAGACATAGTAGTATATAGAGTATAGACATAGTAGTATATAGAGTATAGACATAGTAGTATAGTATATAGAGTATAGACTTAGTAGTATATAGAGTATAGACATAGTAGTATATAGAGTATAGACTTAGTAGTATATAGAGTATAGACATAGTAGTAAAACAGTGCTGGACTTTGTTCGTACATTACTTTGGTGGAAGAAACAATCCCCACTACCACAATAAGAGTTTACCCAAATCAAAAACCTTGGGTAGACAAATCCGTCCGTGAAGCTCTGAAAGCGCGCACAACAGCATACAACGCCGGGCTCGTGGCAGGCAACATGAATGACCACAAGGTGGCGAGATACAACGTAAGGAGGACAGTAATAGAAGCAAAACGGCGCTACAGGAATAAAATTGAACTTCAGTTTGAACAGGCTGACTCCAGAGCTATGTGGCAGGGCCTCAAAACGATGACAGATTACAAAGGCACCTCCCTCAAACTGAACAGTGACATCTCTTTAGCAAATTATCTCAATACCTTCTATGCGAGGTTTGAGGCTGGGAATAACAACACCAGCCTACAAGCCACGGCAATAGGGGGGGGGGGGTCTGCTGATGGAGACTCAGTGTTCAGGGTAACAGAGCATGAGGTGAGGAGGACCTTTAAAAAAGTGAATATCAGGAAGGCAGCAGGACCGGACGGCATCCTCGGCCGCGTCCTAAAAGTTTGTGCCGACCAACTGGCCCCGGTATTCACTGACATATTTAACCTGTCCTTAGAACAGGCTGTCATCCCCACCTGCCTGAAGAAGTCCACTATCATCCCTGTACCCAAAAAATCCAAGCCTGCTTGCTTCAACGACTACCGCCCTGTAGCTCTCACCTCCATAGCCATGAAGTGCTTTGAGAAGCTAGTAAAGGGCTACATCTGCTCCTCCCTCCCCATCAACCTGGACCCCCTGCAATTTGCATACCGCCCCAACAGGTCCACAGAGGACGCCATAGCCCATGTGCTGCACACAGCAGCATCACACCTGGACAAGAGGCAGGGGAACTATGTGAGAATGCTATTCATCGACTACAGCTCAGCATTCAATACCATAGTCCCCTCCAAACTCATAGCCAAGCTCAGGGACCTGGGCTTGAACTATGACCTCTGCCAGTGGGTCTTAGACTTCCTGACGGGCAGACCCCAGGTGGTGAGAGCAGGCAACTGCACCTCCTCATCCATCACCCGCAACATAGGGGCCCCCCAGGGCTGTGTTCTGAGTCCCCTCCTCTACTCCCTGTACACACATGACTGTGTGGCTCAGCGGAACAACAACACAATCATCAAATTTGCTGACGACACAGTAGTGGTGGGCCTGATCTCTGCAAACGACGAGAGGGCCTACCTGGAAGAGGTCAAGGTCCTGGCGGGATGGTGCCAGGAGAACAGCCTCTCACTGAACGTCAGCAAAACAAAGGAGATGATTGTGGACTTTAGGAGGTCGGGGGTCAGGGACTACAGCCCCCTCAGCATCGACGGGGCACCGGTTGAGAGAGTGAACAGTTTTAAGTACCTTGGAGCCCACATATCTGAGGACTTGACATGGACAACACACATTGACAGTGTTGTGAAGAAGGCACGACAACGCCTCTACTTCCTCAGGCGCCTAAGGAAGTTCCAAGTCAGTCAGAAGATCCTTAAGAACTTCTACTCATGTACAATAGAGCATCCTGACTGGCAATATCACCTCCTGGTTTGGGAATAGCACCGCACAAGACCGAAGCAGACTACAGAGAGTGGCACGTTCAGCCGAACGCACAATTGGAGGGGGGCTTCCCACTCTCCAGAACATTTACAACAAGCGGTGCAGGGATAAGGCTAAGAGAATTATTAAGGACTCCAGCCACCCAAACAACTGCCTCTTTGAACTGCTGCGGTCAGGCAAGCGATACCGGAGTCTCATGGCAAGCACAGAAAGACTCAGAAGAAGCTTCTATCCCCAGGCCATCAGGTTGCTCAACAAACAATAACACTATGCAACAACCATCAAATGCACTCACAACACACACATCCACACGCACACACTCACTTTAAACAAACAACACACTGCAGCACCCACTCTCCACACTTTAGAACACCTAAACACACTTTATATTTATTGGTAAAGGATTTGCACTACAACCCATACCTCAGTACACCTTACTGTAAATTGTACCTAAATTGTACCTCATCCCATTTCTGCTTTGCACTATATAGTATTGTATATTAGTATATTGCATAGTATATTGTATATTGTATGGTAACTCAGTTACTCTATTCTGCACCGAACATTGTACATATGTATATACTGAACACTGTGTCTACGTACGTGACTTCTATTTTACTTCTATTTTTACATGCTATACTATTTTATTTTATTTCATACTTATCTTTTGTCTAGCACAGTCTCTGGAGCGTAACAGAAAGAAGCATTTTGTATAAAAGTATTCTGTACTTCTGTATGACAACTATTAAAGAAACTTGAACAACATTACATGGCTGCTTATTGTGAAACTGACCCGTCTCGTCCGCTCCGTTGGGGAGGTGGAGCATGAGCGCATGCGATGGTACCCGAAAGATGGTGAACTATGCCTGGGCAGGGTGAAGCCAGAGGAAACTCTGGTGGAGGTCTGTAGCGGTCCTGATGTGCAAATCGGTCGTCCGACCTGGGTATAGGGGCGAAAGACTAATCGAACCATCTAGTAGCTGGTTCCCTCCGAAGTTTCCCTCAGGATAGCTGGCGCTCGATGTATTGCAGTTACGTCAAATGTATATACTCTCTTTTCTGGACTCTTTTCGTATCACAAACAGTACTGTATTTGCAAATCTGGTATGTCATAAATGTATAGATGTCATAATCACAGCACGGGCATACTTCACTCCCCCTTCTTTTCCCCTCACGTTCTCCACACGCTCCTCTTCATCCCCCTCTCCATCCACTACACACTCCTCCTCATCCTCTCCTTCTCCATCCACCCCTACATTTACCCTTATACGTCCAGCATCACTTAACTTCACGCCACCTAGCCCAGCTGCACTCCATCCCCCTAATTCACACGCGGTCAGGCACCTCACTCTTCACAGCTGCACCCTATCCTCCCCTGATGAGGTGCCTACTTCTACTTCCCGATGCTGACCAGAAGCCGTCGTGGTATTAATTACCACTACCCAGGTACGACGTCTCTACCTAAAGCTCTGCTGGAATCTACCCTTTGTATTGCCTACTCTAACCTGTTCTCTCCTGTGCCCCAAGGACTGCCGTCCATGCCTGGACGTTTCCTGTCCCCGAAGAGGAACACTTGCTCAACCGTTGCAGCCCAGCAGCTCCCAAGACAAGAACAAGGACCACTTGCTCGCTCGCTGCCGCCACGGCAGCCACAAGACAGAACATAACCCTGTTCTATTCCCCCCAATTCCTGTGTTGCTCATTTCATTAAAACCCTTGAAAACGCTCCTATCTCCTCTCCTGTGTATTCAGCAATTGGGCTGTGTTCCAGACCACAATCTCACAATAGATGTAGCAGTAGGCTACTGTCTATCTGTTTTTTTTTGTATCCACTTTTTCTCCCATTTTTTCTATATTTTCTCCCATCCCAATTTCGTATCATCCAATTCAACCCTCCCCTGTCACGAAGGCTGTTTCTTGCCTCCCACAAGCCGGCTGCAATGTGGACTAAGTCATACATAGCACAAGTCCCCTCCGGTACTTGAGGTAACAGCAGTCGCATCTTTTCACCTGCGCAGCTCGATCTCTCAGTGTCGAGGAGTAACGCGTGGGAGGCTCACGCTGCCCCCGACACTTCCTGATTCTACTGCGCAGGCGCACCAACCGACCTGTAGGAGTCGCTGTCCACAACGCCCGATCCCCACCCATCAGTTCCCACCCCCTAATACGGCCAATGTGTATTAGTACGGACGACCAGCTAAACTGAAAGCAAATGTGGAGCGCTGGGCTCGAACAGGCGAGCCCAGCATCTCCAGATTTCGTGGCGAGCGCCTTGCCCACTGCGCCACGTAGCCGCCCGGCTACTGTCTATCTGTATGCCATGTATGTCATATATGTTATGATGAATTGAAAATGGGGGACCCTGATGTAAACAAGATGAAAGTCTTTCTCTGGTCTGCATCCCCTTAACAATTGTATGTATTGAGCTGTACTGTACTGTACCCATTCTGCAATCTGTTAATAAAGTTTTCAATCAATCAATCAATCAAACAGAGCTAATGAATGAATGAAAACTTTATTTAACAGATTGCAGAATGGGTACAATACAGTATGGCTCAATACACGCAATTGTTAAGGGGATGCAGACCAGAGAAAGACGTTTGTCTTGTTTACATCAGGGTCCCCCATTTTCAATTCATATTGACATTTATGACATACACAACATACATGATATTTATGGCATAGGGACATACAGGTATTTAGTACTGATACATTTGTGACATAAACGGTATTCAAATATACAGTACTGTTCTGTTACCCATAGATCCTGACAGAGTATATACATATGATGGGGAGGGGATTGTACATTAGGAGGGGGTGGGTGGGTGGGAGAGAAATATACATACGGTGGGGTGGAGACTGTACATTTGGAGTGGGCTGGGTGGGAGAGAAATATACATACGGTGGGGAGAGAATATATACATACGGTGGGGAGGAGACTGTACATTAGGAGGGGGTGGGGGGTTTGGACATTTACGTGGCAAATACTGCGGCATGGTCATGCTGGACCTACAAAAGGCCTTCGACACTGTCAATCACACCATTCTGATTGACAAGCTAAAAGCAATAGGTTTTGATAGTTTATCAGTGAGCTGGATACAATCCTACCTGGAGGGGAGAGAACAGATGGTGGAGGTAAACGGTACCCTATCCCTCCCCCTCACAGTGAGCTGTGGTGTTCCACAAGGAAGCATACTAGGACCGCTACTATTCCTAATTTATGTAAATGACATGTCGTCAGCTTGTGACTGCAACTTGTTCCTGTTTGCGGACGACTCAGCCCTGCTGGTCTCTGACAAGAACAAGTTACAGGTTGAAAAAGCCCTCAGCTCGGAACTAGGCAAAATCTGCATATGGCTCGCCGACAACAAACTATCATTACACATGGGCAAAACAGAGTCCATACTCTTCGGTTCAAATAACAAACTCAGCAAGCCCGACGGCTTCTCGGTTACAGTGGGTGACAATATTGTCACAAGGAAAGATGAAATTACCTACCTAGGTTCCATCCTAGAGGCTAATCTTTCCTGTGACAAAATGGCATCCAATGTAATAAAAAAAGTCAACCAACGAACTCGATTTTTGTACCGGATCTCCTCTCTGGTAAACAAGAATACCCTGAAGACTCTGGCAGGAGCACTCATTCAAGGGTACTACGACTATGCTTGCACCTCATGGTACCAAAGCACCTCAAAGGCACTAAAAAACAAACAAACATCTCAAAACAAGCTAGTCAGACTACTGCTTGACCTGACTCCTAGAACCCACCTCACCCCTGCCCACTTTGACAACCTAGGATGGCTTAGAGTAGACGACAGAGTACAGCAACTTGCAATGGGCCTGGTCTACAAGATACACTACGCGACCAAGGTACCCATGTACATGTAAAAATACTTCCCAAAGGTCAGTGAATACCACGATCACAACACCAGAGGGAGCTCCACAAATCATGTTAAACCCAGATTCGGCTCAAACAAGGGACTAAACACGTTTCGCAATTATGCCACATCAATGTGGAACGCCCTACCCAAAGCTGTAAAGGAATGTGAATCACTACCCACTTTCAAAAACACTCTCAAAGAACACCTACGGGAGACTGCAATTCGAAACTGGCCCCTACAAATGTCTTAACCCAGTTGTACAATAAATTACCAAGTATGGCTTTGTCAGTATTCCAATGTACAGTGTACAGTGCCCCCCCCCCCTACCCCAACCCCCCCCCCCCCCCCTCCAATGTACAGCCCCCACCCACCAACCCCACCCCACCCACCCAACCTCCTCCAATGTACAGTTTCTACGTCAAATGTATATACACTCTTTTTCTGGACACTTTTTGTATCACAAACAGTACTGTATTTGCAAATCTGATATGTCATAAATGTATAGATGTAGCAGTACTGTCTATCTGTATGTCATGTCATATATGTTATGATGAATTGAAAATGGGGGACCCTGATGTAAACAAGACGAAAGTCTTTCTCTGGTCTGCATCCCCTTAACAATTGTATGTATTGAGCTGTACTGTACTGTACCCATTCTGCAATCTGTTAAGCTCTCTCATGCCCTCTGCTGGTCAAACATGTAAACAACACGTTATGAGACTGGTAGTTCCACTATCAAGCAAGCCCACACAACATACACATATCCAATAATAAATAGTATCAGTAATTCTAATATAAAACACAAGATACTTGTGACCTAATGATAAGGATAAACACTCAATGAAGAAACCCAATGGCCATCCAGCGTCCAGATAGATGGGCAGCTAAAGAAAAGCAGCAAGAGTCAGAATATCACCAGGGTTATCAAGTGGATAACTGGTATTTCTTCAAGTAAACAGTAACTCTAATTGCATCATTGTAAACCATGACAGTCATTTGGAGTCTAGCTGATAAAACCCCAAACTGAACTGACGATAACAAATTGACCTGTGCTGCTCAAAGGCGGTCTAGGTGCTGCTGACCAGAGGGCTCTGACCCTGGAACACCATGTTGAGTCTGTTTGAGGCGGTCTAGGTGCTGCTGACCAGAGGGCTCTGACCCTGGAACACCATGTTGAGTCTGTTTGAGGCGGTCTAGGTGCTGCTGACCAGAGGGCTCTGACCCTGGAACACCATGTTGAGTCTGTTTGAGGCGGTCTAGGTGCTGCTGACCAGAGGGCTCTGACCCTGGAACACCATGTTGAGTCTGTTTGAGGTGGTCTAGGTGCTGCTGACCAGAGGGCTCTGACCCTGGAACACCATGTTGAGTGTGTTTGAGGCGGTCTAGGTGCTGCTGACCAGAGGGCTCTGACCCTGGAACACCATGTTGAGTCTGTTTGAGGCGGTCTAGGTGCTGCTTACCAGAGGGCTCTGACCCTGTAAAAGCGCTTTAAATAAAAGAGATATATAAATGCAGCATTTACCATTTACATTGAATCCTTATGTTGTGTTAATTACACATATGTGCCCGTTAACAACTTGAAAATAAAAACAACGATATTCCGAGTGCGGTCCCTACCTCCTTTTTTGCATAATTAATGTTGGACTACGCACCTGTCTGAGCGCAGTGGTTACCCCCTTTTTCTGTGTTAATTACAGCACCATGAAATTATGTAGATCAGTGGTCACCAACCTTTTTAAGCCCATGATCACTTTTTTTTGGTGAAGGCAAGATCTACCTATTGAAGTGTTGAGAGAAAAAGACAGCCAAGATTGTACTTTAAACTAAATTACTTTTATTTGCCTGTATTCTAATTACATGCAATGCTTTGGTCCAACATTAAAACGTCAAAGTAGAACTGTAATATGTACTTTCTCAGTCAGTGCTAAGTGCAGTCATCTTATGCAGTATCACTTTTCACATCAAAACAAAAGTAGAACTGTAATGTGGACTTTCACATATTATTAACATTGACAAACATATTTACAATTAGCATTTTATAAAGTAGAACTGTAATGTGTACTTTCTCAGTCAGTGCTAAGTGCAGTCATCTTATGCAGCATGACTTTTCACATCAAAACAAAAGTAGAACTGTAATGTGGACCTTCTCCTATTAACATTGCCAAACATATTTACAATTAGCATTTTATAAAGTAGAACTGTAATATGTACTTTCTCAGTCAGTGCTAAGTGCAGTCATCTTATGCAGCATCACTTTTCACATCAAAACAAAAGTAGAACTGTAATGTGGACTTTCACATATTATTAACATTGACAAACATATTTACAATTAGCATTTTATAAAGTAGAACTGTAATGTGTACTTTCTCAGTCAGTGCTAAGTGCAGTCATCTTATGCAGCATCACTTTTCACATCAAAACAAAAGTAGAACTGTTGATTGATTGATTGAATACTTTATTTTTACACAAATCGTATGACAAAAAAACATTTTAAAAGACAAGACAATAACAGTGTCAATAACGCAGGTCAAAAATGGATAAAACACAATAAAGCCAAGGCTTGTTTCCATTGTGGTCCATACATGGAACATAAAAAGGCACAGAAACACAAATGGACATGTACACTGACAGGACACATTCTATTTTTTTTTATAAAAACACCTAACCTGACAACTCATACAGTTAACTAATGTTAAAAGAAAATCCGCAAACCCTTCATGATAAAAGAAATAAAAGCCAAGTTATGATAAAAGAGATAAAAAAAACATTTTAAGACCAATTTGAGTTGCTGCTGAGCCATGTTTTTAGGGCGGATTTAAATCCGAGAGGGGAGTTCAGGAGTTTTATAAATGTTGGCAGGGCATTCCACATTACCGTAGCCGAGTAAAAAAAAATGCATCTTTCCCCATGCATGTCCTGACTCTCGGCGGGACCAGGTCCGTGGGGCTTCCTCTTGTGGCGTGTTTGTGGACATCTCCTACTTTATTAAAATAATTGACTAGGTACTTGGGGACCGTTTCTTTTAGTACTTTAAAAACCAGTAGCATTTTAAGCTGGTGTACCCTTTCTTCAACCCTAAGCCATCCCAGCCTGCTAAAGTGGGCTGGCGTTAGGTGAGTCCTAAAGTGAAGGTTGTGCAGGAGTCTCACTAGTTTGTTTTGGGAGGTCTGGAGCTTTGTCTTCATTTGTTTTGATATGTTGCTGTACCATGAAGTGCAAGCATAGTCAAAGTGACATTGGATGAGGGCTCCAGCTAGGGTCCTCAGAGCGTTTTTATTTATGAACGAGGAAATTCTAAATAAAAATTTGGTTTTTTGATTGACCTTAGTAATCACTTTTTGTGCCATTTTTTCGTTAGAAAGTTTGTTATTTAAAATAAAGCCCAGGTAGGTGACCTCCTCTTTATCCTCAATAATGTTTTCACCTACTCTAATTTTAAAACCCTGGGATTTCTTTAGGTTGGCGTTTGACCCAAAGAGTATGGCCTCTGTTTTTCCCAGATGTAGAGACAATTTATTGTCACTGAGCCAGGAGCAGATTTTTTTCATTTCACTGCTCAGGACACTTTCCACTTGTGGACCTTCTCCTATTAACATTGACAAACATATTTACAATTAGCATTTTATAAAGTAGAACTGTAATATGTACTTTCTCAATCAGTGCTAAGTGCAGTCATCTTATGCAGCATCACTTTTCACATCAAAACAAAAGTAGAACTGTAATGTGGACTTTCACATATTATTAACATTGACAAACATATTTGGGGTATACTTTGGGGTACACAGGAGAGAAGGTTCTTTATTGAGACAGTAGGAAGGCTGAGAGGGAGACGGAGTAGGGGAGACACAGGAGAGAAGGTTCTTTATTGAGACAGTAGGAAGGCTGAGAGGGAGACAGAGTAGAGGAGACACAGGAGAGAAGGTTCTTCATTGAGACAGCAGGAAGGCTGAGAGGGAGACACAGGAGAGAAGGTTCTTTAGTGAGACAGTAGGAAGGCTGAGAGGGAGACAGAGTAGAGAAGGTTTGTAGCACCTGATAATGTAATGATTTCCCAATTATATAATATATTAATCAAAAGTAATAAATGCGGCACAACTTGATCGAAAATGTAATAACACCCAATAATTGAATAACTTAAATTTAATAAAGATTGGTGGTATCATGAGTGGCTCCGCCTAGAGCGCCCTCTAGTGGAAACAGTTATATATGCAGTTAGACAGTTACTAACAATCCTACATAGAACCTCTAACTTACAGTTTACCGTCTGGCATCTATGGGGGCAGCCCCAGAGGACTTGCATTGAAACCCCAGCTCAGTCAGTGTCATTGAGTCAGCTCATTGTGAGTTGGCTGCAGTCAGACCAGGGACGTGATAGTCCAATGGTATGTTTTAGGGGTGGAACAGTTCACAAAATCGACGGTTCGGTTCGTATCACGGTTTTAGGTTTACGGTTTTCGGTTCGGTATACGTTGTTTTAAAAAAATAATATATATATAACACTCCAAAAATACCATACATCAATATAAGATATATAGCCTAAAAATAATCCAACTTTTCAGTTATTCTCAAGGACGTAGTCATGCAAAAACTAAAAGAATGAGGCCATTTGACATCAGGCACATTATTTTGACAGTGACGGTTAGAGCTAAGAGATATTTTGGTACAGCAAGAGGGGAGGCATTGCTGATTTAAACATGCTTCTCATTTATTTGGTAAAAAAGAAAGGTTTACCTTTAATAATGTTTGGCACACAAAGACCGAACTGACTGAAAAATATAGGCAACATTTGTCAAAGTATTAACTCATCAATATACCCCCCTTCCCCACTAATCGAACTGGTGTCGTGGAGTCACTTCTCTGTGAGCGTTTCCACGGTCCATGAATGTTCTTAATGAAAATGGATTTGGTAATTGTTTATTTGAATAAACTGATATAATATAGGCTAAATGTATTAATGTTAATTATAATTTATGATATTATTATAGCATATGTGTTATGTTGATGTTGAAACATTTCCTTTCATACCAGGTTTATAACCTGCTATTGTGACTGCTATTGTGACAACCATTTGTCAACCAAATAAACGACAAACTAAGGTCAAAGAAAAGTCACAGAGTTATATCCTTCCTTTATCACGTTGCCTGAGCCCTTCAAGTGGGGAAAACAAGAACAAACTTGACAGGCTGTTTTTAAATAAAGCGCGGCCGCAGGATTAATAACGTTAACGTTAGTTCGGCCAGAGAAACAAATATACTAATTTAAATGTTTGGACCTGCAAGATTTGTACTTTGTACTTTGTAGGTCTGCATTTTAAATGAAAGGAGTAAAAAGTATGTTTTATTTTCTCTGAAATGTAATTGAGTAAAAGTACAAGTATACAAACCTAATAATAATACTTGAGTAAAGTACAAATTCCCAAAAACAGTACTTATGTATTGTAACAAAGTACAATTACTCAAGTACTTTACACCCCTGTGTATATGCTACTGTATATGTAAAGTTTGTTGAAACTGCATCGATGGAGTCCGGACAGGTTTTTTCCCTCCTATCTTTTCTTAAACATAATACTACACTCACTCATTCAATAACTCAATAACTCACTCAATCAGTCACTCACTCATGGTCAGCCGCTCTCTGACAATACAGAAGGCTAACCCTTTCACTGCCACATGACAAAGGGTTAACCCTTTCACAACCACACTACAGAAGGTTCTATTTCATACTGGCTTCCGCTCAGCGTCATTCTGCACTAACCTCACTTGGTGCACAGCACTGAATAAAAAATCCACAATGTACCTTTACATACCGACATCCGTCTGGCCACACCCCTATCCGCTTACCTTCATAAGCAGGTGTGTGGTCACCTACTCGCCTCCTTCTTCACTTTCACCACAAGGAAGTGCCTGGTATATACCCCACTTGACGAGAAGAAAGTTGAGAGGAAAACAGAAGATGGGAAGATACGTTGACATTATATCTTTATTTTCTCTCTCACTATTTTCGAGAAAATACGGCGATATTGTCTTCGTCACTGGAATGTCTGGAAGATGATGATCATTCTGACCTCCACCGGCTTTTTTCGTATTAAGGGCTTGCGCCGCTGATATACTCCCCAACTGCAGTCCTCCTTGCTGCGGCTGGATGGGTATTGACCCTCCGGTCATACAGCTGGACTGTGGGAGGCACCGGCTGTTGTGAGAAACTGGGTTGCTTCCGTGTTGGGTGAGTACTGTTTTGCTTGCGAGCGCTAGTTGTCTGTTAACGCTATGGGGGTTAGCTGACAATTTTACAAAAGCCGACCCCGGACTGGGGTCCTCTGCTCAGCTTCTTAAGCGGCGGACGGAGGATCTTGGTCTGACGCCCATGATGGTCAACCTAGTGGGCCGCGACCGCGACCTGGTTAAAACCCGGGATTCTCTGGACGAGCGGATGCTTCTCTGCAGGCCCCATCTTTCACATGAATGTGGAAGTACACCCTAAAGCACGAGGAAAAGTGGGCATGGATCTTCATTATCGGGAGTTCCATGCTCAAGTCGGCTGCAGCCCGGATGGGAATTGTGCCGGCTCCGCTGTATGTCTGGTAAATCACTGTTGAAAACTGTGTTTGACATTTCTTTTTCTCTTCCCTCTTAGGATGGGGAGGGACTTGGACAGCGGCCTGTCTGAAGTGTGTCTTGTTATGTCGTTGTGTACAGTTCAGGTGATAGCTGCTTAGCTGGCGTGCTAGTTTGTGGCCTACTGTGTTAGCCAGTCAGCTGTTAGCTGCGGCGCTAGCTTGTTGTGTTTACTAGGCTAGTAAACATTAGCTTGTTGCTATCAGTCGGACGGCTGTTAGCTTAATGCTACACTGTTGAAACGTTACTGTGACTATAACATGCCTTAAACACTCTGACTACGATGTCATCGTTGACAGAGGATGTTAGTCGACCCTACACCCGGGTGCCAGTGCCAGCGAGGACTTCGTCAACATGGATAACGGCGGCTGGGTGGCGTAGCGGACATACCCTCGTCACCAACGCAGGAGATGCTGGGTTCGACTTGGTGTCCTGTTAACCAGTGTTGTAGTCCTCTCGGCCTGCGCTCAGGGTGAAGGTAGGAGTCCTGACCGGACTTTAAACACTTCTTCTTTTCTTCCCTTCTAAATGTTTTGTAATAACGATGTTTCCAAAACATGTGTTGCTGCAATACATTGAGGATATGACGCGTGTTGTGTGTGAAATAGCTTCTCTCTCCATAGTAAATCGGCGTTGTTTTTTACATGTGTAAAAATGAACTGGTTAGTTGTGATGAGAACATGTGTGTTCATGTAACGTTGTAACGTGGGTGAACTGACAACTAAGAGGGTTAGTTAACCTGTGAAGCTATGCTTAGTGACATGTGATTGAGGAATGAATATTTTTCTCAGCCTGTGATGACAATGAACAGCATGTTCACATATTAACAGGGGTGCCTGTTCACCTTGGTCGTATCAAGGGTAAGATAGGAGGGGTGACCCCCCGGTTCCCTGGGGCTTCCCCCCCCTCCTCTCAGACATGTTTGTTTACAATATATTGTGTCACTGTGTTTGTGGGGATACGATGTAACCCTCAGCGTAAGTTGCTGGGGTTGTGCTTCCGCTTGAGAAACTATTTTTTCCTAAAGAAAAGGTTGTTTGGTCACTTATCATGTGTGCTTAGCAAGGTCTGTGGCCATTACATAATCGAGGACTTGTGTCTTCTCTCGTTATGAAAAACGGCGTTCCTCTGTAGTAAGAGTGTACTTTTGCCATTTTTTGTTGTGATGAAGGGTTGTGTGTGTCGTTGTGATCTACAACTGGGTTAGGTTTGGCCCACAGAAGCACATGTGTAAGTCTGGACCGGGGCTCTTGAAGGGGCCCTCTCTGTTCTGTGTTTTTCCTTAGTCAAACTCAGATAGCAGGTTAGCACATGAGCTATGTGAAGCTGTTAGATGCTTCATGTAGCATGCTATGACTGTGTCATGCTCTACTTTGTCATTATATCGTATCAGGGGTGAGGGGTCGTAAAGGGGTGAACTGGTAATCCTTTCCTCCCCTTTTCTGATTGGTCAGGGGTTAAAAGCCCCTGTCCTTCAGGGTTCCTGTCACGTTGCTGTTCGGCACGTTACAGGGTAGGGGGGGGGGGGGAGTTTCCTGGTCCCACGCCCTGAAAAATTGGGCGTGTGCACTGCGGAAATTCCCCCGCCATAGAGTACGTCACTGTGCGCGTCTCTATTGGTAAGACTTCCGTGAGTTGTTCAGGTTCCATGTTATGGATCTGTTTCAGGGAGTTGTCAGAGCTCCTCCTCACGAAGCTCCTCCTCAGGGAGAAGTGCCTTCTGTGAGTTCGGATTCTCCTTCCCAGTGAGGGAGCCTCCTCAGAGTTTCAGAGCCTCCTCCTCAGATTGTCAAGGTGAGTAGAACTTCAAAAAAGGAGTTCTGCTCTATTGTATGTGTATTCGATTCAGTTCGATTATTGAGTGTGTATTGGTTCAGTGCCTCCTCCTCGGAGAGCCCTAACCCAAGTGTTACATAGCTCAATGTTGCAATGTTTCTTTTCAATCTATACAGCTTGCGTGGGAAGTCTCTCTGGGGATTCCCGTCTCCTCCGTGTGGCGAGGGTGGCGGGATGTAAAAATGAAAAGAATTTTTACCCTCAGCTGCGTCACATGGGATTCATGTCAGTCTGTGTTTCTTTCTTTTTTAAATAAAAAAGAGGGAAGAACATGAAGCACGACGGCTCCTTGTCGTTCTCCCAGGCGACTTGGAGGAACAATGTCTGGTGTCTTGTTAGACTAACCATTGATGTGTTTGGGTCTCGACGCGTACATAGTGCTGGCTCGGGGTGTTTCTGATAAGAATCACGCATGAGGCTGGTACGCCTTGGTTGCTCGTTATTAAAACAGCGTTTTTATAGGGCAACTGGGATGGAGGTTTTCTCTTCCGAGCGCCTGTTACTAGGTCTCGACGGATTCTCGTTCATATCTGGGGGATGTTAACGGAATAGATCAAAACATAGGTAGAGGGGTCTCACGCCCTTGGGGTGGGCCACTGAGCGCGGTACGAATGGGACCGTCTGGGTAGCGCCCTCTTTTCATGTTTTAGATCGACACGCGTACCTACCCCCTCTCTTGGAGTGGGGATGTCGGCGTGGTTAGGGCACGGGACTGGTTCTGGTAAGGCTGGTCCAGGTCAGTTAACCTGTTGTCCACCGGGGACGCAGATCTGCTGTTCTGGTACCCTGAGGGACTTGTGCTTTTTTCAGGGGAAAAAATGCCGGGTCGGCCCGGGTGTCACAGGGTTGGGCGTTATGGAAACACTTTGTTGGGTACATGTTGTACCTGGCATTATCATGAAGGGGCTGGTTCTCCATTATTTTCGCTCCTCTCTTACGCATGGCGAAGATGGGGCTGTTGGGGTGGTCTTATGGACCTCCTCTGGCATCCCTGTGTGCTTCCCGGGCCGCCGGGCCCGGTCCGAAGTTGTGTTTCGTCGACCCGTAGGCCTGGAATAACCCCTTTTTAAAAACTGAAACACTTGTACTGCGTTATAGCCAGTGTATACCCGCAGGTGTGTTTTGGAGTTTTTTCTTGAGGGGTTATAGGAACAACCACCGCATGTGGTACCAAGAGGGTGGTTGATTCCCGGGTGTGTTGGAGCAGAGTCAACTCCCGGGTTACCTGGTTGAGTGTGCCCCTGCACGCTCATGACGTCTGCCAATCGTGTCAGCCTTCTCTGCCTCGACCCCTCTGGGTGGGTTTTTTTTGGTGGAGGCTTTGTCATGGTGTGCAACAATGCCAGCATACGCCCCTTCCGCCGGGGTGCTGTTTCAGTTGACCCCTTTGGCGCCTGTCTCGTCCGCAGTGCTCCAGGCTCGGGTCTAAACCCTGCTGCCTGGTTTAAGGGATCGACCCCTCTGGGGTCGTCTCCCTGGTGCGCTGCCTGCTTCCGTTATGGTTAGCCTTATGAGTGCTTCAAGTTATGGCCATGCTGACTGCCTGTGTTGCAGGGTCAGTGTGCCAGGTGGCGTACTAGTGGGGTGAAGGGCCCGCTCTTGGAGGGGCCCTGTCCGAATACGCTGGCGATGTGGGGGGCGGTGTCACTAAGTGACCGCCTGATGAGGTCTTGATGCTTGGGGTCATTGACCTCTCTGGGCCCCCTTTTTCCAGGGGATCCAGTCCCTTCAGTGGGTCTGGGTCTTCCTTCACGCTCCGCTGCCACGGCCTTGCCACGGGGTTGAGTTTGCTCTTGACCCCGTGATTTTGGGGGCAGTAACGAGGGTTGTTCCTTCCGTTCGTTCCCTGGTGGCATGCGGGTTGTGCGTGTGCGTAGTCGTGGGGTCAAGCCACGGTTTGCTCACCCTGTGCGTTGAGTTGCTCGAGTTTCTCTTCGCACGGTCGGATCCGTCTCCCTCCCGTCCTCCAATAGGGAGGGTATCCTCCATTAGGGAGGGTCGGGGGGGTTCGGTCCTCTCCGGTCTGATGGTTGTGGGGGGCCTCAGCGGAGTACATTTGTCGAGCTTCTGGCTCCCGCTCAGCTCCTGTTGTGCAGAATGACACTGAGCGGAAGCCAGTATGAAATAGAACGTAAGGTTATGTATATAACCAAGTTCTATGAATACTGGTGACGCTCAGCGTCAGGACGCCGCTGCTGCCCTTGACCTCGCCTTGTGGTGAAAGTTTGGGAAGGAGGCGAGTAGGTGACCACACACCTGCTTATGAAGGTAAGCGGATAGGGGTGTGGCCAGACGGATGTCGGTATGTAAAGGTACATTGTGGATTTTTTATTCAGTGCTGTGCACGAAGTGAGGTTAGTGCAGAATGACGCTGAGCGTCACCAGTATTCATAGAACTTGGTTATATACATAACCTTACGTTAACCCTTTCACTACCACACTACAGACTGTTAACTGTTTGTAGTGAAGGGGTTAACCTTCTGTAGTGTGATAGTGAATGTGAGGTTTGGTCCGCTCCCCACCCACGCGCTCCGTTCCTTTAAGGTATTTTGTTGATTAATTGCATTCCCCGCCACACGCTTCTTTCCTGTAAGGTGCCGTGTTGATTGGTGCTCTCCCCACCACACGCTTCTGGAGCAATGATCAATTTCATCCCGCAGCTGTCACAGCTTGTCATCAGCGCCCTGTGGCTTTATATACCCTGATCCCCCTAATATCGATGTTGGATCGTTTTGAATATTCGCCTGCATTTGCCTGTCTTTCCCGTCGCTGTTCCCTGTCTGTTGCTCCCCAGGACTTTCGTGAAGTAATCCCTGTGGAGAACCTGATTCCCCGTACGAAGCTGCGCCTCGTTTATCTGCCCGCTTTACGCGTTGCGCTCTGGTGAGTTTTTGGAAACAGTTCTTTTTGGATCACCAGTTTTTTGTGTGTTTGTGAAACACCGAAGAGATCCCGTTTTTGTTATACTGTTCTCACCTATTTTTGTGTTGGATTTACACTTTGGATTACCGTATTGTTTTTTCTCTGGACTCTGCTAACTGTGTGTATCACACCGAAGATCAAGTCACTTGGATATTTATTTGGATCAGTCACCTCTCTGTTTCTGTTGTGCGCTGGGCTAACTCGGATTTCTCTCTCTCTCTCCGTTTCCACCTGGAGTGAAAGCTGGGAGGATCTGCAGAGCGGCTTCAGACGTCATAAGCTAATTCCTCACCACCACCTACTGGGAGAATCTGCAGAGCCGCAACAATCTTCACATGCCAGATTCCCCGTTTGTTCTGTTGCTCAACCTAATTCAATCTTGTGACTCTGAGAATAAATACGCCCTTGCTTTGGCTAACTCTGAAACAACTCTCTCTGTGCCGTTGCGCTTGAGGTCGGTTACAAACCCTAACATTACGATCCAACCATGACGACCCCAGCCGACACAGAGAGAGTCAGAACAGCATTGGCAGTCCAGATAGAGTTAACCAAGGGCCACAGCCTACAGCTAGATGCGGCTGCGGCTGCTGTACAGGAACTCCGAGAGCAGGTCCTGCCTATTCAGGGGTCCCTGGGCTCTCTGGCTAGCCAGCAGTCTAGTATTCTCCTCCACTTACACACGCTGAGTGAAACCGTTAACACCTTGCTTGTAACCCCACTTCCTTCAGGAGCCTTGGCCGGAGCATCACCCACAGCCCTGGCAGTCCCCGCGCCTCCCGATCCCGCACCTCGGGAGCCCCGTCTCTCCGAACCACGGCTGTTCGACGGTAACTTCGAGGATTGTGCCACATTCATCATGCAATGTGAGTTGGTTTTTCGTCATCAACCCAGTCGTTTCACTTCAAGGGGAGCCCGAGTGGCTTACATGACTAACTTGCTCTCAGGCCGGGCAGCCCAGTGGGTCACTGCCTCCTGGGCAATGGGGGCAGACTTCTGTTTCTCCTACCCAGACTTCGTGGCTGAGCTCCGCAGGGTTTTCCACCACCCAGCCCGTGGCCAGGACCCTGGAGCCCGGTTGGGTACCTTCCGGCAGGGCAGTGGCGGGGTTACCGACTACGTGCTGGAGTTCAGACTGGCGGCTACGGAGAGCGGTTGGAACGACCAAGCACTTCGTCTTACCTTCATGAGGGGGCTCAACGACGCAGTCAGGGACCAGCTCGCGACCCGTGAGGAACCTGAGTCCCTCGAGGACCTGTTCAGCCTCGCCATTCGCATCGACGGACGCCTCCAGGAGAGAAGACGTGAGAGAACCCGACAGGGACCTCCAGAGGTACTCCGGACCCCCCGTACTCGTGACGGTACTGCTGGTCGCCCTGCTCCCAACACGACTGGTGGCTCTTTTCCCTCCCGTTCGGTGCCCGAGGAGGAACCCATGCAGCTGGGACGTTCTCATCTTAGCCAGGCTGAACGGGAGGCGAGGTTCAGGTCCGGCCTTTGCCTCTACTGCGGTCGGGAGGGACACCGTATCGCCAACTGCCCCACCCGGCCAAAAGACCAGGCTCGCCGGGACCCCGGGAGATCCTGGTGAGCCGTTTTTCTCGTTCCCAGAGCCGTGCACCACCTGGCCATCTGATGAGCGTCACCCTGGCCTGGGCGGACCAACGGGCCACGGTGGAGGCACTCATTGACTCGGGGGCTGACGAGAGTTTCCTAGACTTCGAGTTTGCTACCCGGGCCAACATTCCACTTGAGGACCTAGTGAGGCCATTGGAGGTATTCGCATTGGACCAACACCGCCTGGCTGACATCACTCAACGCACCTGCCCTGTCCTGCTCACCATTGCTGGTAACCACGTTGAGAGACTCCAGTTCCTTATCACCAGATCCCCTCTTGTCCCAGTAGTCCTGGGCCGGCCCTGGCTCGCGCTGCACGAGCCCCACATCGCCTGGTCCTCCGGTACCATCAAGGGTTGGAGCTCCTCCTGTCATGCCCAGTGTCTTCAGGCGGCGTCCTGTCCCTCGCCTCGGAGATCCGTTGGTGAGCCGCCTCCGGACCTCTCGATCATACCCCCCGAGTACCACGACCTCATGGAGGTTTTCAGTAAGTCCAGGGCTCAGGCCCTTCCGCCTCACCGGCCTTACGACTGTGCCATCGACCTCCGCTCAGGGGCTCCCCTTCCCGGCAGCCGCCTCTACAGTCTGACCGTCCCGGAGAAGGCAGCGATGGATCAATACATCTCTGAGTCCTTGGAAGCAGGACTCATTCGGCCTTCCTCCTCTCCTGTGGCGGCCGGTTTCTTCTTTGTTGGGAAGAAGGACGGAGACCTTCGACCCTGCATCGACTATTGCCAGCTCAACGAGATCACCATTAAGAACAAGTATCCTCTACCTCTCATGAACTCCACCTTCGAGCCTCTCACCCAGGCTACCGTCTTTACCAAGCTGGACCTCCGGAGTGCCTACCATCTAGTCCGTATCCGAGAGGGCGATGAATGGAAGACCGCCTTCAAGACTCCCAGGGGCCACTACGAGTACCTGGTGATGCCGTTCGGCCTCACCAACGCTCCGGCGGTATTCCAGGCGCTCATGAACGACGTCCTTCGTGACATGCTGGAGGAGTTTGTGGTAGTATACCTAGACGACATCCTCATCTTCTCCAAGACCCTCGAGGAACACATCCAGCATGTCCGCCGTGTGCTGGAGCGCCTCCTCCACAATCGGCTCTTCGTCAAGGTGGAGAAGTGCCGATTCCACTCCGACTCCGTCAATTACCTGGGCTTCATCGTGGAGAAAGGCTTGACCCGAGCTGATCCTCGCAAGATCCAGGCCGTGGAGCAATGGCCGGAACCCACCTCTGGGAAGGAGTTACAGAGCTTCCTCGGGTTCGCCAACTTCTACCGAAGGTTCATCCGGAACTACAGTCAAGTGGCGGAACCGCTTACCAGACTGACCTCTCCCGCCCTGCCGTTCGCCTGGTCCCCAGCGGCGTGTGCTGCGTTCCGCTCCCTCAAGAAGAGGTTCACTTCCGCCCCGATCTTGCTCCATCCAGACCCCAAGAGACAGTTCATCGTTGAGGTGGACGCCTCGGATACTGGACTGGGAGCTATCTTATCCCAGCGGTCGGCAACGGACCAGAAGGTACATCCGTGCGCCTTCTACTCGCGTCGGTTCCTCCCTGCCGAGAGGAACTATGACATCGGCAATCGGGAGCTGCTGGCGGTTGTGGCTGCCTTGGAGGAGTGGCGTCATTGGCTAGAGGGGGCCGAGGAGCCGTTTACATTTGGACAGACCACAAGAACCTGACGTACATCCGTGCTTCCAAGCGCCTCAATGGCCGGCAGGCAAGATGGGCCAGCTTCCTCAGTCGGTTCGACTTCTCGCTGACGTTTCGCCCTGGTTCCCGCAACACGAAGGCCGACTCCCTGTCCCGGTTACACTCCAAGGGGGCTCCAACCACTGAGGACCCGACTCCCATCCTCCCAGAGGCCAGGGTGGTAGGAGTCGTCACCTTGGGCATCGAGGGGGTGGTAAGGCGTGCCCTACGCTTCCATCGCACTCCAGGCAATGTACCGGTTCATCGTCTCTTCGTCCCCGACTCGGTCCGGTCCCGGGTCCTCCAGTGGGGCCATACCAGCCGGTTCGCCTGCCACCCGGGCGTTCATCGCACGTTCTCCTTCCTGGCTCGTCGATTCTGGTGGCCCACCATGAGGAACGACGTCAAGGAGTTCGTACTGGCCTGCGCAGTCTGCGCCCGCAGCAAGGCCTCCCACCAGGCACCCTCCGGGCTATTACAGCCGCTTCCCATTCCGAGCCGTCCTTGGTCACATGTGGCGCTGGACTTCGTCACGGGTCTTCCCTCCTCCCAGGGGAACACGTGCCTTCTGACCGTGGTGGATCGGTTCAGCAAGGGGGTTCACCTCGTGGCCCTTCCCAAACTTCCCTCGGTGGCCGAGACGGCGGACCTCCTGACACACCACGTGTTTCGCCTCCATGGTTTTCCCCAGGACGTCGTCTCGGACCGGGGGCCCCAGTTCACTTCCCAGGTATGGCGGGCTTTTTGCAAGGGATTGGGGGCAACGGTCAGTCTTTCCTCTGGTTATCATCCCCAGACTAACGGACAAACGGAGAGGATGAACCAGAGCGTGGAGTCTGCTCTTCGGTGTGTAGCTGCCGAGAGACCAGCTTCTTGGAGCCGTTTCCTTCCCTGGGTCGAGTACTCCATCAACTCCGTCAGTTCCGCCACCGGCCTCTCACCCTTTGAGGTATCCCTGGGCTACCAACCCCCTCTTTTCCCTGCACAGGAGACGGAGGTGGCAGTTCCCTCCGTACAGGACCACCTCGACCGGTGCCGTCGGGTCTGGGAGATCGCCAGGACCGCGCTGCTCCGGTCATCAGAGCGCGCTTGTCGTGGGGCTGACCGGCACCGGGTTCCTGCGCCGACGTACCACCCTGGGCAGAGGGTGTGGCTTTCCGCGAGGGACCTCCCACTTCGGTCCTCGGCCAAGAAAATGAACCCCCGGTTCGTCGGACCTTTCGAGGTTCTGAAGGTACTCAGTCCGGTGGCGGTGCGTCTTAAGCTTCCTGCGTCCATGCACATTCACCCCGTTTTCCATGTGTCCCGGGTTAAGCCTGTCTCTCTCAGTCCCCTGATGCCTCCTGCTCCGGAACCACCTCCTCCCAAGATGGTGGACGGTCACCCCCAGTGGCAGGTCCGCCGGTTGATGGGCGTTCGACGGCGGGGTCGGGGGTTCCAGTACCTGGTGGACTGGGAGGGGTACGGTCCGGAGGAACGGAGCTGGGTCTCCCGCCAGCTCATCGTAGATCCCGGCCTGATCACCGACTTCCATCGTGCCCATCCGGGCGAGCCGGGTCGGCCTGGTCGCCGGGTGGCTCCCGTGGAGGGGGGGGTACTGTGAGGTTTGGTCCGCTCCCCACCAGTGATGCCGGTAACGCGTTACTAAGTAAGGCGTTATTGTAATCTGATTACTTTTCCCCGAAAATAGTAATCTAACGCGTTAATCTTTAAAAGCCAGTAATCTGATTGCAGTTACTTGTCCAAGTGGCTGTGCGTTACTATTTCGTTACTATCTCATCATAAATTCATAATGCAGGCGGAATGCAGTATTTTATTTCGTTTTCGACAGTCAAAAATACATTTTGAGCTGTTTTTCTTATTTGTGAGTGACGTGGTGTGGCAGTGAAAGGGTTACACAAGAATGTGTCCCGCGGCGTGACTGGACTCTCTGTCTGTGAGTGACTCTGCTTTGGCCCAATCACATTCCCCATCCACAGTCTGCGAATCAGAGGCAGAGTAGGGCGGGTTTTCACAGCACGTCATGTGACATATGCGCCAATCGTGTGACAGCAGGGCTCCGTTGTTACAGCCTCGTCTGCATTCGTCTGAGAATTCCACCCCAAAACGCTTGTCTAAACGAAGTGAAACCACAAGAAGACTTTTGCGGTTTCTGTTCAGACTTCCACCCCAAAACGCTTGTCTAAACGTAGCCTCAGTCAAAATACTGTCTACCGCTAAAAACAGCACATCCAATTGCATTGAAAGCATCTGGAATCACAACACTAGCCGACGCTTCGACTAGGTACAGGAGGACTCGGAGGCCAGCCAAACAGCAAAAGAGAGAGATTGTTTCTTTCCCTATTGATTAATGTATATTTGATGGTGGCAGAGCAAAAGCTCTTATTTGCCAGATTTACAGTTAATTTGCATGTTAAAGAGAGACTGATTGTATGTTTATAGAGAGACATTTATAAAAACAATTTAATAGTTACAGTTGATATAATTGAATAGTTCAGCCTGCATTTGTTAGATGTGAATGGATACACTGGTTTTGTAAAACCACTGGCTGGCTGCTCTAATGCTGTGAGCATCATAGACTGTTGCTTTACCATACTTGATGGTACAGAAGCTGAAGCACTAGTTTAACAATTTACGTTATGTGCAGAGAAACAAGTTAAAAACTATTTATGCACTTTCAATAAAACGTTTAAAAAAAACTGTTGGGGGAACGACGACGACTTCGTAACCTAGTTACTTTCAAAGTAACTAAGTTACTCTGATAATCAAGTAATCAGTAAAGTAACTTGGATTACTTTTTAAAGGAGTAATCAGTAATCAGTAATCGGATTACTTTTACAAGTAATCTGTGGCATCACTGCTCCCCACCCACACGCTCCGTTCCTTTAAGGTATTTTGTTGATTAATTGCATTCCCCGCCACACGCTTCTTTCCTGTAAGGTGCTGTGTTGATTGGTGCTCTCCCCACCACACACTTCTGGAGCAATGATCAATTTCATCCCGCAGCTGTCACAGCTTGTCATCAGCGCCCTGTGGCTTTATATACCCTGATCCCCCTAATATCGATGTTGGATCGTTTTGAATATTCGCCTGCATTTGCCTGTCTTTCCCGTCGCTGTTCCCTGTCTGTTGCTCCCCAGGACTTTCGTGAAGTAATCCCTGTGGAGAACCTGATTCCCCGTACGAAGCTGCGCCTCGTTTATCTGCCCGCTTTACGCGTTGCGCTCTGGTGAGTTTTTGGAAACAGTTCTTTTTGGATCACCAGTTTTTTGTGTGTTTGTGAAACACCGAAGAGATCCCGTTTTTGTTATACTGTTCTCACCTATTTTTGTGTTGGATTTACACTTTGGATTACCGTATTGTTTTTTCTCTGGACTCTGCTAACTGTGTGTATCACACAGAAGATCAAGTCACTTGGATATTTATTTGGATCAGTCACCTCTCTGTTTCTGTTGTGCGCTGGGCTAACTCGGATTTCTCTCTCTCTCTCCGTTTCCACCACCTACTGGGAGAATCTGCAGAGCCGCAACAATCTTCACATGCCAGATTCCCCGTTTGTTCTGTTGCTCAACCTAATTCAATCTTGTGACTCTGAGAATAAATACGCCCTTGCTTTGGCTAACTCTGAAACAACTCTCTCTGTGCTGTTGCGCTTGAGGTCGGTTACAAACCCTAACAGTGAAAGTGTTAAGTGCTTTGCATCTGTGACACTGTAAGTGTCCTCGTTTACTCTGGGGTGTGGTGTAGCCAGGCAGGGAAAGTAAATAATTAAAGATTTGGTGTGTCTTACACCCATCAAAAACAGCATATTGGGCTACCAGTTCTTTATGCAGATGATTCAACATTGTATTACGCTGCACCATCATGCAATTTAATGAAGTTTTGAGCAGAGAACTTAAAGTTGTGCATGACTGGGTAGTATGTAATAGACTTGTCCTTAATATCTCCAAGACTAAATGTATTGTGCTGGGAACAAGGCACAGGTTATATACAAATCCAAAGCTTAATTTAAACTTGTATAATTCGGCAGTTCAACAAGTTGAAAGTACTAAACTCCTTGGAGTGATGCTGGATTGCACTCTGTCTTGGTCTCAGCATATTAATTATATTGTTTTAAAATGGGAAGAGCAATTGGTATTTCCAGGAAATGTGCTTCTTTTGTTGTCCGTCCCCTTTTATGTCAGATAGTGCAAAGTTTAGTTTTATGTCATCTTGACTATTGCGCTGCGATGTGGTCTACTGCTGCCAGTGGTGACCTCAGGAACAGGGGCGTAGCTGGGGGGGGGGTAGCTTAGGATGATTCCAAGGGCCCAGCACTGGGGGGGGGCCCAAAAAAAATTGTTTTACTAGACATCACTCAGGTGTATTATTGATGCTCTCATTGATACTATGTTTGTTTCTGAAGTGTGTGTGTGTGTGTGTGTGTGTGTGTGTGTGTGTGTGTGTGTGTGTGTGTGTGTGTGTGTGTGTGTGTGTGTGTGTGTGTGTGTGTGTGTGTGTGTGTGTGTGTGTGTGTGTGTGTGTGTGTGTGTGTGTGTGTGTGTGTGTGTGTGTGTGTGTGTGTGTGTGTGTGAGATATATAGAGAGAGAGGGGGGGCTTTGGTAGACTATTGCATTGGTCCATTCATTGAAGATGAACGCAATGCGACATCCTTTACTAGGCTCACCCACCAACAGTGCAGGTGCTGAACTGCTGATCCGAATGTATAGGTAAAAACCATATTATGCGTTTATCAATAAAAAAAATTGCCAAAAAAGATTCCGCTCGCGCACTTGCGCGCGCTCGCATTCACTGGGGGCCTACAAATACATTCTTTCATGGGGCCCAGAATCTGGAGCTACACCCCTGCTCAGGAAGCTCCAGGTGGTCCAGAACAGGGCAGCACGGTTGGTACTGGGCTGCTCACTAAGGTCTAATGTGAGCCGTATGCATGCCCGCCTCTCTTGGCTTAACGTTGAAAATATATTGTCTTAATATACTTGTGCTGTTCAAGTTGGTCATGAGCAGTAAAACTCCTGTTTTTATACATAATCAGATTGTTTTTAGTAATACTGTGCACGAGCATTAGACTAGAGGTTCCAGTGGTGGGCAGCTTGAATTGCCAGGTCCTAGAACCAGCGCCTTGGGGAGATATTTTATTTTTAGAGCATTAACTCTTTGGAATGGCCTGCCTCGGAACCTCTGCTGCATTTACAGTAGATTCACTTTTAAAAATAATCTTAAATTGTTTTTAAATTGTTTTTAACACTGTAAAGTAATTTTTTGTTTTTGTTTTACACTAATGTACTTTTAGCTATCTTAATTGTTACAGTAGTTTCATTATGCATTGTGTGTAGTACTGACTTTTAATAATTTAGTTTTTGCAATAGTGATTGTTTTTGTATGTTTTTTTGTGTGTGGACCCCAGGAAGACTAGCTGGTTGCTATCGCACCAGCTAATGGGGATCCTTAATAAAATCAAATCAAATCAAATCTTCAGTACTAGGGTTGTTATAGTTTTGTATTTTTCATTCGTTTTTATTTTTATTTTGTTTAGAATTTCTTTTTTTCACATGGCCATCTTGGATTTCTGGGTCAAATTGATGTCATAGAGTCAAACTGATGTCAGAATTGGAATCGTCATGGTTGACTTAGACAAAAAAGTGTATTCATACATGATTCTAGGTGCTCTGGATCAAAAGTAAATTTTTCAAGATGGCGTCAGCAGGTATTTTGGATTTGGCCATCTGACAAAAAATGCCGGGATTTTGGGGAGGGACACGGGGGCTAAATATTTTATAAAAGGTCCATAGAAGTCAAATCAATCATCAAAACATCTTAGCCAGAGAATGGTCACGGAATTTTGGTTCTTGACCCAACTACTAGGCTACGATATTGTGTGTGTGTGTGGGGGGGGGCTGGGGTCGGCCGACCGAGGTGTCAATGGATAGGTGTGGTGACCCTTAACATTCCAGACGGCCTGAATACCCTGAAGACTCTGGCAGGAGCACTCATTCAAGGGTACTACGACTATGCTTGCACATCATGGTACCAAAGCACCTCAAAGGCACTAAAAACCTAATTACAAACATCTCAAAACAAACTAGTCAGACTACTGCTTGACCTGACTCGTAGAACCCACCTCACCCCTGCCCACTTTGACAACCTAGGATGGCTTAGAGTAGACGACAGAGTACAGCAACTTGCAATGGGCCTGGTCTACAAGATACACTACACGACCAAGGTACCCATGTACATGTCAAAATACTTCCCAAAAGTCAGTGAATACCACGATCACAACACCAGAGGGAGCTCCACAAATCATGTTAAACCCAGATTCGGCTCTAACAAGGGACTAAACACATTTAGCAATTATGCCACATCAATGTGGAACGCCCTACCCAAAGCAATCACAAACAGTACTGTATTTGCAAATCTGGTATGTCATAAATGTATAGATGTAGCAGTACTGTCTATCTGTATGTCGTGTGTGTCATATATGTTATGATGAATTGAAAATGGGGGACCCTGATGTAAACAAGACGAAAGTCTTTCTCTGGTCTGCATCCCCTTAACAATTGTATGTATTGAGCTGTACTGTACTGTACCCATTCTGCAATCTGTTAATAAACTTTTTAATCAATCAATCAATCAATCGGCTTATAGCCGCCCCCACCCACCCCCACTTCAAAACATGGTTAAGAAATAACTTGTGAACATAGCCCTGCAGAACTCTAACACCATATGCTCGCCTGTACCTAATATGTAGAATTATTGTTTGTTTGTACATTGTCTGTACATTTCTGATGTAAATATTTAGCATTTATATATAAATAATATATGTGGGCAGCGGCATCCCCATGCAGAATTATTATATAGGCAGCCTACAGCCTAGGCATACATGATGTCATGTATGTTGTGTATGTCATAAATCTGTCACTATGAATTGAAAATGAGGGACCCTGATGTAAACAAGACAAACGTCTTTCTCTGGTCTGCATCCCCTTAACAATTGTGTGTATTGAGCCATACTGTATTGTTTGTACCCACTCTGCAATCTGTTAAATAAAGTTTTCATTCATTTATTAGTCATGTTATGTAGTGGGACACCAACTAACTTGGTCTGGACCTGGCTGAAGCCCCCCTGCCCCTCCCCCACGTCCACCACTTAACACCTTGTGATGCCCATGCGCAGGACTGCACAGCGGCAGTACCTGGGACAACCCCCCCCCCAATAGACAATTGTGTTTGCAATTCGACACAAAGTATCCTCTTGCTGCGTTTGGAATAATGGAATACCACCACCATGACATACTGTAATATAACCTGTAGTTGTCTTTTGGAGTATTTTACATCTGCCCTTTTAAGAAGACAAGTTGGACATGATGATAAACCAACGTTAGAGGACCAAACCGTCCGGGACGCGGCTCATCGGTTTTCATTGGAAAGGACGTTGGCGGATGTTTTGAACACAGACATGCAACTTTAGTAAGTATGTATTTGTTTTCATTGACTTTTTCGTCAAAACAATTGTTTTTAGTGCCCGTTTAATGTAGAAGCAAATGCACGTCCACTTCAGTCTAAGTTCTGTTCTGTCGTCGAGTGTCTTGATCAGATGCAGGGATGGAAAAGCTGGATTTTTTATTTTATTATTGTATTTTGCACAATCGATGCGGCATGACCACCCGCATTTCACATTGCCCTGGTATGTGTGACAAATAAACCTCTTGATTCTTGATTCTCTAATAAATGTCCTTGAATTTGAAACAAATCTTGTTGTGTTGTTATTATATATCCTTTCTAATACTATTGGAATTGTATAGTTAGTTCATATTTCATGATCAGTGAACCGTTAATCATATTGGATGCCTTCATTTGAACAATTAATTTGCACTATATGAAATGAGTGGGGCTCGCTGTAGTAGCCTAGTAGTATGTGTGTGTTTATATGAAATCAGAACCTGGACAGTTTGCGTGCAACCAAAAAAAAATTAAAATAAAATTGCACGTTCCGCGCGATGGTCCATCCCATAATAGCCTTCCCTAATCTCCAGCTCACCCGCCGCCTATGGTCCCTCCCTGTCATAAATGTCATAATGTCATGAATGTTGTGTATGTAATTAATGTCATTATGAATTGAAAATGGGGGACCCTGATGTAAACAAGACGAAAGTCTTTCTCTGGTCTGCATTCCCTTAACAATTGTGTGTATTGAGCCGTACATATTGTACCCATTCTGCAATCTGTTAATAAAGTTTTCAGTCAAGCAATCAATCAATCGTCCATGGCCTTGGTCTTCCAATACGGTAGGTGGCAGCGCCGCGTTATTTTTTTCCGTCGCCGCATTTTGCGGAGACACTCTCTGATTGGCCACTGACTGACGCTCTCTGATTGGCCACTGTCGACCAGTGTTGGAATTTTTCAGAAATACACTTCCTGGCAAGTTCTATGGGGGTTCAAAGTTCAGAGTTGAATTATGAATTATGTCAATAACTGTTATTATTCGCGATAATAAGCCACAAAAGGTAATGTTTTTGACAAATATTGAAACACAGTTAGTTTCTCCTCCCTATTGTTAGCATGTAGAAACAATTAGATCTGAAATTTGTTTCAAAACGGTTGCACTGTGGGGAAAATAAAAAGGTACAGTAAATTACAGTAGATATCATTATCTGTTCTTATGCACGCCTGGTGATACTAAATCCAAATTGAACTCGGGCATTTGAATGATACTATATGTATATATATATATAAATGTGCAAATTGGCTATAATAAGGTAATGTATAAGCATCTATTCTATATTCTATAATAATATTTCAAATTGCATTGGTCCGGATGGGAGAATTCAGTACTGTCTGTATCTACAGAACCTTCGGTTTTATCATCTTCCCTTTATTAATTTCCTTTGATTTTTTTGTACACATGATCTCAAGAAGGTACTGAACGAGGTCAGTGGCAGTTTTTTTTAAGTTTGGTCATTATTATCATGGTGTTATTCACTGTCAAAGATGCAAAGAAAAATCATAATTCATATTCTCCTTTGTTTCATCACAATTTAAGCAAGCCTAGTAATAGACACAATATTTCTGACACTGTGAATACATTCCCTGAGGTCCATAGATGTACCTAGATACCAAGAATATGCAAATAGCCCTTGTAGAAGTGGAGCAATATTCTATTTACCTAGGTATATATTTTATGCAGATTTTCACATCGTGTGGAACAGGTTCTAGTCTAACAATTATAAGGTTAGAGTTTGGAATCAGGGCTGGTGTTCTATCGCCCTGCTCTAAGACAAACTCTAACCTTAACCAACTTCGAAAGAGTGCCTAAGCTTAACCGGTGTAGAAACAGGCGTCACACGATTGGGCGCACATGTCACATGAAGTGGCCAATCAGAGAGTGTCTCCGCAAAATGTGGCTACAAAAAAAAAAAACGCATGCACGCCCCGCTGCTTGAAGTCTTTTTACAACGCATCCGCGTTTCCGGGTTCCCGTTTTGCGCTCTGATTGGCCAGGTCATGTGACATGAGCGCCAATCGTGGGACGGCAAGTTTCTACACTGGTTAAGCTTAGGCACTCTTCGAAGTTGGTTAAAGGGGAGATGAAGTAGTGACCAATGTGATCCTAGTTTGTTTGTTGTGTACCTTGTGTAAGACAGGGTCCTATAATAAAATGTGAAATCCTGCTTATTTGTCTGAAAAATCAAATATAATTTCCCTGTTTTCGCCATGGGCGGCGCCATTTCGTTGCTGACGTCACAGTGTTGGTTTGGTGTATACACTGCTGGTTAGCTGCATAGTAAACTTGGACTGTCGGGTCAGTCAAATGTTGCCTACCAAACAACAGGACCGCGGTGGTTCTTTTTGTATTGCTCCTGGCTGTTCAAACTAATTTTACCATGTGAAAGAGAGAGGAAAGTTGGTTAATTTCCACAAACTACCAGTGAAAAAAACAGTGTTGTTGGCACGTTGGCTCAGGCTGGCTGCACTGAGGCGGCGCGATCAGCCTGTTGAGACAGGGAATGAAGATCTCCAGCGAACACTTCATTGCCTCGGATTATGTTGTTGGGGGTGGGAGGTTTGTCCAGAAGACCACTAATCAGCTGAAGCCTGATGCGGTTCCCTCGGTCTTCGACAGACAGACCGGCGCAGGCAGTTCAGCGTCGGGAGCATTTAGCCTGCTGGCTACCTAGCGCCAGGTACCAGCGTTAGCTCCCGGAGCGATGGCTAGCTAGTTAGCACCAGCCGGGTACCGGCGTTAGCTCCAGGGAGCGATGGCTAGTTAGTTAGCACCAGCCGGGTACCAGCGTTAGCTCCCGGAGCGATGGCTAGCTAGTTAGCACCAGCCGGGTACCGGCGTTAGCTCCCGGGAGCGATGGCTAGTTAGTTAGCACCAGCCGGGTACCAGCGTTAGCTCCCGGAGCGATGGCTAGCTAGTTAGCACCAGCTGGGTACCGGCGTTAGCTCCCGGGAGCTAACCCGGCTGGTGCTAACTAACTGGCCATCGCTCCCGGGAGCTAACGCCGGTACCCGGCTGGTGCTAACTAGCTAGCCATCGCTCCGGGAGCTAACGCCGGTACCCGGCTGGTGCTAACTAGCTAGCCATCGCTCCGGGAGCTAACGCTGGTACCCGGCTGGTGCTAACTAACTAGCCATCGCTCCCGGGAGCTAACGCCGGTACCCGGCTGGTGCTAACTAGCTAGCCATCGCTCCGGGATTTAACGCTGGTACCCGGCTGGTGCTAACTAACTAGCCATCGCTCCCGGGAGCTAACGCCGGTACCCGGCTGGTGCTAACTAGCTAGCCATCGCTCCGGGAGCTAACGCAGGTACCCGGCTGGTGCTAACTAACTAGCCATCGTTCCCGGGAGCTAACGCCGGTACCCGGCTGGTGCTAACTAGCTAGCCATCGCTCCGGGAGCTAACGCTGGTACCTGGCGCTAGGGAGCCAGCAGGCTAAATGCTCCCGACGCTGAACTGCCTGCGCCGGTTTGTCTGTTGAAGACCGAGGGAACCGCATCAGGCTTCAGCTGATTAGTGGTCTTCTGGACAAACCTCCCACCCCCAACAACATAATCCGAGGCAATGAAGTGTTCGCTGGAGATCTTCATTCCCTGTCCAACAGGCTGATCGCGCCGCCTGAGTGCAGCCAGCCTGAGCCAACGTGCCAACAACACTGTTTTTTTCACTGGTAGTTTGTGGAAATTAACCAACTTTCCTCTCTTTCACATGGTAAAATTTGTTTGAACAGCCAGGAGCAATACAAAAAGAACCACCGCGGTCCTGTTGTTTGGTAGGCAACATTTGACTGACCCGACAGTCCACGTTTACTATGCAGCTAACCAGCAGTGTAGGGGAGAGTGGGGGGAGTAGTGCCAAGGGGCATGTAGTTCCACCCCTGTTATCTAGAAAACCATAGAAGAAGTTGGTCATGTGACAACATATTTTTGAAGAGGCATCCATTTCACTCAACCTGCAGAGAAGGGAGACACCTGGCTTGAGAGGTAAGCACATTTAAGTTCAAAAAACTGTTTTTTGCCCTCCAAAGTAAAATTTGTATGATCAATGTTTTTTGATTGCTGTGTTTGAACAATTATAGACAACTTTGAAAACAGTTCACACATGTTTTAGTGCTTTAGTAAGCTACACTATGAGTCTATACAGTTAGCATGATGCTAGCTCAAAACAGCTGGGGGATGCATTTTTTTCAAAATGGTAGGCTTGGGGTGATTTGTGCCAAAGGGCCTGGGTTAAGTTGTGCCAGATATTCTCTTTGTTAAGTTGCCCCAACTTATTTTATTAACTATATATATTACTTTATTGTATTTTATTGTTATTGTACATTGCATTCTTGCATTTGATCACTAAAATTATGTGATATTCTTAATTTTAGACCAAAATCCATCATGCCACGCAGATATACAAACGGAAGACAGACAGGGTTTCAACTCCTCTTGAGAAGTTGGAAAGAGCAGTGAAAGAGGTGCAACAGGGGAAGACTATACGTCAGGTTGGAAAGGAGATGAAGATCTGCAGGATGCTTTTACCGCTTTTGAGATTAAAATTATCTGTTTTACGTACAATTATCAATGGCACAATTTACCCCAGTGTATTCTCTCTAATGTCACAACTTACCCCGCACCGGGGGCAAGTTGTGCCACAAAACCACTTTTTTTTCTAAAGCTATATTTCTGAAACAATTTATTTAAGATCCAAAGTGATTGTCCCCAGGGATGCACAACATCCTAAACTATATGTACATATTTTAGTTGGGGGCATTACTGTAATCCCCTTGCTTTAAAGGCACTTTAAGTAAAAAGTGGCACTATTCACCCCACTCTCCAAACCAACACTGTGACGTCAGCAACAAAATGGCGGCGCACATGTTCATAAATGCTACATAAATGGACATTACAAATAGTTTTTTCTTAGAAACGCCTTATTTTTATAACGTGATTTTTTTCTGTGGTTTAATTAAATACTAATTTGATGCTATGACTATGTGTTTATCGCTATGCTTCATCTCCCCTTTAAGGTTAGAGTTTGCCTTAGAGCGTGACGGCAAGTTCTTTCGCCGGTTAAGCTTAGGCACTCTTTCGAAGTTGGTTAAGGTTAGAGTTTGTCTTAGAGCATGGCGATAGAACCATAGATATATATAGAACACCTATGGGTACGCTGGATGCAATCCTACCTTGAGGGGAGGGAACAGATGGTGGAGGTAAACGGTACCCTATCCCCCCCCCTCACAGTGAGCTGTGGTGTTCCACAAGGAAGCATACTAGGACCGCTACTGTTCCTAATTTATGCAAATGACATGTCGTCAGCTTGTGACTGCAACTTGTTCCTGTTTGCGGACGACTCAGCCCTGCTGGTCTCTGACAAGAACAAGTTACAGGTTGAAAAAACCCTCAGCTTGGAACTAGGCAGAATCTGCATATGGCTCGCTGATAACAAACTATCATTACACATGGGCAAAACAGAGTCCATTCTCTTCGGTTCAAATAACAAACTCAGCAAGACCGACGGCTTCTCAGTTACAGTGGGTGACAATATTGTCACAAGGAAAGATGAAATTACCTACCTGGGTTCCATCCTAGAGGCTAATCTCTCCTGTGACAAAATGGCATCCAATGTAATAAAAAAAGTCAACCAACGAACTCGATTCTTGTACCGGATCTCCTCTCTGGTAAACAAGAATACCCTGAAGACTCTGGCAGGAGCACTCATTCAGGGGTACTACGACTATGCTTGCACCTCATGGTACCAAAGCACCTCAAAGGCGCTAAAAACAAAATTACAAACATCTCAAAACAAACTGGTCAGACTACTGCTTGACCTTACTCCTAGAACCCACCTCACCCCTGCCCACTTTGACAACCTAGGATGGCTTAGAGTAGACGACAGAGTACAGCAACTTGCAATGGGCCTGGTCTACAAGATACACTACACGACCAAGGTACCCATGTACATGTCAAAATACTTCCCAAAGGTCAGTGAATACCACGATCACAACACCAGAGGGAGCTCCACAAATCATGTTAAACCCAGATTCGGCTCAAATAAGGGACTAAACACGTTTCGCAATTATGCCACATCAATGTGGAACGCCCTACCCAAAGCTGTAAAGGAATGTGGATCACTACCCACTTTCAAAACCTCTCTCAAGGGACACCTACGGGAGACTGCAATTCAACACTGGCCCCTGTAAATATCCTAACCCAACCCCCTCCAATGTACAGTCATTTACCTAGTATGGTTTTGTCAATAGTCCAATGTACAATTTTGTTTGTTTGTACAGTGTCTCCTCCCCCCCCCCTCAATGTACAGTTTTACTTGTTTATACAGTGTGCCCCCCCCCCCCCCCCCCCAACCACCTCCAATGTAAATTACCCAGTATGGTTGTCAATATCCCAATTTCCCAAATACCCACTTTCAAAACCTCTCTCAAGGGACACCTACGGGAGACTGCAATTCAACACTGGCCCCTGTAAATATCCTAACCCAATCATTCCAACCCCCTCCAATGTACAGTCATTTACCTAGTATGGTTTTGTCAATAGTTCAATGTACAATTGTGCTTGTTTGTACAGTGTCTCCTCCCCCCCCCCTCAATGTACAGTGTTACTTGTTTATACAGTGTGCCCCCCCCCCCCCCAACCACCTCCAATGTAAATTACCCAGTATGGTTGTCAATATCCCAATGTACCCAACCCCCCCCACCCAACCTCCAATGTACAGTTTCTACGTCAAATGTATATACTCCCTTTTCTTGACTCCTTCTGTATCACAAACAGTACTGTATTTGCAAATCTGGTATGTCATAAATGTATAGATGTAGCAGTACTGACTATCTGTATGTCATGTATGTCATATATGTCTATATGAATTGAAAATGGGGGACCCTGATGGAAACAAGACAAACGTCTTTCTCAGGTCTGCATCCCCTTAACAATTGTATGTATTGAGCCGTACTGTATTGTACCCATTCTGCAATCTGTTAAATAAAGTTTTCATTCATTCATTCATTCAATGTACCCAACCCCCCGGGCCCCCACCCAACCTCCTCCAATGTACAGTTTCTACGTCAAATGTATATACTCCCTTTTCTTGACTCCTTCTGTATCACAAACAGTACTGTATTTGCAAATCTGGTATGTCATAAATGTATAGATGTAGCAGTACTGACTATCTGTATGTCATGTATGTCATATATGTCCTGATGAATTGAAAATGGGGGACCCTGATGTAAACAAGACGAAAGTCTTTCTCTGGTCTGCATCCCCTTAACAATTGTGTGTATTGAGCTGTACTGTATTGTACCCATTCTGCAATCTGTTAATAAAGTTTTCAATCAATCAATCAAACGCCAGGTAGTTTGCAGGCTGTTCGACGCGGAAATGGGCAAAGACACAGCTCGTCACGCGATTGGGCAAACATGTCAGTGGCCAATCAGAGAGCGTCAGTCAGTGGCCAATCAGAGAGCGTCTGACATAAATGCGGCTAGGAAAAAAAATAACGCTGTTCGCCAACCGTTGAATCAGTAGCAGCGCGGTTCCTGCAGTGAGTCTGGTCTGCTGCTGCTGCTGCTGCTGCTGCTGCTGCTGCTGTTCCTCTGTGTTGCTGCTGCTCGGCGTGGGACCGACATCTGAGCCCCGTCCTCCTGGTGATGGAGGCTCGTCAGGTAGTGACTGACATGTGTTTTCTAGCTGCATGTAGAGAGTGTTTGAGGGGAGTTCTCCTCTTACTGTGTTGTTAGCAGCGTCCACAGTTGCTGCGTATCGCTCGTTAGCCTAGTTAGCATAGCCAGCCATTAGCTCTCTAGTGTTTGTTCTCGGTCTTGCTCCACGTTCATTACAATAGTTATTTTCGTTACTGGTATATTTCTGTAGTTTTTCTTCTGTATCTGGGCCTAGTGTTAACTTAACTGTGGCTAGTATTACCTTAACTGTGGCTAGTGTTAGCTTAGCTGGTCCTAGTGTTAGCGTAGCTGGGGCTAGTGTTAGCTTAACTGGGGCTAGTGTTAGTTTAACTGGGGCTTGTGTTATCTTAACTGGGCCTAGTGTTAGCTTAACTGGGGCTTGTGTTCGTTTAACTGGGCCTAGTGTCAGCTTAGCTGGGGCTAGTGTCAGCTTAGCTGGGGCTAGTGTTAGCTTAGTTGGGGCTAGTGTTAGCTTAGCTGGGCCTAGTGTTAGCTTAGCTGGGCCTAGTGTTAGCTTAGCTGGGGCTAGTGTTAGCTTAGCTTGTTAGTCGACTAGGCAGCTTCTATTGTTAGCTTAGCTGGGCCTAGTGTTAGCTTAGCTTGTTAGTCTACTAGGCAGCTTCTATTGTTAGCTTAACTGGGGCTAGTGTTAGCTTAGCTTGTTAGTCGACTAGGCAGCTTCTATTGTTAGCTTAACTGGGGCTTGTGTTAGCTTTAGCTTGTTAGTCGACTAGGCAGCTTCTATTGTTAGCTTAGCTGGGCCTAGTGTTAGCTTAACTTGTTAGTCGACTAGGCAGCTTCTATTGTTTCATCTTTGGTGTCCATCAGGGGTGGGAATCGCCAGAGACCTCACGATACGATACTATCGGGATACTTAGGTCACGATACGATATCACCCATACTACATAAAGCCGTTACTGATGATCAAGGAATTATAAACGACCCCCCCCCTCCCTTTCCTCCATGCATGATGAAGCATAATGTATACCGATCATACACATTTGAATTTTTTAATATAGCGTGTATAGGAAAGAAACTGCAATCGATAATCTATCATATGCCTGTGGGCCTATAACTAGCGTTTTTGGAATTACAGCAGAAAAGATTAAAAACATCATATTCTCGAAGGTGAATTCATGTATGAATGAAAAAGTATAACGTTCCCACATCCTGAACGATAGATAATCGATGTTGAATGGGCTATAGTAATGTCAATTTAGTAGGGATGCACCGATATGAAAATTGGCCACCGATACCGATTGTTCAACTAACACAATCGGCCGATACCGATACTTGTGGCAAAAATAATTTTTTTTTTTAATATATATATTTTTTTAATATATATATATTTTTTTATGAAACTACTGTATATTTGTATGTTTGTATTTGTAGGCCTCTTTACTTACTTAAAAAAAGGAAACATCAAGAAATATGTTTATGGTATTAATTCCACCATGCCATGTATCACTATCCCTCTCCCAGTATCGTCTGGCGGCCTGCAGATGGATACTATTCTCTCAACCAGAGCTTTCAACCAATGCAATAGAACCATTTTGATTGACAGTCGATTCGGCCAATTATGCCACACCGCTAGCTAGGGGTGGGAATCACCAGTTTAATCACGATACGATATCGATTCTTTGGACAACGATACGATATTATCCGATATCACACAGTCTGCCACGATACGATTCGATTCAGGTGCCTGCGATCGATATGAGACGATATTATGTGCCCATTTAATACAATCAGTAACATTTAAATCAACAAAAAAAAGGCAATGGAAATATCATGACATTTTTATTTTTGAGCTCTTCCAGACATTTAAATGAAAAACAATCTATTGTTTTTAATACAGATAGACCTCCTGTTCACTGTTTTTGGTTCGTTTTTCTCGATATTAATATCCTATTCACTGTCACAGAGCTGTATTTTGGCTGGAAAAGCATATTGGGAGTCCCAAGGTGCAGTACCGGCCAGATCCTGTTAGTGGGGCTATCCCGAGAATGCACCCTCCCAGTCCCCACTTCTCTCTGCCTATGGCTCTGGGTTAGCTTGTTAGCTCACGCTAATGTAACGTTATCTTCGATCTTTAACGCGACGCGGGCATAATGGAGTGACGAGGATTGCAAAGCAGGTTAGATGCATTGGACCCGTTGTGGAATAAAACAGCAGGGACATGTTTTGGGTCACAGAATAGGCACACTAGTCTTGCTCTAGTGACGCTCTAGACGCTACTGCTGTTGATGTTAAACGGAGTTTGAGTTTCACAACACTAGGCGCGGGGCGATGACGTCGCCGGATTTTCAAAATAAGAGTATCGCAATATGAATCGATCTTTTTACGTGGCATCGATCCTATTTGATTATCGATGTATCGTCCCACCCCTACCGCTAGCACCCACCTCCTGCTGTTCTTACCACCAATCGGCAAGCGTTTATTCATTTTCTACTTCCGGGCATGCCGCCATTGATCTGCTTGCGAGAGCACAACAAACTTAACGTAGCTAATACGTTAGCTGCCCGCCGACCATCGCTCCACAGGATGACCAAACGAGACACAATGATTTTACTGCAACAAATGTTATAATAAAACAAAGCCTTTCTATACATTTGTCTGGTTGAAAACTTTATTAACAGATTGCAGAATGGGTAGTTGGGTACGGAATGAGCAACGGAATGGAACTGAGCTATGAACGGAGTAATGCCTTGCTTGCTTGCTATCTTCGGGTAAATAATATGCTGATGTTATTTAACGTGTAACACTAACTATATAACGTTAATGCCACAAAACGAATGTTTGTCATTTTAACAGCAGATACTTTCTTAAATGCCATCTTCCCGAGAGGGGTGTTGACGGGGAGCTGTGATGGGTTCGCTTGGTTGTGTTATTAATAGCATCGAACAGCTAACCGAAAGCTAGCGTTAACTAACGTTAAAGGTTTAGCCATAACGTTACGTTGGCTAAAGTTGGGGCTATTCATAATCCAGCAATAATGGCTGCAGACCTGCAAGCAAAGTACAGCAAGTTGGCAAAGGAGTATTCCAACATAAATCACATTTTCACCAGTAACGTAAGTCTTCTATCTCCCGGTAGCTCATGCTAGCTAACCTAGCTCATGTTAGCGTCGTCACTGAGCGACCACCTCGCATACACAATTAATGACATGTTGCGGACAGCCATATCGGTGACAATGTTTAGCTTTTAGTGCCAAATGATAAGAGTCTGAAGCGGATTCTCAAAAGAGAATGTTGAATATTTAGTAGTAACTTTGATGCAGTAGCTTGTGTGTGTGGGGGACTGGGAGCGGCGCCGTTGGCAGGACGCGACTGAATTTATCGGCTACTGCCATCGGCACATTCGAGCTTCGGCCGATTGCAGTCAACAAGGCACTTATCGGCCGATACCGATACCCGACCGATACATCGGTGCACCCCTACAATTTAGCAATACAATATAAAAAGTTATAGCCCTGCAAAGAAGGTAAACATCTCCATAGGCTTTTAACGGTGGCAGAGAGGGGTATGAGATGGGCACAACCCCCGGCGGTCAATAACATTGCTGTACTTTTTCGATGTGGCCAATTAGGATATTGATACTTGATAGGTCTCCCGTTGCGCAATATGCGGCTGTACATGAGTTCACACTCCTTTGCAGAGACGTCTGTATCTCCGTTGATCATGAAGCTCATGTAGATCTCCGCGATCTGAAGGGACGTCTTCTTTTTTAATGTGTCTGCAATCACTCCTATGAACTGGGCACAGGCAGTGTCGTTGCTGTACGTCGGGTTGCCGTTTAAGCAGTTTTTTTTTATTAGGGTGATCTGCGATTTGAATTTAGTAAAAGCCAGCTCTTGCAGGGCGGCTAAGTGGCGCAGTGGGCAAGGCGCTCGCCACTAATGCAGGAGATGCTGGGTTCGAGCCCAGCTCTCGGCATTGCTACCAGCTTGGCTGGTCGTTCATACTAATACAATTGGCAGTATTAGGGGGTGGGAAGCTGGTGGGTGGGGAATGGGGATCGGACATTGTGGACAGCTACTCCTTCAGGTCGGTTGGTGCGCCTGCGCAGCAGAATCGGGAAGCAACGAGGGCGGTGTGTCCCTCGCGCTGGTCAGGTGAAAAAGATGCGACAGCTGCCTCCTCGTGTACCGGAGGGGACACGTGATGCAAGGCTTGGTCCACATTGCAGCCGACCTGTGGGAGACATGGCCTAACAGCGTTTGAGAAAGGGGAGGGTAGAATTGGACAATATGAAACTGGGATAAGAGAAAAATAGAAAATGGGAGAAAAAAAGTAGATAGGGGGGGGGGGGGGGGGGGAGCGGAGCTAAGTTAAGTTAACAATATACTCGTTATCACCATACATAACGCTTATATTGAAACACGTTGACATTAGGGCCGTTCTTTCAAACTAAAAGTGCACTCTCTTCAACCTCGAGCCTAAATTCCTTAGCGACCCGTGTTACCAAGTGTAAACAAACGCGCTGTAAATAAACCAGCGCGCACATTCGATACACACAGATATGAAACGAGTCATACGGAGCGTATACCGGAGGCTGACATTAGAGCAATATGACTCTCAAACTCATGACTAGGCATGGCCCGATCACGTTTTTTGCCACCGATACCGATCACCGATCGTCGTGAGCCATATCGGCCGATACCGATTGTTTTTGATAAAAAAAAAAAAAATTATTTTATATAATTTTTATTTTATTTTTTTTATTTTTATAAAATATATATATTATATAATTAGACTTGTACTTGTATTATCTGCGAGACATCGCCACCACGCAACAAGCTCCACTGTCTGTGTGTACTCTAGTAGCCTCCAGCTACGGCCAGGATTCTCCGGAGCTGCAGCTGGACCCTATACTCGAGTAGCCTGCAGCTACGGCCAGGATTCTCCGGAGCTGCAGCTGGACCCTATTGATCACAACAACATGCCCTCAGCTCGAATACGCATCGAATGAGTGTTATAAAACATTGATATCAGGATCAGGAGCTATCTGTGGCTACTGCTGGCCGGCTATATAACGTTGATACAGCGCCTCAGTGAACTATTTAGTTCAGTGGGACATTTCGTTTTGAACAGTGAGCTGGCGTCAGCTAACGTGAGCTAGAGGAGGTATCATACACGTCTCTACTAGACTTGCTGGAGCGTTTGTTGATGTCAGGAGCTATCGGTAGCTGGCCGGCTAGATACCGTTCGGTTAGACAATGCCTCATCATGTATTGGACTGGAAGTGAATGGTTGACTGGGTCATTTTGTAACGGTAGCTAACGTTAGCTCAGGGAGACGCGTACATGCAGTTCTTGAGGTAGATAACCGTGATTATTAGGGATGCACCGAAATTTCGGCAGCGAAAGTTTTCGGCCGAAAAGAGTTTTTTTCACCGAAAATATATCACCCAAACAGAAACAACCTAACAACCTTGCGTGTTGTTGTGATGATGTCACGCTGTCGGGAGTCGCGCTGTTTCTATGTAAACTCTGCGCGCAACGCGTCCAATAAATGCGTCTTTAACATGCTTTTATATCCTTATTTACTATATGCCCGTTGCGGTTAATCACTGAGTGATCTAATATGCATATTATTCGCGTGTTGTTGTGATGCTGTCGGGAGTCGCGCTGTTTCTATGTAAACTCAGAGCGCAACGCGTCCAATAAATGCGTCTTTAACATGCGTCTTTAACATGCTTTTATATCCTTATTTACTATATGCCCGTCGCGATTAATCACTGAGTGATTTAATATGCATATTATTCAGAGCGAGAGGGGGGGGGGGTTGTGTTTCTCACATTGACGCTGTCCGTCTGTCGCGCGTCTACTGTGCCAAAGTCAAGAGAGCACATTCAGCTGGGGACTAGAAAGGTGCGCTCAGTAGAGCACAGATGTCCGCTGCGGCAGCCAGAGAAAAGATGGGATTCATGTACTGTATACATTCAGAAGTGCTGAATAAATGTTTTATGGACCCATAATAGTGATTATTTATTATTTAAGTTAAGTTTAGCCATAATCATATATTTTTCCATAATCATAATGTTCCACAACATTGGTAAAAAATAAATTCTATTCTATGAATCATTTTCGGCCTTTCGGTTTTCGGCCAACTGTTTTCTATTTTCGGTATCGGTTTCGGCCAAGAATTTCCCATCGGTGCATCCCTAGTGATTATGTTTATTTATTTAGACTTGACTAGACCCGTGTTTGCGTGCGGGAGGGGCTGGAGGGAGGAGCAGACGCTGCACCACTGTGTGGGAGTGTGTGCAGCTCCCGGTGTCAGACAGAACTCAGCGAGTGAGATCGGTTTTGACGACCGGCGAAAATAAAGCATTATCACAGATCGCATATTTATACTGATTATCGGCCGATAACGATCGGTGGCCGATCGATCGGGGCATCCCTACTCATGACGGTAGTACACAACTACACAGACGCACAAAATGTATTCTGCATTAATAATAATCAAAACCCAGCTTAAGCCATTAAACCAATGTAGTGAATCGCAAAGCCAATACGCACACACACAGTCGAACTGGAACGCTTTACCAAACATACACTACCACCAGCATTCATATCTCATACGTTCATCTTCCAATCGCTTAACCATAACATAACTTACTTACCGGTACCCAAACAACGTGTCCCTGAGTCCACATTCATGCACGAATCAATTTCAAAACGTTAGAAAAACGCTCCGTTTCCCGATTCCTCAATCATCCAATGTCTGGAAGTTGGCCCATGGTTAATAAACGGTCCATAACCGCATTCTATAGAAGAATACGTTTTTATTTATCGTGCAGATTGACACATGCAAGATGAAAGACCCAACGGAACATGCGCGTTGCGTCACCTGCTCAGCTGTGCTCTGCTCTGACTGAGAGAGGGAAATACGGACTGCCCTGCCCTCTGCTGGCGCGTGCTGTGCACTACAGAGTCGGCACACAGTCTGTGACATCACGGTATTGAAGTTCATACCGTCGGTATTTCGAAATACCCTGGTATACCGTCATACCGCCCAAGCCTAGTTTCTATTCTGAATGTTGATGATCTGACAGCAAACGCAGTACTGCCAGCCATATTAGGACCACACTCCTTGCAATACATGCAAACCATACTGTTTGTCGCTTTATTGTAGTGGAGCCAGGGAAATTGAATACGGAAAGGTATATATTTTGGACTTTTTTTGTGAATGAATGAATGAGAACTTTATTAACAGATTGCAGAATGGGTACAGTACAGTACGGCTCAATACATACAATTGTTAAGGGGATGCAGACCAGAGAAAGACTTTCGTCTTGTTTACATCAGGGTCCCCCATTTTCAATTCATCGTTGTGCGATAGCAGGGACCGAAACTAAAGCCCGCCGCCCGCCAGGGGCGCTCAGTTTTTACCTTTGGCGCTTGACACTTAGAGGGCTGCCCGCCGTGTGGCGTGTAATCAATCAAGTTCATAACTCTTATTTTGAAAATCTGTGCGGGTCTCATTTCCGCCCCAAGCGCATCTCCAGTCATATCGATGGCTCCGGCAGTTAGCAACATTAGGTTCGTATGATACTCTTATTTTGAAAAAAAACGTGGCAACGAGTCATATCCGCCCAGCCCTGCAGTGGCATACTATTGGCTAAGGGCGTCTGCTCGTATCAACACAGAGGCAGTCTGCTCTAGTCTAGAAGAGCGGACCTCCATGAGCTACAGTTACTGTTTAAACAATGACCCAGTCAACTATTCACTTTTAGTTTAATACATGACGAGGCATTGTCTAACGGTATCTAGCTGGCTAGCTACTGATAGCTGCTGATATCAACAAATGCTCCAGCAATAGTCGACTCGAGTGCATAATACCTCCGTTCCCTCGTTAGCTAGCTCACGTTAGCTAGCTATCTGTCCCAGTAAACTAAATTGTCTTAACGTTATCTACCGGGCTAGCAGTAGCTACAGATAGCTCCTGATATCAATGTCTTATAACATTGATTGAATGCGTATTCTAGCTGAGGGCATGTTGAATGTGATTTGACAAAAGAACCGTAACGTTATACCAATAGGGTCCAGCTGCATCGCCGGAGAATCCTTGCATGCTGAATGTAGGGTCTAGCTGAATATAGGGTCTATCGATTGTTCTCTTCTCTAACAGCTTAACAGATTGCGGAATGGGTACAATACAGTACAGCTCAATACACACAATTGTTAAGGGGATGCAGACCAGAGAAAGACTTTTGTCTTGTTTACATCAGGGTCCCCCATTTTCAATTCATCATAACCTATGACATACATGACATACAGATTTTGTTTTTTGTTTTGTTGCATTAACGTTACATATATATTACTATTGCTATCGATCAATATAGGTGTTCTAAAATCTATTGGTAAGACTAGAATAAGTTAAATTAACTTAACGTTACTGTCTCGGAAAAGTCTTGCGTAGCGTAATGGTGAACTTTCCGGAAGTAAAAAAGCAAATAAGAGCTTCCGATTGGTGGTAAGAACAGTAGAGGTGGGTGCAAGCGGTGTGACGTAATTGGCAGAATCGATCAATGGTCTACCTGACACGCAAACTCATAAACAATGTTTTTGTACTGGAGGTGTACAGTATTTCAATAGGCAACCCTGAAAGGATTATTTTTCTAGAAGAGCAACACTAGCCAAAACATAGGCATTGTATGCATAAAAGGGGCTAAAGTTAAGTGACTGTTACTTTTGTAGCAGTAGTTCAATGTCACTGCCTTTTTTTATTAGGCATAGTTGTTGGCTACAACTTTGCCACAGTAGGCATTAATCACTTAATAGTTCAAATGTCTGTGTCCCGTTCCCGTTTGCACTAGAGTTGTTCCGATACCGATACCAGTATCGGAAATGCCGCCGATACTGCCTAAAATGCTGGTATCGACGAGTACCCTCTAATTCTGCGCTCCGATACCATATGACGTAATTTATCAACAACACTGCGGTCTGCTGAGTGAGCATTATAAAACAAACGTGTTTTTAACCGACCGTGAATTAAAGTGTCAATGCCATTTGTCATTTTAACAGCAGATACTTTCTTAAAATGACATCGTCCCGACAGAGCCCTGTTGACGGGGAGCTCTGATGGGTTCACTTGCTGGTGTTATTAGCATTGAACAGCTAACCGAAAGCTAGCGTTAACTAACGTTAAAGTTTTAGCTTTAACGTTACCTTGGCTAAAGTTGGGGCTATTCATAATCCAGAAATAATGGCTGCAGACCTGCAAGCAAAGTACAGCAAGTTGGCAAAGGAGTATTCCAAGTTAAATCACATTTTCACCAGTAACGTTAGTCTTTCAATCTACCCGTAGCTCATGCTAGCTAACCTAGCTCACGTTAACGTCGTCAGTGATCGATGTACACAATTAATGACATGTTGCGGACAGCCATATCGGTGACAATGTTTAGCTTTTAGTGCCAAATGATAAGAGTCTGTGGCGGAGTCTCAAAAGAGAATGTTGAATATTTATTGTGCAAAAATCCCAACAGAGCCTCTGCTACTTAAACGGAGCCTTGTGGAAGCAAGTGCAGCAACGAATAATGTCCGTGTGGAACTAATGTGCCAACAACCTTTCCGTGGGTGAACTCATTGAGATAGTTTTCAATTACTGATACTAATACTAATCTATACAATCACCTGTTGTTGAATAAATACCATTACTTTATAGTTATTACTAAAAAACAGTAGCTGTGTGTAATTTTTTTTTTTTTATAATTTATATAATGTATATTTTTTTATGTATGCACTGGTATCGGATCAGTATCGGTATCGGCCGATACCCAAAGCTTAGGTATCGGATCGGTAAGGAAAAAATGGTATCGGAACATCTCTAGTTTGCACACGCACAGGGAACAAAATAAGTACCCGCCAACCGCCAATGGCGGGCAGATTTAAGGTTTGGCGACTAACAATGAGAGGTCTGCCCGCCACCTGGCGTGTAGTTCATATCGATACTCTTATTTTGAAAATCATGTGCGGGTCTCATTTCCGCCCCAAGCGCAGCTTCAGTCATAATATCTATGGCTCCAGCAGCTAGCAACGTTCGGTTCATATGATACTCTTATTTTGAAAAAACCCGTGGCAACTCAGCGAGTCATATCCGCCCAGTCCGTGCTTCTGCTCGCATTAAAACCGAGCAGGGCTACACAGCAGTGCCCCTATTTTGCGACCCGAAATAAGTCTGTGGTGTTTTTTTTTTTCTTCTCACAACGGGTCAAATGCATCTAACACGCTTTGCATCATCGCCATTCCTTTATGCCCACATCGCCCGAAATGAACGTTACGTTAGCGTAAACTAACAAGCTAATCCTGATCAGAGGCAGAGCCATAGAGAACAGCAGACAGTGTGGACTGGGGAAAGGGAAATGGGGGGGGCACTCTCCCTTTCTCTTTGTGTGTGTGCGTTTGGAAAGACGATGAAGTCAGTCAGGAGTATATTATAGTAAACTGAGGATTACTGAGGATGGACAGAAAATGTTGATATTAGACTAGACTACAATATGATGCGGGTGTGGTGAGTTGAAACAGTGTGTGTGTCTCTCCCGACCCCACTTCTATGTTTCAATAAATTATTTGCATTTAATACTATTAACTAGAGCTGCCGCGGTATTGATGTTTTCCTTACCGCACACATTTGCAAAATATTTCCTACCGCCGCGGTTATTACCGCATTACACACACACACACAAAAAAAAAAGTTTGAATGCATTTTTTTTTGTAGTCTACTCTTTATAGCATATAGCCTGCCTCTAGTCTAAATGTCTATCTTTAGAGGATGACTTTGCAGCATGAATATTGTTTGGGATTCGGCATGCACGCATTCGTTATTAAAAGTGAAACACGGATTCGAAGTCTCCCCTCGGTGTCGCGAGCAGGGGTGGTAGCGGCACGCCTGCCGGTTACCCCCCCCGACCCTTTCTAATTCTTATTATTATAACGTTACTACTTATGATTACAAAGGCATTCGATTTGTGGCATTAACGTTAGTATAGTTACACGTTCGTATTTACCGGACCATAGCAAGGCAAGCGTTACTCAATTAATATCTAAGTTCCTTTCTTTGCTCAGAGCGTGCCGAGTTGTACCCATTCTGCGGTCTGTTAATAAAGTTTTCAATCAGACAAGTGTATAGAACGAAGGGCTTTTATTATAACATTTCGTTGCAGTAAAATCATTATGCCTCGTTCCCTGAGGAGCGACGGCGTCGGTAATCCACTCCGGTCTCCGGTGGGAGCTAACGTACTATTAGCCGTGTTGTGATGGCTGAGATTCAGGAAGTAAAAGCACTGCAAGATGCTCCAAGCATGTGACGCGTATCTCTTCTGACCAATCAGTGGTCTGCAGTGTTTCATGTGACTTTTCTGGTACCCAATAGGGTCGCTTGGAATCTCGACAGAGAAGTAGGGTATATCTGCAGAGCCGCAAGCCCAACGAGAGCGTAATAATAATAATAATATAATAAAAAACAGCGGTGATGCCGGTATTCAGCCCAACGCTGCGGTGGGCATGATGTAACAGCGATACCGCGGTAATACCGATACCGCGGCAGCTCTACTATTAACGCTGACTCATTCCTTCAGTCCACTCAAAATTATGCTAATATTCCTTATGTTGTTTATGATATTAATTGAAAATAGCATATGAGAGTATTATATAGTAATAATAACACATGGCGATATACTAAAAAGCTATTTATAATGTTTGGCTGGTAAAAAATCTGCCTGGCTGGTAGTTTTTAAAATCTACCAGTTAATTTTGTTCCCTGCACACGCAGATACACACACACACACAGTGGGCTAGTGACTTTGGTGGTATGTGCTATTGCACAGGTGTGTGTCCCGTTCCCGTTTGCACACGCACACAATACAAATATACATTTATTTAAAAAAATTTATAAACTGTTACTTGAAAAATGTTCACTGTGCTCCTAAATATTTGTGTGCCCCTAAATATTTTTGTGTGCTCCTTGGGAAAAAGGTTAGTGTAGAGCCCTGGTTGGTAGCAATCAAAAGCATGGAGTGGCGTCCCCAATTACATAATCCAACATATGTGTAAAAGACTAACATATTCCAGTTGACGGGACATTTTTTTAAATGATTTGTTACGAATAAATCAATACTTCCATTTGTATAAATTACGTTGACTATCGAGGATAGTATTCCTGCCTGCAGAACAAATATTATATAACAGCCCCGCCCCCATTCGCTAACCAACCAATCAATGCTACGCAACATCAACGCAACGGTTGTTCAGATTAGATTTTGGTGAAACCCTCTGCAACATCTGCAACCATGTTGTGTAACTTGTGTTGCAGTCACGTCACAGTTGCTCGAGCATGTAGAGCCCTTTATGAAAGTCAGGATTTTCCTTCCTTTTCAAATTGTTAGCCTAGGAAAAGAGCTACCTGTATAGCTGGTTAAGGACTGATGGTTCTTGCTTGGCTTTCTGTGTTCCTGATGAATTTCAACTGAAAAGTTAGTCATTTGTTTGTTAGGATGAATGTACAATGTACTGATATTTCTTTCCTTACTTTCCCCCAAGAGTGGTCTGAATATGACCACCCCTAGCCTCTCACACCTTGGTTTGAGAGAACTGTCTGTCTGTTTGGTGGACTGCGTGAAACCGCCACAGCTGGACCAGGAGCAGAGCTGTTTGGACTGCATGGAAACAAGTATGGAAATTAGGGATGTCCTAGGGCTGGGCGATATGGCCAAAAACGTTATCATGATAAAATGATAAAATGATTTTCATATAACTCGATATAGATAATTATCGTCGATATAATGTCTTGTCAAGTTTAATTATCTTCTTATGCCCGGCGCCGATGGACGGGCTATTAATAGACTTGTTTTGCTGCTGCGAATGTCTCGAGTTGATGTCGTCATCAGTCCGCGCACATTAGCAGTTAGCCAGAGCAAGCGGTGTATCCCATGACAATGTACTAAATATGACCCTAAAATACTCCGTTCCGCCCCAATACATTGCAACGACGTCCACCGCATACCCCACACTACTCTAACCGTTACCTCAGAATTCACGCCACACACCCACTCGGCACGTAAACTATAAAATAGCGCCGTGCAAGTTAATTATCCTAGCCAGCCTTGTTTCCAATGCACTAAATATCACCCTAAAATACTCCCGTTAGCCCCAATACATTGCAACGACGTCCACCGTATACCCCACACTACTATAACCGTGGCCTCAGAATTCACGCCACACACCCACTCGGCACGTAAACTATAAAATAGCGCCGTGCAAGCTAATTATCCTAGCCAGCCTTGTTTACTACTCGAGTCCTACCTCTTCCGGGTCTCCTTCCGCTGTCGGCCATCTCCTTCACTGAATGGTTGTTAGTGCGTGTGCTCCAGGGTTCGAAATTAACGGGGGCTTGGGGCAAAAATGCCCTCGAAAATTTACCAAATGCCCTTGAAAATCAGTTAAGGGGGGCAAGAAAAGCCCCAGACAGTTTACTAATTATATATATATGCTCTACAGTGCGAGCATTTCCCTCGTATTTGCCCCTAATAATATGTGTGTGCGAACCGGAAAAATCATTTACTTGCAGTGTGCGAGACGAGTGAATATTACAAAACAGCTCCGCTGTTAATAGTTCAGAAACTGGACTGAAATTCAGTTTTTGGGTGGAACGTTTGTTACAAGGAGGGAGGGAGGCGGGGACCGCTGCGTGTTACAGGTACTTGAGAGGTGCGAACGCAGACAGACAGAGCTCTGCTTTCATCAAGCATGCATAGTGTAACATTAAGTTACACTGCTATCTTAATGTTACAAGCTAAGCATCTGCATAGCGCGACCTGTGTAACGTTAAGTAACTTGTGTTCCTCGGGGAAAGACCGTTCCATTTGTAACACAACTCCAAAGAATAACATCCAAATCCGATCCCGATGCGCATTTCCTTCATTCCACAGCGCTGAGCGCGCAACGTATTTTATTGATACTTTGGCCAGAGCCTATACTCACAAACGTTCCAATGCTGTCTTCGGGATAATTTTAATCCAAACGTCCAATCGTCCATTCAAAACTTTTATGAAATAATTCTGGGATGTCTGACTATTTCCCTATGCATTGGTGCGAGTTCAGCTGACAGTCCATGACATAAGTTCATGAGATGCTCTGTTCTTTTGTTGTGTTTGAGGTGGATGTTGATGAGTGTGTGTTCATGCATCAATTTGAAACGAGCCTCTTGACTGTTGGAATTAGGGATGTTAAAAATAGCTAATAATATTATTCAATATTAGACATTGATCCAGAGGCAACCGGCTATTCGTCTGCTATTTGTAGATATATCAAGACAACAACACAACTTGCCCTCAGGGACAATAATATTTCATCTATTTAGATACAGTATGTATGTATTATTTACAGATAATTGAAGGTACCTCAAAACATGAAACCAAGCCATGTCACACATCGTGTGTGTGTGTGACTTGAACAATTTTCACTGTGCTCCTAAATTTCTTTGTGCTCCTAAATTTGTATTTAGATTTTATTTATTAACATTCTATTTAGGAGCACATGTGCTCCTTGGGAAAAAGGTAAGCTTAGAGCCCTATATATGGAGACATTAACATTACGTTATCAAACATAGGGACGAAGACTGTAAAAAAAAAGTGTCGGCAATGTTTTATAATCTTTGTTAATTTTCATCATAAAAATTCTGTGCCCCCGAAATACAAAAAAAAAAACCTGAAAATCAATTAAGGGGGGCAAAAAAAGCCCTTGAGAAAAAACTTTAATTTCTAACCCTGGTGTGCTCATATCCAAGCTTGGAAAATCGATATATCGAAACTTTGCGACCACGTTTCATGTTTATTTCGAGGAAATAATTTATCGCGATAGTTATCGTTATCGTTTTATCGCCCAGCCCTAGGATGTCCCGATCACGTGATCGGGATCGGGGCCGACCACGTGATTTTCCGAAGATCGAGATCGGCAAACAAACATGACCATGTTCACGTCTTAAACTCATACTGAGGCCTTAGTTTTGGTTTTAAATTGCATATCATCATTCATTTATTTATTGTCACACAGAGCATAAGAATCTTACCAAAACAAACCAATAGTATCCAGCTGCAGAACGGCAGACCAGCCACACTTTCAGTTTCACTGTAATATAAACTGAAACGGATCTTGTGATTTTGACGGTATTGGTTTTCAATACCGTCCGGATTTCTACATACCCTGGTATACCGTAATACGGTCATACCGCCCAAGCCTAACATAGAGGTTGGTCATGCTGACATGGTAGAGGAGGATCATCAGTATATGGATAGGTTGGTCATGCTGACATGGTAGAGGAGGATCATCGGTATAGAGGTTGGTCATGCTGACATGGTAGAGGAGGATCATCAGTGTATGGAGAGGTTGGTCATGCTGACATGGTAGAGGAGGATCATCAGTATATAGAGAGGTTGGTCATGCTGGTAGAGGAGGATCATCAGTATATTGAGAGGTTGGTCATGCTGACATGGTATAGGAGGATCATCAGTATATAGAGATGTTGGTCATGCTGACATGGTAGAGGAGGATCATCAGTATATAGAGAGGTTGGTCATGCTGACATGGTAGAGGAGGATCATCAGTATATAGAGAGGTTGGTCATGCTGACATGGTAGAGGAGGATCATCAGTATATAGAGAGGTTGGTCATGCTGGTAGAGGAGGATCATCAGTATATAGAGAGGTTGGTCATGCTGGTAGAGGAGGATCATCAGTATATAGAGAGGTTGGTCATGCTGACAGTGACGAGGTAGAGGGGATCATCAGTATATAGAGATTGGTCATGCTGGTAGGAGGATCATCAGTATATAGTAGGGATGCCCCGATCGATCGGCCAGCGATCGGTATCGGCCGATATTCAGTATAAATATGTGATCGGTGATAGGTGATAATGCTTTATTTTCGCGATCGTCAAAACCGATTGAAAAACATGATCCAATTCTTAGCGGAGATCTCACTGCTGACTTCTCTCTCAGACACACAGCTGCCTGCAGTATATGGCCCCTCCTCCTCCTGCCCCTCCCATACCTGTGTCAACACAGAGGCAGTCTGCTCTGCTCTGGTGCATGCGACGTGAGCTAACGTTGGCTACCTACCGAGCTAACGTTGCTGTTTAAACTAAATGACCCAGTCAACTATTCACTTTTAGTTTAATACAAGAGGCATTGTCTAACGTTATCTAGCTGGCTAGCTACTAGTGTTGTCACGATACTGGAATTTCGACTTCGATACGATACCTTGAAAAGTATCGATACTTCGATACCATTTCGATACCAAAAAAATAAAGAAAGAAATAATAATATATATATTTTTAATTTTTTTAAACAAATTTAGCTTTTGTTGCTGGTTGATTCTCCTCAGCTTCTCTCTGGTACTATAAGAGAAGATAAATATAACACTTTTAAAACCCTTTGTTTATCTTTAGGTCACACATTTAAAAATAACTGTTCATCTCACTTCAATAATTTTTATTGCAGATGCAGAACATGGTATTTTCTCAAGCAGACAGATGTAAACACTGTAATCTGTGTTGCATGTACCTGACAAACTGAACTGTTTGTATTACAGTTAGTAACGGTTTCGATACTTAACGTTACTCCGTTTCCATGAAGTATTTATAAAGGTGGCCAGCTAGCTAGCATAAGCTAACGTTAGCTAATAGCTGTATTCATATCGTTGGCACTGCTCTGTAACAACGCTTGCAAATGGGCATCGTGGCATCTTTAGCTTTTCCCGAAACGGGGTAACGTTATGTCGAGTTCATACGTGTACTAGTGTAGTTAATATGAACTCGACTTAACGTTAATCCGTTTCCATGAAGTATTTATAAAGGTGGCCAGCTAGCTAGCATAAGCTAACGTTAGCTAATAGCTGTATTCATATCGTTGGCACTGCTCTGTAACAACGCTTGCAAATGGGCATCGTGGCATCTTTAGCTTTTCCCGAAACGACGTTATGTCGAGTTCATACGTGTACTAGTGTAGTTAATATGAACTCGACTTAACGTTACTCCGTTTCCATGAAGTAATTATAAAGGTGGCCAGCTAGCTAGCATAAGCTAACGTTAGCTAATAGCTATCGTTGGCACTGCTCTGTAACAACGCTTTAGCTTTTCCTTCGTCGTTTACTTCAAACCCGAAGTACTTCCAAACAGCACTTCTGCTGTTTTCTTTATCCACAAGCACAAGTTGTGGAGGCTGTCCATTTGCCATCCTCAGCTAAAATGTTTGTTTACAAACTGAAGACGGCTCTGTGGGGGGAGGGCTGGAGGAGGCGGAGGGGCAAGCGTGCTCTGAACAGCGTGTCAACAACTTCCGGTAGAACACTCGCCAGCTGGTACCGATACTGCAGAAAGTATCGGTATTTCGGGAAATGAGTATAGAAACCGTTTTAAATATTCAGTATCGATATGTATCGATACTTCGATATTTTTGACAACACTACTAGCTACTGATAGCTGCTGATATCAACAAATGCTCCAGCAATAGTCGAGTGCATGATAAGTTACCTCCGTTGACTCGGTAGCTCACGTTAGCTCTAAACTAAATAGTTCACTGAGGGGTTGTTTTAACGTTATCTAGCCGGCTAGCAGTAGCTACAGATAGCTTCTGATATCAATGTCTTATAACATTGATTCGATGCGTATTCGAGCTGAGGGCATGCTGAATGTGATTTATACCAATAGGGTCCAGCTGCAGCGCCGGAGAATCCTGGCCGTAGCTGGAGGCTACTCGAGTACACGCAGACAGTGGAGCTGTTTGCAGATAGTGAGCATTTTGACTTGTTGCGTGGTGGCAACAAGTATGATTATATAATATATATTTTTTTATAAAAAAAAAATTATATATATATATATATATATTTTTATACCAAAAACGATCGGTATCGGCCGATATGGCTCATAGACGATCGGTGATCGGTATCGGTGGCAAAAAACGTGATCCTAGGGGCATCCCTAGTATATGGAGAGGTTGGTCATTTCTTTTAATTCAGATGTTCATTCATATGCTACACGTCAGTCCAGGGACCTGCATATACCTTATTGTGGTACTTTACTTAGGCAGTTCTCAGTGAGGTATAGAGGGTCCAATCTTTGGAATGCAGCTGATCCTATGCTGAGGAAATCTCCATCTCTGCTTATTTTTAAAGCAAACTACAAAAAAATTCTCATCCAAAAGTAGTAGATAGATAATAGGTCATACATGTAGGTATGCATTTGGTTATGTGGGTGGGTAGGTTTGTAGGCAGGTGGGTGGGTTGTTATATATTATTATGTACACAGTATATGCATGTATGTACTCTAGGGATGCCCCGATCGATCGGCCACCGATCGTTATCGGCCGATAATCAGTATAAATATGCGATCGGTGATCGGTGATAATGCTTTATTTTCGCTGATCGTCAACCGATCTCACTCGCTGTCGCTGAGTTCTGTCTCAGACACCGGGTGGTGCGGCGTCTGCTCATCCCTCCAGCCCCTCCCGCACGCATGTAAACACGGGTCTAGTAGTCTAGTGGGACGGGACACGGGAGGACGGCGTCTCCCTGAGCTAACGTTAGCTTAGCTACCGTTCAGCGTTTACGTTAGCCGGTAATTACCGGTATTTGACCGGCAAAATCTGTTGAAGTCCGACATATTTAATCTCTCCGGTCTTAATGTCCGGTGAAAATAATTCCCTCTAAGCACAATTTGATTATTTGAATTGTATTAAAATAGGCTAAAATTAAATAGCCTATGCGATGAACGAAACAATCATTACATTTGTTTCATCGTTGCTTCTAATAATGACAACGACGTTGTCAGCGAGAGCTTTAGTGCTGGGTTTGCGAATGCATGTGCAGCTGCAGAGCCGGAGCAGCAGCGGCACAGTGCAGTACTCCAATTCAGCCATTGGCAATTCAGCTGTTGGGTGGGGGGCGCTGCTGAGCGGTCCCCAGATAAGAGCCAGAAAAGAGCCAGAAAACAGCTGAATCTGCTGCTCTGCATCGACATACTCTCGCAAATAAGTCATTGGGAGGTGGAGAGAGAGAGTCGTCACGCAAACCCACGATAATGTTGCCGTCTCTCTCTGCCAAATTTCTCAGTTCTTCGCTTGATATAATTAATAGAAATGTCCAATATAACTGAATTCGTTAGCTCATAAAAATGTGATTATAACCGACTGCTGTTTATTAATGTCGGGCCGACTGCCCACAGACACCTATTTGATTTAAAGTCGGCAGCAGCACAGAGTCTCAGGACTTATTTTATTTGGAATATAATGACTATACGCAAAAGTAGCCTAGTTTTAAGTAAAAATATTATAAATCTACATGCCTTGATGATGTCATTCTTTTGTTTTGTTGTCATTCTTTTGCCTATCAATTGTTTTTAAGCTCAATAAACTCTGACCGGAATTTCTCTCATTTGACCGGTAGGACCGGTAGATTGAAATCTACCGGACACTGAGGCCGGCAACAATTTTTTCTAACGGAAACCCTGCTACAGTTACAAAATGACCCAGTCAACTATTCACTTTTAGTTTAATACATGATGAGGCATTGTCTAACCGAACGGTATCTAGCCGGCTAGCTACCGATAGCTCCTGACATCAACAAACGCTCCATCAAGTCTAGTAGAGACGTGTATGATACCTGTTAGCTGTTAGCTCACGTTAGCGCAAGTTCAAAACGAAATGTCCCATTGAACTAAATAATTCACTGAGGCGTTGTATTAATGTTATATATCCGGCTAGCAGTAGCTACAGATAGCTCCTTATATCAATGTCTTATAACACTGATTCGATGCGTATTCGAGCTGAGGGCATGTTGAATGTGATATGACCACAGTAACGTTATACCAATAGGGTCCATCTGCAGCGCAGGAGAATCCTTTCCGTAGCTCGAGGCTACTCGAGTATAGGGCCAGGTGCAGCTCCGGAGAATCCTGGCCGTAGCTGGAGGCTACTAGAGTACACGCAGACAGTGGAGCTTGTTTACCTGCAACAGGGCAGTTTTAAAACCAGAGACAGTGGACAGACTTGTCTTTCTTGCCTGCAACTTAAAGTAATGGCTTTGCTTGTCCAAATGACAATACTGACCAAATTGAGATTTATTTTTCTCTTGTCCATTTATTTTGTTTGCTTTCTAATTTAAAATACAGTTTGAAACCGTCTGTACACAGTAGGCTATGTGTGCTAGCAGAACTAGACTCCAGTCACGAGTCACGGTGCACATGTGCGGTGGTTTGTCCACCAAAAAAGCGCCAAAAGATCGAAAATAAACTAGCAGAGCCAGAACTGTTCAACTCCCCTGGAGCCACAGCCAGCAGAGAAGCCGGTTTACTTTCGCTTTTAAACCAGCTGCAGCCTGAGAACTGGAGTGTGAGGGGATGTAACACTAAAGAAAATAAAAATAAAAATAAATAAAAAAAACGTACCTTAGATGTGTTCCATAGACTCACACGAATTGTGTAACATTGCCCAAATAGTGAAAGGAATATCAAAACATGGGACCTTTAAGCTGAATAAAATCACCAAATCTCTCCTTCCTCTGACACTCTTCTCCATCACTATCTCCATCCAGATAGCTGTCCTGTCAGGCCTGGGAAGAAACCAAGAGGCTTGGATGGAAGAAAAGGTCTCGGCTGTGACCAGTGTGGAAAAAGTTTCAGTTCAAAGATGCATCTCAATAAACACCACCGCGTTCACACAGGAAAGAAGCCCTACTCCTGTGACCAGTGTGGGAAGAGCTTTACTCACCAACATCATCTGAAATCACACCAGAGAGTTCACACAGGAGAGAAGCCCTACTCCTGTGACCAGTGTGTAAAGCGCTTTAGGCAACTGTGTCATCTTAAAACACACCAGAGAGTTCACACAGGAGAGAAGCCCTACTCATGTGACCAGTGTGAGAAGAGCTTTAGTCGACTATCTCAACTTAAATCACACCAGATAATTCACACAGGAGAGAAGCCCTACTCCTGTGACCAGTGTGGGAAGAGCTTTACTCACCAACATCATCTAAAATCACACCAGAGAGTTCACACAGGAGAGAAGCCCTACTCCTGTGACCAGTGTGGAAAGCGCTTTAGGCAACTGTGTCATCTTAAAACACACCAGAGAGTTCACACAGGAGAGAAGCCTTACTCATGTGACCAGTGTGGGACGAGCTTTAGACTTCAACATAATCTGAAAAGACACCAGATAATTCACACAGGAGAGAAGCCCTACTCATGTGAGTGTGGGAAGAGCTTTAGTCTTCAACAACATCTGCAATTTCACCAGAGAATTCACACAGGAGAGAAGCCCTACTCATGTGACCAGTGTGAGAAGAGCTTTAGTCAACTGAGTAGTCTGAAAAAACACCAGAGAGTTCACACAGGAGAGAAGCCCTACTCCTGTGACCAGTGTGAGAAGAGCTTTAGTCAACTGAGTAGTCTGAAAACACACCAGAAAGTTCACAGAGGATGGAAGCCCTACTTTTGTGAGCAGTGTGAGAAGAGCTTTAGTCAACTGAGTAGTCTGAAAACACACCAGAAAGTTCACAGAGGATGGAAGCCCTACTTTTGTGACCAGTGTGAGAAGAGCTTTAGTCAACTGAGTAATCTGAAATCACACCAGAGAATTCACACAGGAGATAAGCCCTACTCCTGTGACCAGTGTGAGAAGAGCTTTAGTCATCTGAGTAATCTGAAATCACACCAGAAAATTCACAGGAGAAAAGCCCTACTCCTGTGACAAGTAATAATAATAAATTCAATTTGCACCGCACTTCACATTTGTGACAATCTCAAAGTGCTACAGGAGATAATAAAAAGGAAAGAAATGGAAGAAACATGGAGATAAAAAAATAAATAATAAGGAAAGAAATGGAAGAAACATGGAGATACAAAAATAAATAATAATAAATCAGGCAAATGCCTTGTAAAAAAGAAATGTTTTTAGGCCCCTTTTAAAAACCTCAACGGACTGTGGTGCTCTCAGATGGTCGGAGAGGGCGTTCCACAGCAGAGGAGCAGCTGAGCAGAAGGCCCGGTCACCCACATGGTGCAAAGGTGTGTCCTGTGTTTGGGTTGGAGTGTGTTTGAGTGTCCAGAGCCGAGGGAGCGGGTGGAGGTCGGGGGAGCGATGAGCTCTTTTAGGGAGGGGGCGTTGCTGTGGATGCACTTATGGGTGAGGAGGGAGACCTTGTATTAAACCTGGAGGAGACAGGGATAGGGATGGGAATTGATAGGATTTTATCGATACGATTCCATTATCGATTCGATTCTTTATCGATTCCCTTATCGATACCTGATCAATTTATAATTTAAATAAATAAATTGGAAATGCAACAGAACTACATTTAGTCATTTAGCTGACGCTTTTATCCAAAGCGACTTACAAGTTCTGTACGACAAGCCATCAGGAAGGGCACAACTCTATCAGCTGAGCAACAATGTTCATCAAAGTGTTGAGTGCTACAGTGTAGGTTAGTTTATTAGGACAAGTGCATGACAGTACGGTTAGTTAGGGTTAGATATATTTTTTTTTATTCAGATAATGGTTGAAGAAGTGCGTCTTTAGTCGACGGCGAAAGATTGGACGTGATTCGGCTGTCCTAACTGGGGTGGGTAGTTCATTCCACCATTGTGGGGCAAGGACTGAGAATAGGCGACTTCTCTTTGATGACCCTCCCGGAGCTCGGATAGGAGTAGGTCTGAGGCGGCCAGAAGATGCAGAGCGTCGGGGTCTAAGCTGGTTAGAATAACAACATGCAACTTGACATTTCTGATTGTCATTTATTGTTGAGCCCCCATGTCAGAAAAATACAAAAACTGTAAAAAATAAAACATTAACTATAGCCTACACTTAAATAAAATAATGTATTTGAGATTCTCTTAAAATGAATTTATTTTTTTATTATTATTATTATTATTATTATTATTATTATTATTATTATTATTATTATTATTATTATTATTATTATTATTACGAATTTAATCTATTGAATAACAGGTTGTTATTCCTCTGACTTCTGTCTCTCACTCACACTCTCTCTCACACACACACACACACACACACACACACAGAGAGAGAGCTCCCTCCCCGGGCCCCTGTCCTTAAAGTATTGGCTTGTGTTGCTACACGGACACATTTGTATGTTGCACCACTCTTCCTGGCTTACAGAGACTAGTAAACAAGCACTCACGTCTCTCATTATATGTGAACTAAAGAGTACAAGGTTTACACAACAGCCCCCACCTGCTGTTTTATTGTATTTGTACCTGTACTATCCGCTGTCAGCTGTTTATCTCTCTTTGTGAGCTTGATTAAATAGCGTTAGCTCACGTTAGCTCCGCGGCTAATTTTAGCTCACCCTGATCTAAATCAATGACTAGATTCTAAAGCATTCAAGTAGTTTTCACTGCACATAGAAGTAGCCAAACAGCGGGAGCATTTCGGGAGCATATTACCAAAACCCAGGCAATTTCGAGCCCTTAAGGAATCAAATAGAGTCTGCCATGGCTACATGCTAACGTAACGTTATTGCGCAACTGTAGGCAGCGATAAGGGAATCGAAAGTCACAGGAGCCACACGGTTCCAGGCATCGGCCAATTAGGAACCGGTTCCCAACGGGAACCGGTTTTCGATTCCCATCCCTAGACAGGGAGCCAGTGTAGGGAATGGAGTGTGATGTGATCATATTTCCGCACTCACTCAGATGTCAGAGGTCAGAGGTAGACTAGAAGTTTATTTGAAGTTACTGGCCAGTAAGAACAAACACAGTTACAGAGTGTTAGTGGCTTTCTGTTCCTGGAGGCCTGAATTCTTTTACTAACGGATTTCCAGTTCCGCGTTCTGTGCTCTGATTGGCCACTGACGTTTCTGGTCGCGCCAATCGTGTGACGGCAAGTTATTTCGCCGGTTAAGCTTAGGCACTCTTTCGAAGTTGGTTAAGGTTAGAGTTTGTCTTAGAGCAGGGCGATAGAACACCAGCCCTGATTCCAAACTCTAACCTTAACCAACATCGAAAGAGTTGACTAAGCTTAACCAGTGATAAACTAGGCGTTAGGTAGTTTGCTGCTGTTCGAGGCGGAAATGGGCGCGTCAGAAAACATGAGCAAATTCACTTGGGAGAGAAGATTCAGGGAAATGTCAAACCTGTCAATGCACATTCTTAGAGGAGATAAACCCTACTGTAGCCAGTGTTAGAAGAGTTCCACTCATAATTAATGTGTGGCCTAGTGTTAAACGCTTCAGTACGTCATTACAGCTATCAGTCCATCAACAATCATAAGAATAATAGTGGTAGTAATATTTGACCATTGTTTTGAAATATAAAAAAAAACTACCAAGAGCTTTTGACTGTAGCAGTACTAGCATAGTCACAGTTTTCATTGACAACAACAATTGTGTTTCTGTCGCTCTGAGTGAGACAGACGGTGTGGATGTTCCTGGGACAATATGTCATTGGTATAAGAGTGAACACACATTGTTCTAGTGTTTTAAATACTCGGATCACAGGAACTTTCTGACCTCAGTATGAGGTGACCAGCCAAAAGCCAAGCTAGTTAACAAACATGTGGTGTACACACTGGAGGGGAAAACTGCTTCTGGTATGGACTTTTATATTTTTATGTGGACACTAGTGATGTATTTAACTAATGTCACACATATTGTCAACATTCCTAGTAGGACAAGGTTTTTTTTTGTTTACTTTCACAAGAAGTCTTTCTTTTAGAGTATTGTTCCATGTATTGTCTTTTTCTAGATGTTTTTTCTACCATCTAACTGCTTGTGGGTTTATGGGAATTGCAGAGCAACCTATTACTAACGATAGGTTATGACTATAACCAAGTTCTGTTAATTAGTGGTGACGCTCGGCATCACTCATGCACTATCCTCGCATACGTGCACGCGCACTGAATAAAATTCCACAATGTACCTTTATCCCAGTATTCGTCTGACCACACCCCTCGTTAGCTTACCTACATAAGCAGGTGTGTGGTCACCTGCTCTCCTCCTTCCCAAGCTTTCACCACAAGGTGAGATCAAGGGCTGCAGCGGCGTCGGATGCCGAGCGTCACCACTAATTAACAGAACTTGGTTATAGTCATAACCTATCTTTCTGTATCATTAGTGGATCCGCTCGGCATCACTCATGCACATAGGGAGGCCGAGCGGAGCCACCGGCCGACAAATACACCCCGCTGAAGGCCCCCCACAACCATCGGAACAGGGAGGGCCGAGCCCCCCCGACCCCCCCTAATGGAGGGCACCCCCCCTATTGGAGGTTTTCCGGGAGGGCGACGGACCAGACCGTGCGAAGAGGCACTCAAGCAACTCAACGCACAGGGTGAGCAGACCGTGGCCTGACCCCACGACTACACACACGCACAACCCGCATGCCACCCGGGAACGAACAGGGGGAACAACCTCGTTACTGCCCCCAGAATCACGGGGTCAAGGGCAAACCCAACCCTGTGGCAAGGCCGTAGCAGCGGAGCGCGCAGGAAGGCCCAGACCCACCAAAGGGACTGGACCCCCTGGAACGGGGGCCCGAAGAAGTCCACGATGCCAGCATCAAGACCCCACCAGGCAGTCACTTAGTGACCCCGCCCCCCACATCGCCAGCGTATTCGGACAAAGGCCCCTCAGCCGAGCGGGCCCTGTCCCCCCAATAGTACACCGCCTGGCATACTGACCCTGCAGTACAGGCAGTCAGTACGGCCGTCAGCGCACCGGGGAAAAACCAGGCAACAGGCTGTTAACCCGAGCCTGGAGACTGCGGACGAGACAGGCGCCAGAGGGGGTCAGCTGAACACAGCCGCCCCGGCGGAAGGTGCGTATGCTGGCGTTGTCGTCACCATGACAAACCTCCCTTAAAACGAAGGCTGACAGAATTGGCAGACGCCATTGAACGTGCAGGGGCACACTCAACCGGGCAACCCGGGAGTTGACACTGCACCGACACACCAGAGAACCAACCACCCAGCCGTTACCCTATGCGGTGGTTGGTCCCATAACCCCTCAGGAAACTCAAAAACATACCTGCGGCACTACCGCAGTACCCGTGTTCCAGTTTCCAACAGGGTTATCCCGGACCTACGGGTCAACGAAAACATTACTTCGGACCGGGACCGGTGATACGGGGAGCACAGGGTCCCCCGAGGAGGTCAAAGACCACCCCAACAGGCCCCTCTTCGCCATGCGTAAGAGAAGAGCGTAAGAATGGAAAACCAGCCCCAAACACCCCGTACTTGGTATTCCCAGGAGGTCACCCAACCAAGTACTAACCAAGACCAACCTGCGTGGCGGCCGAGATCCGACGAGATCGGGCGTGTACAGGTTGGCACGGCCATAAGCCATTACGACAGTGTAGAATACAATGTACCCAACAAGGGTTCCATAGCGCTTAACCCTGTGACACTAGGGCTGGGCGATATGACGATATTATATAAATATCGGGTACAGTTCATTAACGATACACTTTTTTAACGTATCGTGGATATCGTGATGTTTTGACCAAGAGGATTGTGTCGCGTCAATCTGGTCCACCCCGTTCAAACTTTTGAACAACGCCGCTCCCACACACACACTACTGCATCAAAGTTAGTACTTATGATTAACAAAGGCATTCGTTTTGTGGCATCAACATTATATAGTTACACGTTATATAGTTACACATCAGCGTATTTACCCAAACATAGCAACGTCCGATGACGACATAGATAGCAAGCGTTACTGTTCATATCTCAGTCCGTGCCGAGTTGTGCGTGCCCATTCTGCGGTCTGTTAATAAAGTTTTCAATCAGACAGATGTATGGAAAGGCTTTTATTATAACATTTGTTGCAGTAAAATCATTATGCCTCGTTGTCATGCTGCGGTGCGCTAGTAATCACTCGTCGGCTGCGGTGAGCACGATACGCATCACGATGTTTTTCTTTTTTTCCCCAAACAATTCATTATGAGACAGTATTTGAGTTTGCAAGCTAACATTAAAGACAAAATAAAATACCCATGCATTTAGCATTTTTATATTATATATTAGATTTAGATTATTGGATTATTAGATTATATATTGCATATATTTAGCAATGAGATATTATATGATTTAGATATGAAATATGATGAATTGAAAATGGGGGACCCTGATGTAAACAAGACGAAAGTCTTTCTCTGGTCTGCATCCCCTTAACAATTGTATGTATTGAGCTGTACTGTACCCATTCTGCAATATGTTAATAAAGTTTTAAATCAATCAATCAATCAATAGCATTTTAGCATTTTTATGAAACTACTGTATATATGTATGTCTCTAAATGTTTTGATGAATTGAAAATGGAGGACCCTTATGTAAAAAAGCCGAAAGTCTTTTTCTGGTCTTCATCCTCCTGTACTGTATTGTACCCATTCTGCAACCTTTTAATAAAGTTTTCATTCATTCATTCTGACGGAAACATAATCATTTTGATTGACAGTCGAGTCTGCCAATTACGTCACACCGCTTGCCCCCGCCCTGCTGTTCTTAGCACCAATCGGCAAGCGCTATTCGTTTTTGACTTCCTGAATGTCCTGTGTGCTGAACATCAACAAAGCTACTAACGTTAGCTCCCCGCGGCCGTCGAGTAGGAGACCAGTGCTCCACAGGATGACTAAATGAGGCATAATGATTTTACTACAACGAATGTTATAATAAAAGCCTTTCCATACATCTGTCTGATTGAAAACTTTATTAACAGACCGCGGAATGGGCATATCTCAGCACGGGCTGAGATATGAACGAGTAACGTGTGGACAGATTGACGCGACACAATCCTCTTGGGCAAAACATCACGATATCCACGATACGTTGAAAAAGTGTATCGTTAATGAACTGTACCCGATATTTATATAATATCATCATATCGCCCAGCCCTAGGATAAAGGTACATTGTGGAATTGTATTCAGTGCGCGTGCACGTATGCGAGGATAGTGCATGAGTGATGCCGAGCGGATCCACTAATGATACAGAACTAACTATTTAGTATTTTGGCTGTAGTATTGATGAAACTGTCAAAACGTTATAGGGTTGGAATCAATTCACTTTCAATTCAATCAATTAAAATCGAAAAACTAATTGTTTACTTTCTGATCCATTCACATTTACTTGTCATTAGGTTGGATAGTAAAACCTTTTCATGACATAACTTAAAAATATTTTAAATATAATCTACATCTTGAATTAAAAAGTTAATTGATCCCAACTTTGAAACATTCTCATTAGATTGTATGATTAGCTAATAATATGGATGAATTGTAAGTGTGAAGGTGTGAATTGATGTCTAAAGGTGCTCCCGTAGTCGAGCGGACCGTACACGGAGCGGACTCGCGCGGACCCAAAGCGGACTCCAAGTGCGAAGGTCCAATTTTCTAATGCATGGACGTCCGTGCCGCTGGTGTCACACAAAACGCTGATCGTCGTTGACATCGACCTGCATTTAATGTGACGCCGATCTGCATTTTACTCTGACCACTCGCTTTTTCACTCGCAAAAGAGAATGGCTTTTCTAAATGAAGTGTGTAAAACTGCTAGTTTTATTATCAAAATATTGGAAACGGAGATAAGATACTCTTCATTGACATCGGATGACGACGACATGACAAGTTGAACAGCGTGGGAAAAATAGTCAAACTGGCGCGAGACATGTAGGAAATTGGTCCGCTGAGGTACGCTCGACTATGAAAGCTCAAAGAGTCCAGCGGACCTCCGCAGAGTCCAGTTTGCGTACAGTCTGCTCGACCATGGGAGCACCTTTAGAAGTAAATAACTCCGAAGTATGAAAATGAAATATTACATTTTAACCTACTTTGTATGAAAGGCTTCATCTTCTGAGTGCAACAATAATTATTTTTAGAAAATGTTCTGCCGTTGACTAGAAACGCCGTCAAACAATATCTGAAATAATAAAGAAATAAAATATTGTACTACTACCCATCTTGTTATTATGTCTACTACTATGCACTCAGAGTGTAACACTCAAGCTTGATATTATTTGATGAACAATGCCACTGACTCTTAGCTGCCACAGATGTACCTCCTGGTGACATGCTGTTCACAATCTAAGTCTCTTTGGATAAAAGCCTCAGCTAAATGACTAAACTGTAAAATGTGAGAATTCAAAACTTCATTGTCATTGTTTATTTATCCTGATGAGTCACTGAGAATTAACATGTACATTCTGTTGAAAAGATTGCTCCAGGTAAAAAGTCGAGACTAAAAATACATGAAGCAAAAGTAGAATCTTAAATCAGGTGAATTATTTAGGAAAATTGTGTTAAAACGGTTCAACCTTGAATTCTGGTCAGAAGGGTCGTCTTTTGAGTGAGAAACTACATTGAATCAACATTTAATTTAACAGCCAGAGTTTAGAAAAAGGTTATTGAACAGTGTATACGGATTACAGTATGTTTTCAGAACTGAAATATCAAGATATTTGATTGAAAACATTAAAGTATCAAGAATGTTCCAAAAGGTACAGCCCCCCCCCCCAGTTTTTTAAACGAACACAGTTAAACAATTAAATAAAAAAGATAACCGACAAACGGAAAGATAAACCCACCCATCCCTCAGAGAAATGCTTTAGGTTGATTATTTACCAATGATTCCAGGATTCTTGCTAGACAGGACAGTTTGGTCCATAGTTTTTTAGGTAACATCTACCTCCACCTTCATGTAAGGGAGATACATGCAGTCGTGCACAAATGCGGTTAAACGCTGTTTAGGTATGTCACTGAGGCAGAAGTGCGCGCGGATGTGCACGCGCGCACACAAAAATGCGTTCACAATTGTCACTGGACTCGTCGCGCCGGCCGACACTTATCACCTAGACCAGTGATTCCCAACCTGGGGTCCGCGGGTCCGCCAGACCACAGATTATTTGAGTTTTTTTTCTTCTTTTTAATTTAAAAAAAATAAAAATTATTTCAGAGAAATATTTAATTAGCATATTTGTATCATCAGAAGCATGAATAGTCTCTCCACTACAATAAAAAATAAAGATAAATAAATAAACATCTAGACATGATTTTTGAACGTTAACAGTAGGCTACCGGGTAGCCGCTAAAACGCGAATCAGTTGACTATCACTTTCCGTAGCTAGCCTAGCACGCTAGTTAACTTTCTCGGCTCGTCTGCAGTCAGCCGCCAGAGGCGAAAATGTGTGACAAACGAAAAGGAGATGACGGCAGCTCATCTGCAAAAAAAGTTAGGACCTACAGCAATCGCGAAAATTACATCACCATGGGCTTCACTGAGGGACCAGACAAACGACCTGAGTGTGTGATTTGTGGAGAAAAGTTGGCAAACTCGAGCCTGAAGCCCAGCAAGCTGAAGAGACATCAGGCGTCTAAGCACCCAGAAACCGTTGGGAAGGATCCGGACTTTTTTCGGAGGAAAGAACAGTCTCTCAAGGCGAACAAGCCTGTTGATGTTAGAGTAGCGTGGAGCAGGGGTGGCAGTGATTTACAGAAGGCTACCGAAGCCTCCTTTGAGTGTTCGCTTTTAATTGCAAAAGCAAAGAAACCGCACAATATTGGCGAGCAGTTCATCAAACCAGCCTGCATCAAAATGGTTTAGAAACTGTGCGGCCCACAGGTGGCGGATAAACTAAAATCAGTACCACTCTCGAACAATGTAGTGAAAGACCGAATTGATAAGATGTCAAGTGATTGCGAGCAGCAGCTGTCAGAAAAGCTTAGAAAGGGTCCATTTGCCATACAACTTGATGAAACTACAACTGTCGCAGACGAGGCTGTGCTCATCGTTTATGTGCAGTATATCGAAAATGAGGATCTGAAGGAGGACATTCTCATGTCAGTCAACCTTACTACCACCACTCGAGGTGAGGATATTTTTACTGCAGTGGATTCTTACTTCATTCAACATAAATGCAAACCGTTCACCATTAGGGCCTGATTTGAGAGGATGAATACAGGATTTGAATATTGGCCAACATTTTGAAATACATATGGTGCAAGATGAGATTTGTTGATTGAAGGCACAAGTCAAAGAAGCATAGTGGGTCTAATTATGATGAAAAAAAGTATTTTATGATATTTTATTAGGAGGGGGGTCCAGGAATTTCACCAGAGATGTTTGGGGCTCCCTGGGGGAAAAATGGTTGGGAACCCCTGACCTAGACTTTGCATAATAATAGGATACCGATAGGCGATAGCATAACAATGGACTCCTCTCCTCCACTACCGCCTCTCCACCAGCGTCAATGAGTCCTCGGAGCAGCCGCCCAGCTCCGGCGGGGAGTCGCTGAAGGAAACTGTCCTGCTGTAAACTAACTCTTAAGTTACATTGTTAATTTAGTTTGTATTTACTTTTCTAGTTTAAGTTAATTCAATTAAAGAAATTGTAACTACAATTACATTTAAAAATATTTATGCATAATAATCATCTGTTCTGTGCGCAACCAAGGGAACATGTATGCGCGGGAGCGTGCACGCACGTGGTGTTTGGGAATTTCCCATATTACGACTGCACCACTGGATACATGAGCTGTATATATATTTATAAAATGACTTCATGAACCTTTACTCTGAAACTAGAGATATAGGGTGAGAGTTTATGGTGTATATGTACATTGATGATAAAGAGGGGTTTCTGAGACAATTTCACAAGTAAAAGCTGCGACCAAGTTTTGCAGGATGTCCAGATTATTTTTATTATATTTTGTCAATCTGAAGAAGCAATTCAAAAACTAAAAACGTTTAGTCTGTTAATCATGCTAGAGTGGTCTGGGACCCCCATGCCAAGCCTAAAGGCCTTCCAGGGGGACACCTAAACATACGCAGTATCACCCCTAAAAGTGAACAGATTAAACAACTACTATTAGAATCAAATTTGTATTATTTATTTGTCTCTGAAACCTGGCTTCATGATAACTCCCCAGCTGCTGCTCTGACTACCTGGCTATAATATATTTAGAGCGACCTGAAGGGAGATGGGGAGGTGTGGTGTTTTATGTTAAAGATAACATCCACTGTACCCAAATCCACTTTTCAGATAAGGAATTAGTGTCTCCCCAAATGTCCTTTACCCTCCTAGGGCTGTACCGACCACCAGACTCCAAAGCTATATTTTCTGACCAGCTGAACACCATACTTAGAGAGTGCAACTTTGATAAAGAAGTACTTTTGATTGGAGATTTCAACATGAACTGGGAAGATAAACGTGGTAGAAAAGCCCTCAAACAACTTACAACTCAATTAGATTTTGTTCAGATGATTAAAGGGCTAACTAGGATAAGACTCAAATCGACCTAGTGTTTAGTAACAAGCCAGAGAGGATTACTAAATCATTACATTTAGTCACTGGCCTATCTGACCTTAACGCTTGTATCTAGAAAACTGTCTAAGAATGGATTTAATCTGACTACCACCAAAAAGCAGACCTACCTCAGAATCCCTAAGGCTGACCAAGGTCACTTTGAAGCAGCAATACATGGAATTGAGTGATATATGATCAGGGACTGATGTAGAAACTGACAGTCACCTGTTCCTCTCCACTATCAAATCCACAATGGACAGCTTTCTTAAAGAAATAAAATCCAAATGTGTCCAAAAGAGCACCCTCCCTTGGATAAACGAAAATATAAGAAAGTCAATGAAAGAAAGAGATCATGCCCTAAAAGTAGCCCTTAAGTCCAACATGGAACACAAACATAGGTTTACAACCCTAAGAAATAAGGTGACCAAAGAACTGCGACAGGCTGCCTAAAGTGTTCACGCGTCCCCACTACATCTGTCCTTCTCTCCTTCCCAACCCTCAGCTGTCGCAGCTGGGCTGTAAACCAGGGCTTGTCGTTGTTGTAGACTTTCCTGGAGCGGGAGGGGACACACACCTCCTCACAGAAGCTGACAAATGACGTCACAGTCTCTGTGTACTCGTCCAAGTTGTTGCCAGCCTCTGGCCCCGCCCACTCCAGGAAACCCTGGTCGCAGCCCGCACGCTCCAGGAAACCCTGGTCGCAGCCCGCACGCTCCAGGAAACCCTGGTCGCAGCCCGCACGCTCCAGGAAACCCTTGTCGCAGCCCGCACGCTCCAGGAAGCCCTTGTCGCAGCCTGCACGCTCCAGGAAACCCTGGTCGCAGCCCGCACGCTCCAGGAAGCCCTGGTCGCAGCCCACACGCTCCAGGAAACCCTGGTCGCAGCCCGCACGCTCCAGGAAACCCTGGTCGCAGCCCGCACATTCCAGGAAGCCCTTGTCGCAGCCTGCACGCTCCAGGAAACCCTGGTCGCAGCCCGCACGCTCCAGGAAGCCCTGGTCGCAGCCCGCACGCTCCAGGAAGCCCTGGTCGCAGCCCGCACGCTCCAGGAAGCCCTGGTCGCAGCCCGCACGCTCCAGGAAACCCTGGTCGCAGCCTGCACGCTCCAGGAAGCCCTGGTCGCAGCCCGCACGCTCCAGGAAGCCCTTGTCGCAGCCTGCACGCTCCAGGAAGCCCTGGTCGCAGCCCACACGCTCCAGGAAACCCTGGTCGCAGCCTGCACGCTCCAGGAAGCCCTGGTCGCAGCCCGCACGCTCCAGCCAAGCGTTGAGTTTCTCCCGAGCGTCACCGGACCACACTTTGAAGCGTCTTACTACAGGTTTACAGAATTTTTATTTCTGCCTGTAGCAAGGGATCAAATGGATTACATCATGATCGCTTTTGCCCAGCGCAGCACGGGAGACAGAATGGTAGGCTCGATGAATCGTCCAGTAGCAGTGGTCTAACGTGTTCGCTCCCCGGGTTGGACATGTAACTTGTTGCCGGTACCTCGGGAGAGCCCGGGCTAAGATTAGCCTGGTTAAAGTCACCGAGGGCGATCACCAGACTATCAGGATGTTTCAGTTCAGCTCTGTCTGTTTGTGATGTGGTACAACTTGTACTCTCGAATAGACTCTAAGGCCACCAGGTGGAGCCAGAGATAAGCTGAACGAGTCAATGAGCACATTTATGAGCATTATGAGCATTTATTTGTGCTAGCTCCAGAAAGCATCATTTGACAGCCCTATATGTTGATAGTGAATAGGAGACTGACCTTTTAGGATCTGAACTACACACCCAAGCAGTTTTGTTTCTCACATGGTATATGGTATTATTATTATATTATTATGGTAGTGCTGTCGATTCCAAACAACAAAATGTACCCAAATCTCCAGGAAATCATCCTGAATATACAGTCGGCCATAGTGACTTTTAACATCTTGTCCATTTTATTCCCAATGGAGTTGTACAGCAATGTGTGGGAGAGTTATCTCAATGCATTGGGATAAAAAATATATATATATATGGAATTCAGTGGTCCTCCCTTACAGTTTTAGTGATAGTGTTTGACTCATTACATATTTGTTTGCCTATCAGCAAAATCCATAGGCCTGACAACATAGACATAATGTCTTAATTGGGAGACATTGTGGAAAATGAAATTTCCCTAGTCTTTGTCATTCTGAAATGTTATTTAAGCACTGGGGGAAAATGACCAGGCCAGGGTTAAATATTTCCTATTAATTAACAAGCGTAAACAGGCTGTTCAGAATTGTTGCTCATTGTGAGATCACAAGGAGAACACAATCAAATTAGCTTTAATTAGGCTAATCGATTAGCTGTGCATCTCTGATTTTTAGAAATGCGAAGCAGCATCTCTACGACCGGCAATGTCACTAACTCATGTGGTGTATTTTTGTAGACAACTCATGTTACAGTGGCATTAAGCTGGAGCCCATGAGCAGAACAGGGAGAGGAGAATGGAGCAGTTTAGGTTGTTTAATCCGATAGGTACCATGATGACAGGTTACAAAGACTACAGGAATGTACAAAGGTGCGAGCAGGAGCACTCCTCGTGTTCCGCGGGAGCGTCCAGGCGGGTGGTGTCTCGTGAGACAGCGAGAGTCGGCGGCAGCTGGGCCTGGGCACAGGGAGACAGATGTTAGAGCAAGGCAGAGAGACAGGCAGAGAGACAAGGTAGGTTACATCCGTGTACCTAGGTAGGAGTAGCAACACTCGGACAGTGAGTGGCAGGAAGCGTAGAGCTCATATCAGAGTCGGTGATGAGCAGACGATTCTCAGCTGCGTTGATTGATCCCAGGTGACAGCGTGTGAACGCTGGACTAGGAAGTTGCCCATATAAGGGCGTGGAAACAGCAGGGCAGAGAGAGGCCGTGGTTGTAACAATATTTGGCTATGCTGGAGTAAGGGCATGCATGTCTCTCTCTGCAGACCTACCTGCAACAAGGACACAGAACCACAGAATTGTCCCAGGGGGAACTTGATTTTTTTCCACACTTGTCTTAAAAAGATGGATGTTATAGTCAATACAGGATCTTTCAACATTTATCCTAGGTCACTTGAAAAGGTATTTGCCCACTACTGGAATAAGATAAGTGCTTGCCAGTCTCTGTGTCTATAGGAACAAATAACTCAAGGAGTTGTCTTGCATTGTGACGCTATCTGAAAAACATATACAAATAGGACCATGTTCTTGTAAGAGTTCAGTTCACTTTCTATAGGGACAATTTCCGAGTTTGGCTGTGTTGTGAACTCAATCATTTTCTGCAGAAATTATTAAGATGCCTGTATTTGCAGGGGTGTAAAAAGTACCCAGAAATTATGTGAAAGTATGGGTACCGTCTCAAACTCTTACTCAAGTAAAAGTCAGATTATCTGGCTAAAAACACACTTGAGTAAAAGTAAAAAAGTTTCTACTTTTAAATGTACTAAAAAGTAAAAACTTTTTTGTATTGCAAGGGATAGACCAGGGGTCTCAAACTCATTCCAGCATGGGCCAAGTTTCCATTTGATATGAAATTATTCTTCTGATAGCAGGTGTTTAATCGAAGATCCCCGCTTTCTAGTCTTGCACAAGGACCAATCAGCATGGGGATGGGCGGGTTCATTTTCCGATGCTCCCACGTGGGTAGAACTTCAAACCCTGGTCTACCAGGCGGCCAACCTGACAAATCAACGCCATATTGACGCTAGAGCCCAAGGCCAAGAGGATGTAGTCGAGTATTTAACGCCTAACTCCCTCATCCTGGGCCGTGCCTCCGTTGTAGGTGATACAAGTGGACTCGACCTGTGCACCCATCCCTGGCGCCGACTGAGAACGATTCAAATCGGGGTGGACAGATTCTGGTCAAAGTGGAGTGAGCTAGCTGGCCCGAATCTGTTTGTCCGCAACAAATGGCATCAGACAGAGCGGAACGTCAAGGTCGGTGATCTTGTCTGCATCGCCGACCAGAACGCGATGAGAGGCCAGTTCCGTCTGGGAAGAATCTTGTCAGTATACCCAGACAGAAAAGGGATCATCAGGGACGCTGATATCAAGACATGTGCCGGCCTCATCGTCTCCCCTGCAGGTGGACGGAAGAAGAGGAGCTCTCCACTGCCCACGACTGTCATCAGGAGAGACGTAAGAAGATTTACCTTTAATAATGTTTGGCACACAAAGACCGAACTGACTGAAAAATATAGGCAACATACTAGGGGTGGAACGGTACGCATTCGAACCGTGTACCGAACAATACACACATGCCCCGAATGCGTACCGTTCGGTACGACCTCCACGGTTCGGGGCATGTGTGTATTGTTCGGTACACGGTTCGAATGCGTACCGTTCCACCCCTAGTATGTTTACATTCACCTTCCCTGCTTGCTTTATGTTCATGTGCTCTGCTTGCTTTATGTTCATGTGCTCTGCTTGCTTTATGTTCATGTGCTCTGCTTGCTTTATGTTCATGTGCTTTGCTTGCTTATTTGTGCTTTGCTTATGTTAGCTGTTAGCTCCCTAGCATATTAGCTAGCATGTTAGCTCAGCTCAGCATGCAATGTTTGACATGCGGCCCCGGTGCACCCTGGGAAATGGTGTTTCTGTGGTCTGTAGTGTTACATGGGCTGTAGCTGTAGGCCTGTAATGTTTTACATTACAACAGTTTGGATATATTGTTTGAACATTTTGATGCATGACATTCACGATATGGTTAAGTTTAAAGAATAATGTTGATTATTGGTGTAAACAATTATAAATAAATAAATAATATATATATATATATATATATATATATATATATATAATATAGGTTATATAATAATATATATATATATATATATATAAATAATAAATAATAATAATACAAAATGTAAAATGTATTGGTAAATGCTGAATGAATGTTCTTAATGAAAATGCATTTGGTAATTGTTTATTTGAATGAACTGATATAATATAGGCTAAATGTATTAATGTTAGGCTATAATAATATAATTATGTGTTATGTTGATGTTGAAACATTTCCTTTCATACCCTTTCAGGTTTATAACCTGCTATTGTGACTGCTATTGTGACAACCATTATTTGTCAACCAAATAAACAACAAACTAAGGCAAAAGAAAAGTCACAGAGTTATATCCTTCCTTTATCACGTTGCCTGAGCCCTTCAAGTGGGGAAAACAAGAACAAACTTGACAGGCTGTTTTTAAATAAAGAGCGGCCGCAGGATTAATAACGTTAACGTTAGTTCGGCCAGAGAAACAAATATACTAATTTAAATGTTTGGACCTGCGAGATTTGTACTTTGTACTTTGTAGGTCTGCATTTTAAATGAAAGGAGTAAAAAGTATGTTTTATTTTCTCTGAAATGTAATTGAGTAAAAGTACAAGTATACAAACCTAATAATAATACTTGAGTAAAGTACAAATCCCCAAAAACAGTACTTATGTATTGTAACAAAGTACAATTACTCAAGTACTTTACACCCCTGTGTATATGCTACTGTATAATGTAAAGTTTGTTGAAACTGCATCGATGGAGTCCAGACAGGTTTTTTCCCTCCTATCTTTTCTTAAACATAATACTACACTCACTCATTCAATAACTCAATAACTCACTCAATCAGTCACTCACTCATGGTCAGCCGCTCTCTGACAATACAGAAGTTTTATTTTTTTATTTATTTTTTTTATATTATCTTTCTTCCCCTCTTTTCCCCGATTTTTCTCCCATCCCACCCCCTTCCTGGTTGTTGCGTACTTTCCCCTACTGTTGGTCCGGGAGACCGGAGACTGTCACATGCTTTCCTCCGACGCATGTGCAGCCTGCCGGCAGGCCAACCTGGCCGCGCAGGTTCTCACCGGGGAGAGTGTAGCGTGTGGGAGGCCACACTATCTCTCCTTAGTTCCAACCCTTGCTGAGCAGGCGCCCCGACCGAACTGTAGGGGTCGCTGTCCACAACGCCCAGGACCCACCCTTCAGCTTTCCCACCCTCTGATACAGCCAATTGTATCAGTGTGAGAGGCCAGCCAAGCTGATAGCAACGCCGGGAGCTGGATTCGAACAGGCGAATCCAGTGTCTCCCGGTGTTGGTGACGAACGTGATCTCCGTGCGCCACCTGCCCCCCCAACAATACAGAAGGTTAACCCTTTCACTGCCACATGACAAAGGGTTAACCCTTTCACAACCACACTACAGAAGGTTAACCCTTTCACTACCACACTACAGACTGTTAACCGTTTGTAGTGAATGGGGTTAACCTTCTGTAGTGTGGTAGTGAAAGGGTTAAGTGCTTCGCATCTGTAGTGTCCTCGTTTGCTCTGGGGTGTGGTGTAGCCAGGCAGGGAAGTAAATAATTAAAGATTTGGTGTGTCTTACACCCATCAAAAACAGCATCTTGGGCTACCAAATGTGCTACAACAGTTCTTTTATGCGGATGATTCAACATTGTATTACGCTGCACCATCATGCAATTTAATGAAGTTTTGAGCTGAGAACTTAAAGTTGTGCATGACTGGGTAGTATGTAATAGACTTGTCCTTAATATCTCCAAGACTAAATGTATTGTGCTGGGAACAAGGCACAGGTTATATACAAATCCAAAGCTTCATTTAAACTTGTGTAATTCGGCAGTTCAACAAGTTGAAAGTACTAAACTCCTTGGAGCAGTGGCGGCTCGTGAGTTCTTCACGGGGGGGGCATAATTAATTAGTATCCCCCTCTATCTCTCCTTCTCTCTCTTTCTCTCTCTCACACACAGCGCGACGTGGAATCGATTCGTTACACAATCAGACCTAGTATATGTAGTATTATATACCAAGAATAACTTCAGTATGAGTACAGGGCTGTACACATATTTTGCATATTGTTAAACGAGCCAAGGTATTAAACTATCGATATGAATCGAAAACGGGGGACCCTGATGTAAACAAGACGAAAGTCTTTCTCTGGTCTGCATCCCCTTAACAATTGTATGTATTGAGCCGTACTGTATTGTACCCATTCTGCAATCTGTTAAATAAAGTTTTCATTCATTCATTCAAACATAGACTATATTGAACAAGCCATAATCCACTTATTTTCAATCCAAAAGAAACTCCACTCTCTCTCTGATCAAGTCAATAATGAACACATTTGTATAACTTGTCATTTTAAACAAGTTACCATTCATTGTCTGGTTGATTATGATCCACCCGCGACGAAATTAATGACTTAGTTCAACAAAAACACAGCATAGAGAGAGAGAGAGAGATCACTGTTTACGTGGTCGAGGAGGGCTTGATAAAGTGTATAATTATGTCCACTGTTGTCCCCAGACTGTTGATGTATATCCACTCTGTCCAGACTGCATCCAGCAGCTATTAGCTTGTTGTTAGCACAACACAACAGTACTGTGATGAATGAATGAATGAATGAGTCTGTCTTTGCCCATTTCCGCGTCAAACAGCCTGCAAACTACCTGGCGTTCCTATCGCCCTGCTCTAAGACAAACTCTAACCTTAACCAACTTTGAAAGAGTGCCTAAGCTTAACCGTCGAAAGAACTTGCCGTCACGCTCTAAGACAAATAGCTGCATCACAACAACACAACAGCTAGTATCGAGACTATCTACTGTAACTAACCAGAAACGGGCGTTGGCCAATCAGAGAGAGCGTCTCCGCGAAATGCGGCTACGGAAAAAACTGACGTCGGCCAATCAGAGAGCGTCTCCGAGAAATGCGGCTACGGAAATTATAGGCGCTGCTTGCTTTAGACCGCTTCAAAACGCGCCCGTCTTTCATCATAATACATCATATTTCAACGCACAGCGCGTTACGCACTGATTGGCTGCGACGGATACAGCGATGAAACAGTGCACGGCGTGCACGCGCACTCAAAGCACTATTGCGTTTAGCCCGAGAGAAATGCGGTTAGGAGAAATGCGGCTACGGTAACGGAACGTATTCTCTATCAGACAGTGAGTCACTTCCTGTTCAGGAAAACTATTATTTATATTTGATATATTAACGTTATATTGTGCATTGGAAACACAAACATACTTAAAATGAGTAAATATTATTCATTTTAAACATGTTTATATTATTTATAGGGCTATAAAAAAAGAAAAGAAAATCGTATTCTTCTCTCTTTTAACCAGGGGGGGCGGTGCCGCCACTGCCTTGGAGTGATGCTGGATTGCACTCTGTCTTGGTCTCAGCATATTAATTATATTGTTTTAAAAATGGGAAGAGCAATTGGTATTTCCAGGAAATGTGCTTCTTTTGTTGCCCGTCCCCTTTTATGTCAGATTTTGCAAAGTTTAGTTTGATGTCATCTTGACTATTGCTCTGCGATGTGGTCATCTGCTGCCAGTGGTGACCTCAGGAAGCTCCAGGTGGTCCAGAACAGGGCAGCACGGTTGGTACTGGGCTGCTCACTAAGGTCTAATGTGAGCCGTATGCATGCCCGCCTCTCTTGGCTTAACGTTGAAAATATATTGTCTTTTAATATACTTGTGCTGTTCAAGTTGGTCATGAGCAGTAAAACTCCTGTTTTTATACATAATCAGATTGTTTTTAGTAATACTGTGCTCAGTCAGGGCATTAGACTAGAGGTTCCAGTAGTGGGCAGCTTGAATTGCCAGGTCCTAGAACCAGCACTTTGGGGAGATATTTTATTTTTAGAGCATTAACTCTTTGGAATGGCCTGCCTCGGAACCTCTGCTGCATTTACAGTAGATTCACTTTTAAAAATAATCTTAAATTGTTTTAAAATAGTTTTTAACACTGTAAAGTAATTTTTTTTGTTTTACACTAATGTAATTTTAGCTATCTTAATTGTTACAGTAGTTTCATTATGCATTGTGTGTACTGACTTTTAATAATTTTGTTTTTGCAATAGTGATTGTTTTTGTATGTTTTTTGTGTGTGTTGCTATCGCACCAGCTAATGGGGATCCCTAATAAAATAAAATAAAATAAAATCTTCAGTACTAGGGTTGTTATAGTTTTGTATTTTTCATTCGTTTTTATTTTTATTTTGTTTAGAATTTCTTTTTTTCTTTCTCAATTAAATATAGTTTCAGTTAGTTTCCAGAGTGGGTTTCAGTCTACAGTAGTTTATATTGTTTAAAATTGTTTAGTTTAAAATTGACTAGTATTAGTTTCACTATTAGTTTGAGTTATATTTGTCTAATATTATGTGGGGGTATTTGTCAGGGGCACTGGCGGATTCTGCGGGCAGTGTGATGCAGCGTACTAGGTCAGGCTTTCCCTAAGTGGGTGCCATGATGATGCCAAATAGTTAAACCCTGCTTATATTATTCAAAACTCATTATATGGCTATTAGCAATATAACACGTTTTTGCAAGGGGGCCGATGGGCTAATATCTAGCTAACATTTTGATGTTTCTCGATCTGCACTGTCCCTATTTTGTTTTCAATGTATCCTTTAGGTTAGAGTAAGTTAGTTTAAGTTAGTTTTGACCAAATAAATTGTTGCCAATGATGAAACAATAATGTTTAAAACACTCATTCCCAGGGCGGCTAGTTGGTGTAGTGGGCAAGGCGCTCGCCACCAATGCAGGAGACGCTGGGTTCGAGCCCAGCTCTCGGCGTTGCTACCAGCTTAGCTGGTTGTTCATACTAACACAATTCGCAGTGTTAGGGGTGGGAAAGCTGGTGGGTGGGTCCTGGTCGTTGTAAACAGCGACTCCTACAGTTCGGTCGGGGCGCCTGCTCAGCGAGGAAAGGATCTAAGGGGGGTAGTGTGATCCTTCCACACTTTACACCCTCTCAGTGAGAGTCCACGCTGCCAGGTGAAAATAAGCGGTTGATTGGCTACTGTTGAAGTTAGATGTTATGTATGATTGCATGTAACTGTCTAACTGTTTCCACAAGAGGGCGCTATAGGCGCAAGGAGACGCAGCTATTGGGGCTGACAGGTGAGAGGGTATATAAGAGATTGTTCCCTCCCCCCTCTTTCTCTTCCTCCGTCGCTCTCACAAGAGAAGGACGAATGTGTACTATTGGGTGCAATGTGAAATAAACCACGCTAAAGAGAAACCTTGTCGTCATGAACACATTATTGTCGCTCCATAGCTGACTCTGTCAACAGATTATGGGCCCAGATCACGCAGGGGCGAAATAATAAGGGTAGCAAGTTTAGCTGAAGTATAGGCCAGTTTAGCACCGGGAGCACCGCGTGGCTAAGGCTAGGCTAACGGGAGCTAAAGCTACGCCTACCATCAAAAGAGGATGGCGACCAAAGGAAGGAGCGAATGGCCCTCGTTCAATGGAAGGGCAGAGGACTACGAGCTCTGGGAAGAGCGGAGTGGTACTGAAGACAACGATCTTGACGGCCCCTAGGGGATAAGTAACGGCGGCCGCGTGAGCCCTGGACACCAAGCAAAATGCCAACGCATACTGCGAGTTAGCACCACTGCTAGACGACACAAGCTTGGGGCTGATATTCTGCGACACTAAGGACAAAGGCCGAGAGAGCCTGAAAGTGTTGAGAGAACATTATATCGGACGGGGAAGACCCCGAATCGTATCCCTCTACATAACACTGACCGCGCTAAAGAAGGCGCACACCGAGACTGTGACCGAATACGTCATCAGAGCTGAGCAGATCATTACGGCGCTTAAGAGTGCAGGAGAAGCACCAAGCGATGGACTAATGATGGCGATGGTTATGAGAGGACTACCAGAGCTGTACAAACCGTTCACACTACTGGTGACACGGTTCAGCAGACATGTCGCTGGGAGAGTTCAAGGCCAAGTTGCGGAACTTTGAGGCCTCAGAAGACACACACCCAGTCGCCGCGGAGGTGGGAGAGAGGGTGCTGAAGGCCCGGGCGGCACCGAGAGAGAAGACCAGACCCACGACGGAGCTGGCGTGTTGGCGATGCGGAGAAAATGGGCACCGGAAAGATAACTGCACAAAGACTGTTTGGTGTAGCTTCTGCAAATCCACGGGGCACACAGACAAAGTGTGTAGAAAGAAACGTGACCAGAGCGCTCGGTACGCGCATGGACAAGATGGCGGCTGTGGACAAGATGGCGACGACGGTGGACGTGAGACGAGTCGAGATGACGCCCGGAAAGTAGCGGACGAGAGGACTTCATCTTCGGGGCGCAGACAGCATACGTCACCCAGCCAACGCAGCAGCAGCAGGTCCAAAGGAAGGGACTGATCATGGACACAGGTGCGTCGTCCCACATCATCAACGACAGGAATCGATTCAAGAACTTTGACAACACCTTCGAGCCGGAGAGACACAGCATGGAGCTGGCAGACGGGAAGCGCACTTTCGGGTTGGCGCAGGGGAGAGGAGACGCACAGGTATGCCTCATAGACAGTGAGGGGCGCCGGTGTACAGTGACGTTAAAGAACCCTCTCTACATACCCTCGTTCCCACAAGAACTATTCTCTGTAAAATCTGCTACTGCAAACGGTGCCAAAGTGTTCTTCAATGAAGGTAAAGATGTTCTTGTAGAGCCTGACGGTATGCGATTTAACATAGAGGTGTACAAGAGAATGTATTATCTACAAACGGAGTGTAATGATGACGATAAGTGTAATAATAATGATATGTGTAATGTGACTGTCAGTCACGATATTCAGACATGGCATGAGATGATCATGGGTCATTGTAATTACGAGGATTTACTGAAACTGCAAGCAGTGACAGAAGGCATGTACATTAAAGGTGAAAAGCATAGACCTGACAAAGAATGTGAAGTGTGCATAAAGGGGAAGTTCACTCAATCGAGAAACAGTATAGTCCCACAGAAAAAGTAAAGGTACCACTTGAGCTAGTTAACACAGATCTAGCCGGTCCAGTAAGCAACGAGTCCATAGGTGGCTTTAAATATGTACAGTTTTTTACAGATGTGTGTACAGGGGCAGTGTTTGTTTACTTTCTCAAAGCAAAGAGTTTCAAGTTTCAAGTTTCTTTAATAGTTGTCATACAGAAGTACAGAATACTTTCATACAAAATGCTTCTTACTGTTACGCTCCAGTGACTGTGCTAGACAAGATAGTATCAAATAACATAGTATAGCATGTAATTTAGAAGTAGAAAATGAGGTCACAGTGTTCAGTATAGACATATGTACAATGTTCGATGCAGAATAGACGTAACTGAGTTACCATATAATATACAATACTATGCAGCGTACTAATGTACAGTACTATATAGTGCAAAGCAGAAATGGGATGAGGTACAATTTAGGTACAATTTACAGTAAGGTGTACGAGTTGTAGTGCAATCCTTCATCAATAAATATAAAGTGTGGGGAGTGGGTGCTACAGTGTGTTTGTTTAAAGTGTGTGCTATGTGCGTTTGATGGTTGTTGTTGTGTAGTGTTCATTGTTCGTTTAGCAGCCTGATGGCCTGGGGATAGAAGCTTCTTCTGAGTCTTTCTGTGCTCGCCTTGAGACTCCGGTATCGCTTGCCTGACCGCATCAGTTCAAAGAGGCAGTTGTTCGGGTGACTGGAGTCTTTAATGATTCTCTTAGCCTTGCCCCTGCACCGCTTGTTGTAAATGTTCTGGAGGGTGGGGAGCCCCCCTCCAATTGTGCGTTCGGCTGAACGTGTCACTCTTTGTAGTCTGCTTCGGTCTTGTGCAGTGCTATTCCCAAACCAGGAGGTGATGTTGCCAGTCAGGATGCTCTCTATTGTACATGAGTAGAAGTTCTTAAGGATCTTCTGACTGACTTGGAACTTCCTTAGGCGCCTGAGGAAGTAGAGGCATTGTCGTGCCTTCTTCACAACACTGTCAATGTGTGTGGTCCATGTCAAGTCCTCGGATATGTAGGCTCTGAGGTACTTAAAGCTGTTGACTCTCTCAACCGGTGCCCTGTCGATGCTGAGGGGGCTGTAGTCCTTGACCCCCGACCTCCTGAAGTCCACAATCATCTCCTTTGTTTTGCTGACGTTCAGGGAGAGGCTGTTTTCCTGGCACCATCCCACCAGGACCTTGACCTCTTCCAGGTAGGCCCTCTCGTCGTTGGCAGAGATCAGGCCCACCACCACTGTGTCGTCAGCAAATTTGATGATTGTATTGCTACTCCGCTGAGCCACACAGTCGTGTGTGTACAGGGAGTAGAGGAGGGGACTCAGAACACAGCCCTGGGGGGCCCCTATGTTGAGGGTGATGGATGAGGAGGTGCAGTTGCCTGCTCTCACCACCTGGGGTCTGCCCGTCAGGAAGTCCAAGACCCACTGGCAGAGGTCATAGTTCAAGCCCAGGTCCCTGAGCTTGGCTATGAGTTTGGAGGGGACTATTGAATGCTGAGCTGTAGTCGATGAACAGCATTCTCACATAGTTCCCCTGCCTCTTGTCCAGGTGTGATGCTGCTGTGTGCAGCACATGGGCTATGGCGTCCTCCGTGGACCTGTTGGGGCGGTATGCAAATTGCAGGGGGTCCAGGTTGATGGGGAGGGAGGAGCAGATGTAGCCCTTTACTAGCTTCTCAAAGCACTTCATGGCTATGGAGGTGAGAGCTACAGGGCAGTAGTTGTTGAGGCAAGCAGGCTTGGATTTTTTGGGTACAGGGATAATAGTGGACTTCAGACAGGTGGGGATGACAGCCTGTTCCAAGGACAGGTTAAATATGTCAGTGAATACCGGGGCCAGTTGGTCGGCACAGACTTTTAGGATGCGGCCGGGGATACCGTCCGGTCCTGCTGCCTTCCTGATATTCACTTTCTTAAAGGTCCTCCTCACCTCATGTTCTGTTACCCTGAACACTGAGTCTCCATCAGCAGTGTCCCATCCATCCTAGAGGCAAATATTTCAGACCGACGGCTTCTCAGTCACAGTGGGTGACAATATTGTCACAAGGAAAGAAGATATTACCTACCTGGGTTCCATCCTAGAGGCAAATCTTTCCTGTGACAAAATGGCATCAAATGTAATCAAAAAAGTCAACCAACGAACTAGATTCTTGTACCGGATCTCCTCTCTGGTAAACAAGAATACCCTGAAGACTCTGGCAGGAGCACTTATTCAAGGGTACTTCGACTATGCTTGCACCTCATGGTACCAAAGTACCTCAAAGGCACTAAAAACAAGATTACAAACATCACAAAACAAACTGGTCAGACTACTGCTTGACCTTACTCCTAGAACCCACCTCACCCCTGCCCATTTTGACAACCTAGGATGGCTTAGAGTAGACGACAGAGTACAGCAACTTGCAATGGGCCTGGTCTACAAGATACACTACACCACTAAGATACCCATGTACATGTCAAAATACTTCCCAAAGGTCAGTGAATACCACGACCACAACACCAGAGGGAGCTCCACAAATCATGTTAAACCCAGATTCGGCTCAAACAAGGGACTAAACACGTTTCGCAATTATGCCACATCAATGTGGAACGCCCTACCCAAAGCTGTAAAGGAATGTGAATCACTACCCACTTTCAAAACCGCTCTTAAAGAGCACCTACGGGAGGCTGCAATTCTAAACTGGCCCCGGTAAATGTCCCCCACCCAACCCCCCCAATGTACAGTTTCCTCCCCCTCAAATGTATATATTCTCGTTTAGAAACTCTGTCTGTAAATAAACAGTACTGTATATTTGTATATCTTGTATGTCATAAATGTCTGGATGTAACAGTACTGTTTATCTGTATGTCGTGTACAGGTGCGCAGCTCAATAAATTAGAATATTGTGGAAAAGTACATTTATTTCAGTAATTAAATTCAAAAAGCGAAACTCTCATTATAGATTCATTACACACAAAGTGAAATATTTCAAGCCTTTATTTGTTTAAATTTAGATAATTATGGCTTACAACTCATGAAAACCCCAAATTCAGTATCTCAGAAATGTTTTATATTACATAAGACCAATCAAAAATATATATATATATTTAATATATAAATGTCAGCCTACTGAAAAGTGTGTTCACTCCGTACTTAGTTGGGGCTCCTTTTGCACAAATTACTGCATCAATGCAGCGAAATAAATAGACTCTCCCACCGTTATTCTAATTTATTGAGCTGCACCTGTATATATGTCATGTATGTCATAAATGTTATGATGAATTGAAAATGGGGGACCCTGATGTAAACAAGACGAAAGTCTTTCTCTGGTCTGCATCCCCTTAACAATTGTGTGTATTGAGCTGTACTGTATTGTACCCATTCTGCAATCTGTTTAATAAAGTTTTCATTCATTCATTCATTCATTCATTCATTCATTCATTAATTCATTCATTCATTCATTCACTCCCCACTGTATGTATATATTTTCTCCCACCCACCCACCCCCTCCTAATGTACAGTCTCCTCACCATCATATGTATATATTTTCAGGGTCCCACTCATGTGTGTAGGATCTCCTCACTGGTAAACAAGAATACCCTGAAGACTCTGGCAGGAGCACTCATTCAAGGGTACTACGACTATGCTTGCACCTCATGGTACCAAAGCACCTCAAAGGCGCTAAAAACAAAATTACAAACATCTCAAAACAAACTGGTCAGACTACTGCTTGACCTTACTCCTAGAACCCACCTCACCCCTGCCCACTTTGACAACCTAGGATGGCTTAGAGTAGACGACAGAGTACAGCAACTTGCAATGGGCCTGGTCTACAAGATACACTACACGACCAAGGTACCCATGTACATGTCAAAATACTTCCCAAAGGTCAGTGAATACCACGATCACAACTCCAGAGGGAGCTCCACAAATCATGTTAAACCCAGATTCGGCTCAAACAAGGGACTAAACACGTTTAGCAATTATGCCACATCAATGTGGAACGCCCTACCCAAAGCTGTAAAGGAGTGTGAATCACTACCCACTTTCAAAAAACACCTACGGGAGACTGCAATTCGAAACTGGCCCCTGTAAATGTCCTAACACAACCCCCCCCCAATGTACAGTAAATTACCAAGTATGGTCTTGTCAATATTCCAATGTACAGTTTTGCTTGTACAGTTGTACAGTGTCCCCCACGGTCCCAACCAGGGTTCGAATTATCATCTGAGAGCTATGGGGGCCCCCTGAATTTTTTTTTTTTTACTATTATTTTCCTGAAATTGTGGCTGTTTTCGAAGTCATATTTAGAGGAATATCTCATTAGAATTTGTCTAATACTAAGTAATAATGACATCACACAACAGTCTAATCATTAGACTATTGTGTGATGTCATTATTCAGTCTCATTCTTAACCATCAATATTTGTTCATTTTCTTACTCACCTGATATATAATGCCATATTTACTTATTTGCATTTTGCATCTGATAAAATACAACAATTTAATTTGAAAAATGAGACAAAATGTATGAACTTGAATTAACATGTATTTGTCTCTGCACTAAATCAAAAACTAACAAAATAATCGAATGGAAAAAAACAGCAGCATTCATCAGGATACAGTAAGTAACATTATCATCTGATAATAAAATGAACATAAAAGCTGCCCTCTAGTGGCCGGCGATAAACTCTTCATACTTGTATAAATAAAAATAAATAATGTTATAAAAAATTTGCACAGGTAATCAAGCAACTCTGCATCTGTGCCCTTATCAAGTTCAACAAGGTCAAGAAAAACATTGTCCACATCTCAGTGACATCACATCTGACATAAATTATCATGTAAGCTTTTCCATGAATTGTGCTTTCATCCAGTGTTATACTGATACGTGAATCCTGCGATTTGACATGAGAAACAATTTTTTTTTCATCTCTGTGGCAATGTGCTCTATGATCTGTGCACAAGAATGATCGGATTGGTGAGCTGGCCCGACTGTCGCACCGTTCAACTCATTTCCCCCCCCCCCCCCCCCCCACCTCCAATGTACAGCCCTCACCCAACCCACCCAACCCCACCCCACCAGCCTCCTCCAATGTACAGTTTCTACGCCAAATGTATATACACTCCTTTTCTGGACACTTTTGTATCACAAACAGTACTGTATTTGCAAATCTGATATGTCATAAATGTATAGATGTAGCAGTACTGTCTATCTGTATGTCATGTATGTCATATATGTTATGATGAATTGAAAATGGGGGACCCTGGTGGAAACAAGACGAAAGTCTTTCTCTGGTCTGCATCCCCTTAACAATTGTATGTATTGAGATGTACTGTACTGTACCCATTCTGCAATCTGTTAATAAACTTTTCAATCAATCAATCAATCAATGTCATAAGGGGGTTCAATTTGGTATAAGGCAACCTTTCTTTAGCGACAGTATATGCTGCCCTGAATGAACTGGCTGTCTCCTTGAGCAAAGCAGATGTGATTTCGCTCACTTTTCTTGGAAGCACTTCCTTCTGGGTTTGACATTCTATAGCTTGCTTATGAGCAACGCTATCACTGTGCAAGTATATTTTCTTCCTCAACTTCTTGCTCTGAGAGCTAGTCACAGTCCCATTCATCCACTGCTCTGCCAAATGGGCTCCAAATGATTTATTTAACAATATCTTGGCGTTTTTACATGGAAGGCAGCCAATGCATCCCTCCTTGGCAAATAACCAGCTATATTTATTTTTCCAAAAGATCCACTGACTCGGACCCCAGCATTGTGGTGGTTGAGTAGCAGCGCAGTCCAGGTCTAGTGGTGGAGACTCGGGTCTGGCAGTGGCAAACAGCGCGGTAACAATAACAGGTGCACTGCGCACAGGAGCAGCAGAGCTAATACTAGCACTAGCAGTGTCAACTTCAGTGACAGTAGCGCTGCTAGCTGCTGCACTAACAGCGTCAGACTTTGGCCTTTTTATAAAACCAAAGCTGTCCAGCTTTGTACAGCCTTGCGGCGGGTTGAGCCTTTTTTTTGGCGGCATGTGGCGTACTGTTTAGTGTTTATGTTTTCAGTTGCAGCCTGCAGGACACAGACGGACCGGCAGCCTTCTGTTTACATCAGCTGCTTCTTCTTCACTAGGTTGGAGTAGCATTAAACTTATGGGGCGACGCTCATGGGCGACACATAGCGGCTTGGAGGTGAAATGCAGCCTATTCCACAACATTAATTACTCTTCTTTTAAAAACTGAAAAGAAAAATATGATCTATTAACAATTTATTTAGGTAGCATAAATAATATTAATTCGTACATAAAAAAAAAAAATTATATAATTTTTTTGAGAGACCCCCACAGGGGGTCTTGACTATGGGGGCTCAGACTATAGCTATGGGGGCTGAGCCCCCATTGGTCCCCTCATAATTCGAACACTGGTCCCAACCACCCCGAGCCTTCAGATGCTCGCAAAGGGCCGTGAAGCTGACACTGAAACTGAAAAACAGTGAAACCCCGGACATTTCGATGAATTAATAAACACCCCCCGGACGCCCCGGACAGGGCGTGAAAAGAGGACATGTCCGGGCAAAAGAGGACGTTTGGTCAGCCTACTCTACCTGTGCTTTTGTTATGTAAAAACGGTGGCCGCGAGCCGAGCCGGTACTTAGTTACAACGAATGGGAACAGCGGATTTTTGTGTGCGTGACTGCGCGTACACGCGGGAACATTTCCGTGCGCGATTGCGCGTACTTCAGCCTCAGTGAGCGAGGTATAACGCCGTTATACCGAGTTATACCAGCACTGCAACAATAACCAGACACAGGCGTCAGAGAGCGTCTCCGCAAACTGCGGCTACCAAAAAAAATCACGCCTCTCATCCACATTGATTAATTTCCTCCCCCCTCACGAGCTCGGAAGTGCAGTGGTCTATAATGGCGTGATTACGCTCCCCCCCGCTATCTCCTCCCCGATTTCAGAATCCCGGAAGTGTTGCGGTGGTCTATTGTTCTTGAACCGTTGAATCCATAGATATCTGTTGAATCAGTAGCGCCGCGCGCGGTTCCTGCAGTGAGTCTGGTCTGCTGCTGCTGCTGCTCGGCGTGGGACCGACATCTGAGCCCCGTCCTCCTGGTGATGGAGGCTCGTCAGGTAGTGACTGACATGTGTTTTCTAGCTGCATGTAGAGAGTGTTTGAGGGGAGTTCTCCTCTTACTGTGTTGTTAGCAGCGTCCACAGCTGCTGCTTATCGCTCGTTAGCATAGCCAGCCATTAGTGTTAGCTTAACAGTGGCTTGTGTTAGCTTAACTGGGGCTAGTGTTACCTTAGCTGGGGCTAGTGTTAGCTTAACTGGGGCTAGTGTTACCTTAGCTGGGGCTAGTGTTAGCTTAGCTGGGGCTAGTGTTACCTTAGCTGGGGCTAGTGTTAGCTTAACTGGGGCTAGTGTTACCTTAGCTGGGGCTAGTGTTAGCTTAACTGGGCCTAGAGTTACCTTAGCTGGGGCTAGTGTTAGCTTAGCTGGGGCTTGTGTTAGCTTAACTGGACATAGTGTCAGCTTAACTGGGCCTAGTGTCAGTTTAGCTGGGGCTAGTGTCAGCTTAGCTGGGGCTAGTGTTAGCTTAGCTGGGCCTAGTGTTAGCTTAACTGGGGCTAGTGTTAGCTTAGCTGCGGCTAGTGTTAGCTTAGCTTGTTAGTCGACTAGGCAGCTTCTATTGTTAGCTTAGCTGGGCCTAGTGTTAGCTTAGCTTGTTAGTTGACTAGGCAGCTTCTATTGTTAGCTTAACTGGGGCTTGTGTTAGCTTAGCTTGTTAGTCGACTAGGCAGCTTCTATTGTTAGCTTAACTGGGGCTTGTGTTAGCTTAGCTTGTTAGTCGACTAGGCTGCAGCTTCTATTGTTAGCTTAGCTGGGCCTAGTGTTAGCTTAGCTTGTTAGTCGACTAGGCTGCAGCTTCTATTGTTAGCTGAACTGGGCCTAGTGTTAGCTTAGCTTGTTAGTCGACTAGGCTGCAGCTTCTATTGTTAGCTGAACTGGGGCTTGTGTTAGCTTAGCTTGTTAGTCGACTAGGCAGCTTCTATTGTTTCATCTTTGGTGTCCATTAGGGGTGGGAATCGCCAGAGACCTCACGATACGATACCTTACGTCACGATAAGATAGTATCGCGATACTAAATATATCGCGATACGCTGAGTATTGCGAAAAAAAAATATATTTTTTGATAAAATGTAATTTATTACCTTTTTTCAACTGCAAACTAAAACTGTCAACATGTTTTATCTAATAAAGTTCAGTCTGTTCATCTCACTTCAATCATTTTTATTGCAGAACATGGTATTTTCTCAAGCAGACAGATGTAAACACTAGGGATGGGTACCGAATTCGGTACTTTTAAGGTACCGAACCGAAACACGTCGGTACTACAGAGTATCGATTCAAGTGAGATACAGATTTTTTTTTATTTTTATTTTATTAAAACATTTTTTTTTTACCTTTTTACTTTTCATGTCAACGTTCACACGCACAATATATGCTTACCTAGGATTTGACTTGATTCAACAACAAAGCAGTCGGAGCAATGGCAAGCCGAAAACGGTCGAAATTGTAGTTATTTGAAGTTTGGATTTCTTTTTACGACTGAGGTAGGTAGATTACATTTTGAGACTAAAGTACCGAAAAAAAGTACGGTTGGGTACCGGTATCGATTCACAGGTACCGGTACCGTATCGGTTCAAATGTAAAAGGTACCAAATAGGCCTGCCACGATAACACATTTTGCTGGGCGATTAATTGCCCCCGAAAATATCGCGATAAGCGATATTATTGCGACCGGTTAGAGAATTTTTTTTTTGGAGACATTTATTTCCCAAAACTTATTTTGAAGCCCACCGCTCCGTCTTTTCCAGTGTTTAAGACTTTTATTTTGAAGCCCACCGACCGGACCGGAAGTATTGTTGTGATTATCAGGTACTTTTTGGGTACCAGAAAAGTCACGTGAAACACTGCAGACCACTGAATAGAGACGCGTCTCTAGGATTTCATAATCATTATGTTTGCAGCAGGCACAAGTGCAATAAACAAAGGATACAGTCACTGTGTATTCTGCCTCATTTATTGATTAAACAAAACCGACATCAACACAATTTGCCACCGAGCGGAGAGTTTAGTCTCGCAAAAAGATCGCTGACTTGTTAAGGCTTGTTGTTAGGTTAGGTGCTAATGTTGTGCTAGCGTTTTAGCATGGCTATCGTACATAGCGTGATCAATATAACTCGCTATTGATTGTTTGTATGAGTAACGTTAATGCTAGTAGAATAGACACAACGTGAGGTAATCACCATCCATTTTAAACCGGTTATTACCTAATGCTAACGTTAGCAAATAGACGCGACTGGTAACGTTACAGCTTGTTAGCCTAATGCTCGTTAACGTTAGCATAGACAGCCTAGCTAACGTTAACGCTTGTAGAATAGACACAATGAGAGGTAACGTTAGCGTTAGCAGAATAGACACAACGAGGGTCTCGTTAATGTTGTTATTGATTGATTGATTGAAAACTGTTTACTCTGTTTGTATGAGTAACGTTAATGCTAGTAGAATAGACACAATGAGGGGTAACGTTAGCCCCACGGAGCTCCTGTGCTGTGCTCTGTAGTAAAGCCAGCGGCCCGCCTCCCAACACGGACAGTGACTGACAAGGGGCACTGGGTCCGCCTCATTAAAACAAACGCGCAAATAGCAATTAATCGCGCCCGTCAAAATCATTGCATTCATTTTAATTATCGCGGCAATTAATCGATTTATTGCTTATCGCGGCAGGCCTAGTACCAAAGGTACTACGTAGGCCTGCCGCGATAAGCAATAAATCGATTAATTGCTGCGATAATTAAAATGAATGCAATGATTTTGACGGGCGCGATTAATTGCTATTTGCGCGTTTGTTTTAATGAGGCGGAACCAGTGCCTTGTCAGTCACTGTCCGTGTTGGGAGGCGGGCCGCTGACGTTACTAGAGTACAGCACGGGAGCTCCGTGGGGCAACGCCACATAGACATTTCTCAATAGTGGTGCTCCTTTTAACCAAGTAGCATTATTTGTAGTGTAACGTTAGCTATTTTTAGACCCAAGTAGTTACTCGCTACTGCCCGGAGAAACTGGACTGCTAAATAAAGATGAAAGATAGAGCTTTGATTCTCATTCCATGCTAACAACATTAGCTAAATAGCTAACAAACGAAATACAACGTATAGCATAGCTACAAGTACAACACAGAATAACGTTAATACAATTACATGCATCATTGTTTACAATGAACGGGTGGGGCTAGTCAAAGGACTGGACACGGGGACAAGTTAAACATGAATTAATTTATTATAACACTCCGGTAGTTTCGAGTCGTGCTGCAGTGCTTACGCACCACAGCTATTCTATTATATACTGCTTTGACGCTTCCTCCTCATCGTTGATTGCCTGTAGTAGCTGCATCTAACGTTAGTAGCTAACGTTAAAACTAACCTAAAGTTAGTTGTTCACCAACAATTTGTTTTATCATTAGCTCAAAAACAGGAGCGCTCGGCAGTAGAATTCTGCAGGGAGTAGGATTTTGCAGAACACCGGACGAGACAAGTTGTCGGCTCATAGTTTCTGCTTAGGATAATCACAACAATACTTCCGGTCCGGTCGGTGGGCTTCAAAATAAAACTCTAAAACACCGGAAAAGACGGAGCGGTGGGCTTCAAAATAAAGGTTTTGGGAAATAAATGTCTCAAAAAAAATTCTCTAACCGGTCGCAATAATATCGCTTATCGCGATATTTTCGGGGGCAATTAATCGCCCAGCAAAATGTGTTATCGTGGCAGGCCTAGTACTACGTATCGATTTTCCCCCTTACCCCTAGTGTCCATGGTATTGTCGTCTCTTCGTTTCGAGTACGACACTGGTCTGTAGATGTCCACAGTAGTCTTTACAGGGGGACATATCGTCTGTAGATGTTCACAGCAGTCTTTACAGGGGGACATATCGTCTGTAGATGTCCACAGCAGTCTTTACAGGGGGACATATCATCTGTAGATGTCCACAGTAGTCTTTACAGGGGGACATATCGTCTGTAGATGTCCACAGTAGTCTTTACAGGGGGACATATCGTCTGTAGATGTCCACAGCAGTCTTTACAGGGGGACATATCATCTGTAGATGTCCACAGTAGTCTTTACAGGGGGACATATCGTTTGTAGATGTCCACAGTAGTCTTTACAGGGGGACATATCATCTGTAGATGTCCACAGTAGTCTTTACAGGGGGACATATCATCTGTAGATGTCCACAGTAGTCTTTACAGGGGGACATATCGTCTGTAGATGTCCACAGTAGTCTTTACAGGGGGACATATCGTCTGTAGATGTCCACAGTAGCCTTTACAGGGGGACATCACTAGTCTGTAGATGTCCACAGTAGCCTTTACAGGGGGACATATCGTCTGTAGATGTCCACAGTAGTCTTTACAGGGGGACATATAGTCTGTAGATGTCCACAGTAGTCTTTACAGGGGGACATGTCGTCTGTAGATGTCCACAGCAGTCTTTACAGGGGGACATATCGTCTGTAGATGTCCACAGTAGTCTTTACAGGGGGACATGTCATCTGTAGATGTCCACAGTAGTCTTTACAGGGGGACATATTGTCTGTAGATGTCCACAGTAGTCTTTACAGGGGGACATGTCGTCTGTAGATGTCCTAGGGCTGGGCGATATGGCCTAAATATGATATCACGATATTTTCTGACCTTTCGGCGATACACGATACACATCACGATGTTTTTCTTTTTTACCCCAAACAATTCATTATGAGGCTTACCAAGACAGTATTTGAGTTTGCAAGCTAACATTAAAGACAAAATAAAATACCCATGCATTTAGCATTTTTATATTATATATTAGATTTAGATTATTAGATTATATATTGCATATGAGATATTATATGATTTAGATATGAAATATGATGAATTGAAAATGGGGGACCCTGATGTAAACAAGACTAAAGTCTTTCTCTGGTCTGCATTTCCTTAACAATTGTATGTATTGAGCTGTACTGTACCCATTCTGCAATATGTTAATAAAGTTTTAAATCAATCAATCAATAGCATTTAGCATTTTTATGAAACTACTGTATATATGTATGTCTCTAAATGTTTTGATGAATTGAAAATGGAGGACCCTTATGTAAAAAAGCCGAAAGTCTTTTTCTGGTCTTCATCCTCCTGTACTGTATTGTACCCATTCTGCAACCTTTTAATACAGTTTTCATTCATTCATTCTGACGGAAAAACATAATCATTTTGATTGACAGTCGAGTCTGCCAATGACGTCACACCGCTTGCACCCGCCCTGCTGTTCTTAGCACCAATCGGCAAGCGCTTAGTTTTTGACTTCCTGAATGTCCTGTGTGCTGAACAACAACAAAGCTACTAACGTTAGCTCCCCGCGGCCGTCGAGTAGGAGACCAGTGCTCCACAGGATGACTAAATGAGGCATAATGATTTTACTACAACAAATGTTATAATAAAAGCCTTTCCATACATCTGTCTGATTGAAAACTTTATTAACAGACCGCGGAATGGGCATATCTCAGCACGGGCTGAGATATGAACGAGTAACGTGTGGACAGATTGACGCGACACAATCCTCTTGGGCAAAACATCACGATATCCACGATACGTTGAAAAAGTGTATCGTTAATGAACTGTACCCGATATTTATATAATATAGTCATATCGCCCAGCCCTAAGATGTCCACAGTAGTCTTTACAGGGGGACATATCATCTGTAGATGATCCACAGTAGTCTTTACAGGGGGACATATCCGCGGGGTAATGTCCACTTATGGGGCTAGGCGGCTAAGCTAGTGTGTTAAGTTCCAGAGAGGTGTCTGGGAACTACAACCGTAGCAAGTCTTAAACTTTAAACCAGCAGTTGAGCAGCGTTGGTGTAGCATTTATGTAAAAGATAGCTTCTGTTGTGGAATATTTAAAATGTGCCATGACAGTAAGCTGTAGGAATTTCAGACTTTCAAACTTTAAAGAACATTAAAGCAGCAGTTGAGCAGCGTTGGTGTAAAAATAGCAGCATGTAAAAATAGCAGCAGTAGTGAAAATTGTGAACAATTAATTAGGGATGCCCCGATCAATTGGCCACCGATCGTTATCGGCCAATAATCAGTATAAATATGCGATCTGTGAATTCCGATAATGAGTCATATTCGCCGATCGCGGAAATACCTCCGTTAGCTTGCGTCAGCTGACGTTAGTTCACTGTTAAACACGAAATGTCCCATTGAACTAAAAAGTTTCTGTCTTAACGTCATCTAGCCGGCTAGCAGTAGCTACAGATAGCTCTTGATATCAATGTCTTATAACATTGATTCAATGCGTATTCGAGCTGAGGGCTTGCTGAATGTGATATGACCAAAGCACAGTAACGTTACCAATAGGGTCCAGCTGCAGCACAGGAGAATCCTTTTTGGAGCTGGAGGCTACTAGAGTACACACAGACAGTGGAGCTGTTTGCAGATAGCAAGCATTTTGACTTGTTGCGTGGTGGCGATGTCTTGCAGATAATACAAGTACAAGTCTAATTATATAATATTTTATAAAAAAAAAAATGTATATAAAATAATCTTTAATTTCTTTAAAATCAAAAACGATCGGTATCGGATCGGTATCGGCCGATATGGCTCACGACGATCGGTGATCGGTATCGGTGGCAAAAAACGTGATCGGGGCATCCCTACAATTAATATTAGATTGTGAAAAGAAACTGCCCCCGGCGGTCTTCCTCTGGTAGGTTAGCCCCGTTTGGGACTGTGATGCACGCAAGTGAATACACCGTCCCTTGTCCCACCATGTAAAAATCCCATTCCTACAAGTAGCGCAGAGAAATTTCAAAGGTTTGATTGATTGATTGAAAACTTTAATTAACAGATTACAGAATGGGTACAGTACAGCTCGATACACACAATTGTTAAGGGGATGCAGACCAGAGAGACTTTCGTCTTGTTTACATCAGGGTCCCCCATTTTCAATTCATAATGACATTTATGACATGCATAGATATACAGATATAAAAATCTAATCTAAACTAATCATGACATCCATGACATACAGATATGTATTACTGTTACATTTGTGACATAGGGGTGGACGGTATAAACGGTATACGGTATAAACGGTATTAATTTGCGCTACGGTATGGATTTTGACTATACCTTGTGACCGGTAGAGCAACTCTAAAGTAGCAATGACGTCATGTAACCACAGCCAGGGCGTGACTATTTCACTCTCATTTGCCCCTAAAAATAGATAGAATTAGTCATAGATAATAGATATGTGCAAACTGGAAAAAGTTATTTAGGAGCACAGAGGCTTCGCGCAGTGGGCGTGTCGACGCGCAATTCTCATTTCATAACCGAGCAGAGCGGACCTTCAATTTTAGAAGCAAACTAGTAGCTCTTCCACCCTGCCTTTTGAAGGCTGTGTGACAACTTCTCTTGCGAGTCGTGCAGTTTCTATGTGTGAGGCCGCAACCCCCAAATAACGGTGTCGGAGAGCCGCGACCCCCACTATTATAAGAGGTAAAAAAAAAAATATATAAAATAAATTATACTTTATTTTTTATTTTTTTTATAAATGGAAATGTATGGTTGAAACATGCGAACGTTCAAACGCACACACACTAATAAGCATTGGAGGCTTTTAACCAGGGCCGGACTGGGGAAATCATTCAGGCCAGGAAATATAGTGCAAAATATAGCCCCAGTCAGGCAGGGCTCCAGACTAACTTTTTTCACCACCGTCCCGAAATACAGTTTTAACCGTCCCAAAGTGAATGTAAACCGTCCCAATTTTTTTTAAATATATATAATCTATCAACGTTGATTGATCATATGGGGACATATTTTGTGCTGATAATGGCACAGAGGGTGAGACCAACTGTGTACCGTACCTTTTGATTATTGTAAGCACAAAGATAATAAGCAGCTATAACTAGAATGTGTCTAACTGTATACAGTTCCAATAGACTAACATTACACTTCTGTGATTTAAATGTGTCCTTACCTTAGACTCAGGGCAGGCTGAACTTTTTTTGCACATAGCACTGGTGCTACAGAGGTTGATAGTTTTGTAGCACAGGCCAAAATCTTGTAGCACAGGCCAAAATCTTGTAGCACAAGTATAAAACGTGTTATATTTGTAACAGTCACAAATGTGCCTATTGTATTTGTGTTATTTAGTTGCAGTGCCATGTTTGGCTGTCATTTTCATGCTGACAAGTTGACGTCACACAGCCAGACACGTTACGTGTAAGGGATTTGGTATTGGGTGTATGGACTCTACTAGGGGTGGGAATCACCAGTTTCATCACGATACGGATACGATATAGATTCTTTGGACAACGATATGATATTTGCAGATATCTGCCACGATATGATACAATGCAGGTGCCTGCAATTGATATGAGATGATATCATAAGTAGGGATGGGTACCGAATTCGGTACTTTTGAGGTACCGAACCGAAACACGTCGGTACTACCGAGTATAGAATCAAGTGAGAAACCAAAAAAAAAATTAAAAAAAAAATTAAAAAAAATATTTTTTATTGATTTTTTTTTTAACTTTTTTTTTTTTTAACTTTTTTTTCTTTCGTGTCAACGTTCACACGCACAATATATGCTTACTTAGGATTTGACTTGATTCAACAACAAAGCAGTCGGAGCAATGACAAGCCGAAAACTGTCGAAATTGTAGTTATTTGAAGTTTGGATTTTTTTTTTACGACTGAGGTAGGTAAATTAAATTTCGACAGTTTTCGGCTTGTCATTGCTCCGACTGCTTTGTTGTTGAATCAAGTCAAATCCTAGGTAAGCATATATTGTGCGTGTGAACGTTGACATGAAAAGAAAAAAGTAAAAAAAAAAAAAAAAAAGTAAAAAAAATAAAATAATAAATTTTTTTTTTAAATTTTTTAAATTTTTTTTTAAAGTACCGAAAAAAGGTACCGTTGGGTACCGGTATCGGTTCAAATGTGAAAGGTACCCATCCCTAATCATAAGCCCATTTAACACAATCCGTAACATTTAGATCAACTCAAAAAAGGTAACAAAAATATAATTAAATTTTTTTCTTTTTTAGCTCTTCCACACATTTAAATAAACTATTTATTGTTTTTAATACAAATAGACCTCCTGTTCACTATAAAGTGCCACGTTTTGATATATTGAGCTTTAAACTTTAAGTAAATTTTTTTGGAACACGCAACCTAAAACCCCTTCCTCTCCCAAACCGTTCCTGCAATTGTTTTATGTTGCATGATGATCATGAATACAGTTATTGTATTGTATGTATTGTATTTTTTATGTTTAAATATCAACATTATCTGTCCACCCTCAGTACATTTACTATCAATATAATATACTCGTCTGACTTCATATGATCTTTTCAAACGCACACACACAGAAGGGAGAATGCCCCCCCCTCCTTCCCTTCCCCACTCTGCTGTTCTCTATCGCTCTGAACAGGGTTTTAGCTTGTTGTTAGCTTACGCTAACGTAACGTTAATTCTAGGGATGCACCGAAACTTTTCGGCCGAAAATGGCAAAAAATTGCCTTTCGGCTTTTGGCCGAAAGAGTTTTTTCACCAAAAATATAATACCGAAACAGAAACAACCTGTAACCTAACGCGTGTTGTTGTGATGATGTCGCGCTGTCGGGAGTCGCGCTGTTTCTATGTAAACTCTGCGCGCAACGCGTCCAATAAATGCGTCTTTAACATCCTTATTTACTATATGCCCGTCGCGGTTAATCACTGAGTGATCTAATATGCATATTCTTCAGAGCGAGAGGGGGGGGGGATAGTGTTTCTCACATTGACGCAGTCTGTCGTTGATAATATAATCTTTCTCGAGCATACACGTCGTGCGTCTACTGTGCCGAGTCAAGAGAGCACATTCAACTGGTGACTAGAAAGGTGCGCTCAGTAGAGCAGTGGTTCCCAAAGTCGGGGTTGCGATTTTTATTTTTGACAGGCCACTGAACTTAGAAGCAGGCCAGGACAGTGTTTCTAGTTTTATTCTAAAATTCTATTCTATTGTATTCTAAAATGTGACTATATGGTTTTATATTAACTTAATAAATAAACAAAAACTAAAAATCTACTTATTTCAACGAACATTTCAAACTAAATAACAGATTATGCACATAAAACGCTGAAAACAACCGAAGCAACAATAGTATTTTAATGAGGCTATTATTATTATCATTATTTTGCAACAAGTTAGCCCCCTCATAAATAGCACATATAAATGAATAACTAACTTGAACTAACTTAATAGGATTGAAGTGATATTTGGCTTAAAAAATCGGTCGCCTGACAAAAAAAAAAAGCCTGACTATGTGCATTGGGCCGCGGCTCTCTGACGCCTTATTTTCTGGGTCCCGGCCTGAAAAGTTTGGGAACCCCTGCAGTAGAGCACAGATGTCCGCCGCGGCAGCCAGAGAAAAGATGGAATTAATGTGCTGTATGCATTCAGAAGTGCTGAATAAATGTTTTATGGACCCATAATAGTGATTATTTAAGTTAAGTTTAGCCATAATCATATATTTTTCCATAATCATAATGTTTCACAACATTGGTAAAAAAATATTCTATTCTATGAATCATTTTCGGCATTCGGTTTTCGGCCAACTGTTTTCTATTTTCGGTATCGGTTTCGGCCAAGAATTTCCCATACGGTGCATCCCTAGTTAATTCCGGTCTTAAACACAACGTGGTCATAAAGGAATGGCGAGGATTGCAAAGCATGTGCATTTGACCCGTTGCGGAATAAAACAGCAGGGATTTGTTTTGGGTGGCGAAATAGGCACACTAGCCTTGCTATGTTGCAATGAGCGTGTTCCAGACGCTACTGCTACTACTGAGACGAGTACTGCTGTGTTGTTCCAGAACCGGAAGTTAGGAACCGGTTCCTAATTAGAACCTGTTTTCGGTGCCCAACCCTAGTCACGACACCACAGGCTTTTCAAAATAAGAGTATCGATATGAACTGAGCGTTGCTAGCTGCCGGAGCCATAGATATTATGGCTGGAGATGCGCTTAGGCGGAAATGAGAGTTGCCACAGGATTTTCAAAATAAGAGTATCGATATGATGGGCAGGAGCTGGATTAGCCTATCGCTGCGTTGGGAGGCGGAGATAGTCATTGGATTCGGCAAATCACGCAACGTTTAGCCCCACATGATAATGTTGCCGTCTCTCTGTCAACTAACAGTCAGCACGAGACACGCACCGTTTGACAGCAATATATGCGCGCACTGACAGTCGGCTAATTGACATTTCCTGTGAAAAAAAAAATAATCCTCTTCGTCCCGTTTGTGTCCCGGAAAAGATTTCTGTTCGTCCCAAATAAATGTTTGATCGTCCAAGGGACGACGGGATGTCGTTAGTCTCGAGCACTGCAGTCGGGCCACCTTTTAAGCAGGGGTCTGGTGGTCCCCCACCAGGAAATTTTTTGTTACAAAGACTTAATTTCCTGCTTTCTGGTGCAGGCATTTTTTTATTTGTACCCTTTAAATGCCAGTGTTTGTGATGGCTAGGGATGGGTACCGAATTCGGTACTTTTGAGGTACCGAACCGAAACACGTCGGTACTACAGAGTATCGAATCAAGTGAGAAACAATTTTTTTCCCTTTTTTTTCCCTTTTTTTCCCTTTTTTTAAATATTTTTTCCCCTTTTTTTTTTTTTTTTTTTTTTTTTTTTTTCATGTCAACGTTCACACGCACAATATATGCTTACCTAGGATTTGACTTGATTCAACAACAAAGCAGTCGGAGCAATGACAAGCCGAAAACTGTCGAAATTGTAGTTATTTGAAGTTTGGATTTTTTTTTAAGACTGAGGTAGGTAAATAAAATTTCTTGAGACTAAAGTACCGAAAAAAGGTACCGTTGGGTACCGGTATCGATTCACAGGTACCGGTATCGGTTCAAATGTGAAAGGTACCCATCCCTAGTGATGGCTAGGGATGGGTACCGAATTCGGTACTTTTGAGGTACCGAACCGAAACACGTCGGTACTACAGAGTATCGAAGCAAGTGAGAAACCGTTTTTTTTTTTTTTTTTTTTTTTTACGTTTATTTATTTTTTTTACTTTTTTCTTTTCATGTCAACGTTCACACGCACAATATATGCTTACCTAGGATTTGACTTGATTCAACAACAAAGCAGTCGGAGCAATGACAAGCCGAAAACTGTCGAAATTGTAGTTATTTGAAGTTTGGATTTTTTTTTAAGACTGAGGTAGGTAAATAAAATTTCTTGAGACTAAAGTACCGAAAAAAGGTACCGTTGGGTACCGGTATCGATTCACAGGTACCGGTACCGGTATCGGTTCAAATGTGAAAGGTACCCATCCCTAGTGATGGCGTCACAAATTATTGTTAAAAAACAGGCTAGCATATGTATGATTAGCAACAACACTGATTTTGATGGATTTTCTGTTTTTTTTGTAATGTCAGATTGAGAAAAAAAATACAATCTTTTATTCAACTTCAGCCCTGATAATTCAAATTCAAATGTTCTTTTTTATTCAACAAACATGACCATGTTCACGTCTTAAACTCATACTGAGGCCTTAGTTTTGGTTTTAAATTGCATGTCATCATTAATTTATTTATTGTCACACAGAGCAGAAGAATTTTGCCAAAACAAAGCAATAGTATCCAGCTGCAGAACGGCAGACCAGCCACACTCTCAGACCCAAACGCATTTCTTTTGATTTAATTATACATCAAATGATTTATGAAGTTAACCTTTCACCTGGATAATGTCAACATTCAGGGTGAATGTAATGTGATAAATTGGGATTTTTCTTTTTTTTTTGGGTCTGAGAGTGGCTGGTCTGCCGTTCTGCAGCTGGTACTATTGGTTTGTTTTGGCAAAATTCTTCTGCTCTGTGACTATAAATAAATTAATGATGATATGCAATTTAAAACCAAAACTAAGGCCTCAGTATGAGTTTAAGACGTGAACATGGTCATGTTTGTTGAATAAAAAAATTGCTGATTTTTATTTATTCTTTGACTATCTATTTTTTGCCGATCTTCGGGGCCGATCACGTGATCAGATCGGGACATCCCTAGTGTTTTTTTATATATTTTATAATGCTCATGATTATTGCTGAAGTGTGAGTCATACAATACCCACTGGCTTTCATCTTCAACAGACTAACTTGACTAAAAAGACAAGTGTATGAGTTTTAAGAGTTTAAGAGACAGCACTCACTATCTCTCTCAAACAAAGCTCCATGTTCTCCAGTAATATCTCCATAATTTGAGTTTGCAACAGAACCATTTTCAGTCGATTCTGCCAATTACGTCACACCGCTAGCACCCACCTCCTGCTGTTCTTACCGCGTGAATATTAAAGGCAACCAACTTGTGTTCGGCTTTTCTCTGATTGGCCGCGCCCCCACGCGCAAGCAAGCGGCAGCCCCTCCCACGTCCCAAATGAAACCCAAGGAGCTAGCGGCAGCGCGGGCAACCAACTTGTGTACCACTACCAACCAACTTAAGCTGCTGTACCAACCAACTTGTGTTCAGCTGCGGTAGCAGTGGAGCGCTGCTGACTGATTATTATGTTTCGCGTTTTTAACAACCAACTACCAGATTCACTCGTCACTGTACATCACCTCTGTCTCTGAAGTATAAACAAAGCCCATACAGTTATGAAATGCGCTGAACTAGAAAGCGTAACGTTATTATGTTTCGCGTTTTTAACAACCAACTACCAGATTCACTCGTCACTGTACATCACTTCAGCAGCAGCAGCGGCCGTGCTCCGTTGAAGCCCTTCAATGACAGAGCTCTCATATTTTGCGAATGCATAAACTATATCTTAAATTATGGCTGTGTCTAATATGGCTGTCGCTTATCAATGACTTCGCGACAGCCATATTAAAGTGGAAATGAAGCAGTGCGATAAATACATATTCATATCATCACATTAGTATTTAGATAAGCCACAGAAAAAAATCACGTTATAAAAATAAGCAGTTTCTAAGAAAACGATTTGTTATGTGCATTTTTGAAGCATTTATCATTATGGGCGCGGCCATTTTGTTGCTGACGTCATGGGGCTTGTTTGGTGTATACACTGCTGGTTAGCTGCCTATAGTGAATGGGTCAGTCGGTAAATAAAATGTTGCCTACAAAACAACGGGACCGCGGTGGTTCTGTTTGTATTGCTCCTGGCTAGGCCTGCCACGATAACATATTTTGCTGGGCGATTAATTGCCCCCGAAAATATCGCGATAAGCGATATTATTGCGACCGGTTAGAGAATTTTTTTTTGAGAAATTTATTTCCCAAAACTTTTATTTTGAAGCCCACCGCTCCGTCTTTTCCGGTTTTAGACTTTTATTTTGAAGCCCACCGACCGGAGCGGAAGTATTGTTGTTATTATCCTAGCAGCATCTCGTCCGGTTCTGTGTTTTTGAGCTAATGATAAAACAAATGTTGAGATTGTTGGTGAGCAACTAACTTTAGGTTAGTTTTAACGTTAGCTACTAACGTTAGATGCAGCTACTACAGGCAATCAACGATGAGGAGGAAGCGTCAAAGCCGTATAGAATAGAATAGCCCTGTGGTGCGTAGGCACGGGAGCGCAACTCGATTACCTGTTATAATAAATGTATTCATGTTTAACTTGTCCCCGTGTCCAGTCCTTTGACTAGTCCCACCCGTTCATTGTAAACAATGATGCATGTAATTGTATTAACGTTATTCTGTGTTGTAGCTATGCTATACGTTGTATTTCGTTTGTTAGCTATTTAGCTAATGTTGTTGGCATTGAATGAGCATCAACACTAGATCTTTAATCTTTATTTAGCAGTCCAGTTTCTCCGGGCAGTAGCGAGTAACTACTTGGGTCTAAAAATAGCTAACGTTACACTACAAAGAACGCTATTTGGTTAAAAGGAGCAACACTATTGAGAAATGTAGTTAAGCTATATGTGGCGTTGCTAGTGCCCCACGGAGCTCCCGTTCTGTGCTCTGTAGTAAGGCCAGCGGCCCCCCACACGGAGTGACTGACGAGGGGTACTGGTTCCGCCTCATTAAAACAAACGCGCAAATAGCAATTAATCGCGCCCGTCAAAATCATTGCATTAATTTTAATTATCGCGGCAATTAATCGATTTATTGCTTATCGCGGCAGGCCTACTCCTGGCTGTTCAAACTAATTTTACCATGTGAGAGAGAGGAAAGTTGGTTAATTTTCACAAACTACCAGTGAAAAAAACAGTGTTGTTGGCATGTTGGCTCAGGCTGGCTGCACTCAGCCTGTTGGACAGGGAATGAAGACACTTCATTGCCTCGGATTATGTTGTTGGGGGTGGAAGGTTTGTCCAGAAGACCACTAATCAGCTGAAGCCTGATGCGGTTCCCTCGGTCTTCGACAGACAGACCGGCGTTAGCTCTCGGGAGCGATGGCTAGCTAGTTAGCAACAGCCGGGGACCGGCGTTAGCAACCGGGAGCGTCGCGGAGCATTCAGCCTGCTGGCTACCTAGATCCACTTCAACCAGCGTCGCGGAGCATTCAGCCTGCTGGCTACACAGCTTGTCGGTGTGCTGGAGCCTCGGCAAGCTAACGGTAGCTGGCTACACAGCTTGTCGGTGTGCTGGAACCTCGGCAAGCTAACGGTAGCTGGCTACACAGCTTGTCGGTGTGCTGGAACCTCGGCAAGCTAACGGTAGCTGGCTACACAGCTTGTCTGTGTGCTAATAGCCTCGGCAAGCTAACGGTAGCTGGCTACACAGCTTGTCGGTGTGCTAATAGCCTCGGCAAGCTAACGGTAGCTGGCTCCAGGCTATTAGCACATCGACAAGCTGCTGGAGCTCCCGACGCTCGGCTGGTTGAAGTGGATCTAGGTAGCCAGCAGGCTGAATGCTCCGCGACGCTCCCGGTTGCTAACGCCGGTCCCCGGCTGTTGCTAACTAGCTAGCCATCGCTCCCGAGAGCTAACGCCGGTCTGTCTGTCGAAGACCGAGGGAACCGCATCAGGCTTCAGCTGATTAGTGGTCTTCTGGACAAACCTTCCACCCCCAACAACATAATCCGAGGCAATGAAGTGTTCTCTGGGGATCTTCATTCCCTGTCCAACAGGCTGATCACGCCGCCTGAGTGCAGCCAGCCTGAGCCAACATGCCAACAACACTTTTTTTCACTGGTAGTTTGTGGAAATTAACCAACTTTCCTCTCTCTCACATGGTAAAATTAGTTTGAACAGCCAGGAGCAATACAAACAGAACCACCGCAGTCCCGTTGTTTTGTAGGCAACATTTTATTTACCGACTGACCCATTCACTATAGCCAGCTAACCAGCAGTGTATACACCAAACAAGCCCCATGACGTCAGCCATGACGTCAGCAACAAAATGGCAGCGCCCATGTTGAAAACAGGGATATTATATTTGATTTTTCAGACAAATAAGATAGATTTCACATTTGATTATAGAACCCTGTCTTACACAAGGTACACAACAAACAAACTAGGATCACATTGTTCACTGCTTCATTTCCACTTTAAACACTCACTGTACATCAGTGTGGAACTGTACGCTGTAACGTTATATGTTATTTCGCCCGTGGAGGCTGCTGAAGCGCCAGCGCGGCAACGCGGTGGTTTTTCCCCGGCTTCCGTGCGCCGCCCGCGGCTTGATCCAGCTTCAGCAGCAGCAGCGGCGGTGCTCTGTTGTAGGAATTTTGCGAATGCATAAACTATATCTTAAATTATGGCTATGTGTCTAATATGGCTGTCGCTTATCAATGACTTCGCGACAGCCATATTAGACACATCGCCATAATTTAAGATATAGTTTATGCATTCGCAAATATGAGAGCTCTGTCATTGAAGTGGGTGGTGGCAGCATTACTAACAGTAGCGATTTTTATTGTTTTGTCATGACCAAACATAATCCCAACATAGATAGGAGGTGTACTGCATGTCAAATGTCGGTCATCATCGCCATAATTTAAGATATAGTTTATGCATTCGCAAATATGAGAGCTCTGTCATTGAAGTGGGTGGTGGCAGCATTACTAACAGTAGCGATTTTTATTGTTTTGTCATGACCAAACATAATCCCAACATAGATAGGAGGTGTACTGTATGTCAAATGTCGGTCATGTGGTGGAAGAGTTTAGTACAGTCACACAACAGAACACCAGTGTTTCTAGTAGATATGTTTATTAATATAAATAAACACCTCTGTCTGAACTGGTTCGAGCAGCGCGTTGGTTCGACCAGCGCTTCTGCCGCGTCTCTCAGCGGAAAAGGGCGTGTGCTAGGGCGGTCACGTGGCCGTGTGGCCAATCAGAGAAACGCTGAACGAAAAGCTGAACACAAGTTGGTTGCCTTTAATATTCACACGTTCTTACCACCAATCGGCAAGCGTTTATTCTTATTTTACTTCCGGGAAGTCCGCCATTGATCTGCAGCGAGCGATCAACAACAAACCTACCGGTGCTAATAACGTTAGCTCCCTGCGGCCCACGAGTGGACTACCAGCGCTCCGCAGGATGACCAAACGAGGCATAATGATTTTACTGCAACGAATGTTACAATAAAAGCCCCTCCATACATCTGTCTGAATGAAAACTATTAACAGATTGCAGAATGGGTATTCACTCACGGGCTCTCTGACTCTGAGCAAAGGAAGGAACTGAGCTATGAATGACCAACAACAATGCTATATGGTCGGGTAAATAATATGATGATGCTATTGAACGTGTAACTCAGGGCTATACAGGGTGGAGATATATGTTGCACGTGCTACAGCAACATCCGTCTGTGCGATGAATGGATTTACTTCAGTAGTCAAGTCAAGTCAAGAGTTTTAATTGTCACGGCATACAGGTATACAATGAAATGCGGGTGGTCTTGCCCGCAACGATGTGCAATACAGTGGTACATATAATAGAATCGAAAGAAGGAAACAACATTGTGCAGTAACAGGTAGCAGGTAACATGGAGTGACATCTCGGTATCTGTACATAGTTATTTACAGAGCATATGGGACATGCTAGTTAGCTTTGGTAGTGCAATACACTGTTCCTGTTATTCTAATTTAAAGTGTCCTTTCCTTTGGCCATAAGTGTGCGTGTGTGCGACATGAGTGTGTGCCCGCTCATGTTAAAGTGTTAAGTGGCTGCTCGTGTGTGAGCGTGCACAGTGTGCGTGTCGTGTGTGCAGGGAGCGAAATTAACTTTTTGACTCACCGGCCAGTGGCGGGTAGATGGGAAGAGTCTACCCGCCAAGCATATTTCTTACCTGCCAAAATTTTTTTGATTAAAAAAATATATATATATATATTTTATATAAAAAAAAATGTTTAAATAAAATATATATTATATAATCATACTTGTAGTTGTATTATCTGCGAGACATCGCCACCACGCAATAAGTCAAAATGCTTGCTATCTGCAAACAGCTCCACTGTCTGTGTGTATACTTGAGTAGCCTCCAGCTCCAGCAAGGATTCTCCGGCCCTGCAGCTAGACCCTATATTCAGCTAGACCCTACATTCAGCATGCAAGGATTCTCCGGCGATGCAGCTGGACCTATTTATAACGTTACCGTTCTTTTGTCAAATCACATTCAACATGCCCTCAGCTAGAATACGCATTCAATCAATGTTATAAGACATTGATATCAGGAGCTATCTGTAGCTACTGCTAGCCCGGTAGATAACGTTAAGATAATTTAGTTTACTGGGACAGATGGATCAACGTGAGCTAGCTAAGCTAGCTAACGAGGGACCGGAGGTATTATGCACTCGAGTAGACTATTGCTGGAGCATTTGTTGATATCAACAGCTATCAGTAGCTAGCCAGCTAGATACCGTTAGACAATGCCTCGTCATGTATTAAACTAAAAGTGAATAGTTGACTGGGTCATTGTTTAAACAGTAACGTTAGCTCTTGGAGGTCCGATATAGACTAGAGCAGATGGAAGTAAACAAGCCAAATGATAGCTTCCGATTGGTCATTTGCTTTTTTTCTCATGAAACCAGTTACGTCACTCTACTGTGATTGGACCGTTGACTTGAGTGCGATGTGGGACTTGTAGTTTTTTAACGATCTCGCGTTGGAGAAAAAAAAGACGAGCGGCTATAATCTGTACTCGCACAAGAGTATCGTTATGAAGTTATGAACTACACGTCTACACGCCACACGGCGGGCAGCCCTCTAAGTGTCATGCGCCAAAGGTAAAAACAGCCCCTGGCGGGCGGCGGGCTTTAGTTTCGGTCCCTGCGTGTGTGTGTTCATGTGTGCTTGTGTGTGGACAGTTCAATGTTCTGAGCACTCAATGTTCATTGTTCATGGCTCTGATGGCCTGGGGGAAGAAGTTGCTGTGGTAGCACTGGTGCGATAGGCATTCGGTTCATATCGATACTCTTATTTTGAAACTCCTGTGGCGGGTCTCATTTCTGCCCAAGCGCAGCTCCAGCCATAATATCTATGGCTCCGGCAGCTAGCAACGCTCAGTTCATTTCGATACTCTTATTTTGAAAATCCTGTGTGTTGTGACTCATATCCGCTCGGCTCCACAGCACACTACAGTAGGGCTGGGCGATATGGAAAAAAATCATATCGCGATAACGATATGATAATTTAATTTTATTTCTCGATATCGATAATTATCGAATTGTTATAAGTATAAAAAAATAAATAAAAATAAAATAAAATAAACATTTTTTTTTTTTTTTTTTTTTAACAACAGATGTATGTTTATTTTGCAGCAATTCTTTGTCATTGCCGCCATCTTTAGTGTTACATCCCCTCACACTCCAGTTCTCAGGCTGCAGCTGGTTTAAAAGCTAAAGTAAACCGGCTTCTCTGCTGGCTGTGGCTCCAGAGGAGTTGAACAGTTCTGGCTCTGCTAGTTTATTTTCGATCTTTTGGCGCTTTTTTGGTGGACAAACCACCGCACATGTGCACTGTGACTCGTGACTGGAGTCTAGTTCTGCTAGCACACATAGCCTACTGTGTACAGACGGTTTCAAAATGTATTTTAAATTAGAAAGCAAACAAAATAAATGGACAAGAGAAAAAGAAATCTGAATTTGGTCAGTATTGTCATTTGGACAAGCAAAGCCATTACTTTAAGTTGCAGGCAAGAAAGACAAGTCTGTCCACTGTCTCTGGTTTTAAAACTGCCATGTTGCAGGTAAAAAAAAAAAAAAAAAAATGAAAAAAAAAAAAAAAATCGATATTAAAATATATCGCGATATTTATCGTTATATCGCCCAGCCCTACACTACAGTACTCATCTCAGTAGCAGCAGTTAGGGGTGGGAATCACCAGTTTCATCACAATACGATATCGATTCTTTGGACAACAATACGATATTTGCCGATATCACAGTCTGCCACGATACGATTCGATTCAGGTGCCTGCGATCGATATGAGGCGCTATTATGTGCCCATGTGCCCATTTAACACAATCAGCCACATTTAGATCAATGAAAAAAAGGCTACGGAAATATCAATTGATGTTTTTATTTTTGAGCTATTCCAGACATTTAAATGATTTATCTATTGTTTTTAAGACGAATAGACCTCCTGTTCACTTTTTATATATTGAGCTTTAAACTTTTTAGTAAAATGTTTTGGAACTCACAACACGCAAGCTAAAACCCCTTCCTCTCCCAAACTTCCTACAATTGTTTTATGTTGCATGATGATCATGCATACATCATCTTTAAATATCAACATTATCTGTCCATCCTCTGTAACACACACACACACAGAATGCCTCTCCCCCAGTTAGAGCTGCCGCGGTATTGCTGTTTTCCTTACCGCACAAATTTGCGAAATATTTCCTACCGCTGCGGTAATAACCGCATACACACAAAAAAAAAGTTTGAATGCATTTTTTTTGTAGTCTACTCTTTATAGCATATAGCCTGCCTCTAGTCTAAATGTCTATCTTTAGAGGATGACTTTGCAGCATGAATATTGTTTGGGATTCGGCAAGCACGCATTCGTTAAAAGTGAAACACGGATTCGAAGTATCCCCTCTGTGTCGCGGGCAGGTTACCCCCCGACCCTTTCTTCTTCTTATTATTATTATAACGTTACTACTTATGATTACAAAGGCATTCGTTTTGTGGCATTACGTTATATAGTTACACGTTCGTATTTACCGGACCATAGCAAGGCACAAGCGTTACTCAATTCATATCTCAGTTCCTTTCTTTGCTCAGAGCGTGCAGAGTTGTACCCATTCTGCGGTCTGTTAATAAAGTTTTCAATCAGACAAGTGTATAGAACGAAGGGCTTTTATTATAACATTTCGTTGCAGTAAAATCATTATGCCTCGTTCCCTGAGGAGCGACGGTACGTCGGTAATCCACTCCGCTCTCCGGTGGGAGCTAACGTATATTAGCCGTGTTGTGACTGAGCTCTGATCAATGGCTGAGATTCAGGAAGTAAAAGCACTGCAAGACGATCCAACGTGTGAAGCGTCTCTCTTCTGACCAATCAGTGGTCTGCAATGTTTCACATGACTTTTCTGGTACCCAATAGGGTCGCTTGGAACCTCGATAGAGGAGTAGGGTATATCTGCAGAGCCGCAAGCCCAACGAGAGAAGGGTATTTTATTATTATAAAAAAAAAACAGCGGTGACGCGGTATTCAGCCTACTCTTGCGGTGGGCGTGATGTAACAGCGATACCGCGGTAATGCGGTAATCGCGGCAGCTCTACCCCCAGTCCCCCACAGAAAGGTAGACTGCCCAGTGCCCCCACCCCTTCTCTTCCCATGTCCCCTCTCCTCTCCTCCTCTCACGGTTAGCTGCTTAGCTTAGTTAGCTCACGCTAACGCAACGTTAATTTCTGTATTTAACGCGACGTGGGCATAAAGGAATGGCGAGGATGTAAAGCATGTTAGATGCATTTGACCCCTTGTGGGGAAAAAAACAACAGGCACTTATTTCGGGCAAAATAGCGGACTCTGAAGCAATACTATCTAACGTCTACACACGGAGCTGCGCTGAGCTAATGTTGTTGTTCCGGCCGGGCGGAAATGCCCACAATAAGAGTATCGCAATATGAATCTATCTTTTTACGTTGCATCGATCCTATTTGATTATCGATATATCGATCTGGATCGATGTATCGTCCCACCCCTAGCAGCAGTAGCGTCTGGAACGCGGACATTGAAACAGAGCAAGGATAGTGTGGATATTTCGCGACCCAAAACAAATCCCTGCTGTTTTATTCCGCAACGGGTCAAATGCATATAACATGCTTTGCATCATTCCTCGCCATTCCTTTATGACCACGTCGTGTTTAAGAACGGAATTAACGTTACGTTAGCATAAGCTAACAACAAGCTAAAACCCTGTTCAGAGCGATAGAGAGAGACAGCAGAGGGGACTGGGAAGAAGGGGGGGGGGGGCATTCTCCCTTCTGTGTGTGCGTGTTTGAAAATATCAGATGAAGTCAGATGAGTATATTATTTTGATACTAAATGTACTGAGGGTGGACAGAATCAGATAATGTTGATATTTAAACATAAAAAATACAATACATAATAAATGTATTCATGATCATCATGCAACATAAAACAATTGCAGGAACGGTTTGGGAGAGGAAGGGGGTTTAGGTTGCGTGTTCCAAAAAAAATGTACTTAAAGTTTAAAGCTCAATATCAAAACGTGGCACTTTATAGTGAACAGGAGGTCTATTTGTATTAAAAACAATAAATAGTTTTTCATTTAAAGGGGACATGCATTGCTATTCCTAGCACTATTTGGGCAACTTTACACAATTGTGAGTCTATGGAAGACATCTGTAAGGTTTATTCCAAAAATAATCATTGTTTTATATTTCTAATCAAGTACTCAAAACCATCATTTTTCAGCCTCATGATTTCAGGCTGTTATTAGCTTGGCTCCACCCATACTAGCAGAATGCTTTGAGTGACAGCCACCCACCAAATAGCTCCTCCCATACTGCATGTTCCCGTCCTTCCAGGTGAATTGAAAACAGTTTATAGAAAACAAGATGTAGCCATTTTGATCATTGATAGATTGATTTCCTTCACCCTCAAATCAATCTACTAGTTTTTTAGACTCCTTGTGGACACATAAACAGTACTGTATATTTGTAGATCTGGTATGTCATAAATGGCTTGATGCAACACTTCTGTAAGGGAGAGGTTACACCTAGGGTGTTTTCGTTTCGTTTTCAGGATGAGTTTCGCTTTTCCAGGTCGCAACGTAGTGGCAGCCGAGTTAGACATTCGTTTTGCCTCCTGAGCACAGTGATGTAGTACAATGCCAAAGCAGTAGGTGGCAGTAGGTGGCGAACATGAAGGTAATTTTCAACCAATCAGAACTTTAATGTGCCAATACACTTCCTGCAAAGAAATGTCAACAAGCCGCCATCTTTAAATGCCTATTTAGCCAATGCAGCACTTATTTTTCAGGAAAGTGTAATAAAAGTGCAATAAACAAAACGGATACATTCACTGTGTTCTGCCTCATTTGTTGATGAAACAAAACTAACATCAACACAAGTGACCACCAAGAGCGGATAGTTTAGTCTAAAAAAAAGATCGCCGTTGTTAGCTACATGCTAACGTGAATGGAATATGCCAGTATAACGGTATAGCATTGTGGCTAGCAGCTAACGTTAGCTCACGTTAGCCAGCCAGCACCAAACTGATGATATCGGGAGCTATCAGTAGCTAGATAACATTAGAGACAACGCCTCGTGTATTAAACAAAAGTGAATAGATGACTGGGCCATTTTGTTTAATGCTTGTTAAGATTGAAAGAGGAGCTTGAGCTAACGGGGTCTGATAGCTAACGTTAGCTCACGTTAGCCAGCTGCTCATGCAATCGTTAATGCTAGCAGAATGAATGGATGTAAACTTTATTTAACATATTGTATAATGGGTACAATACAATACGGCTCAATACAAACAATTGTTAAGGGAATGCAGACTGTTGTAGCTTGGACTGGGGTCCTTATAACAATAACTTGACAACACATGGTAGCTGCAGCTATTTGGGACAGCTCTGTTGTCACCGGACGTTGGTGAGGGCACGCAGATGCCGGTATCTACTGCGCATGCGCGTTGAGCAACACCGGCTCCGCGCAGATTACACGACTCGTTGTCGGCGAGTTTTGGCGTTTTTCCAAAGCGGAAACATAATTTCAGCGTTGTCCGTAGGGCAACGCGTTTTCCTGCCAAAACGGCATTTCTATTTAACAGGGACAGAAAACGTATTATTTCATTCAGCAACAAAATGAAAACAAAAACACCTAGTCTAACCATGGCCTAATTCCGAGAGAGAGAGAACTGTGTAAACACTCTCCCGTTCGAGGAAGTCCACCGCCGCGCCACAGCCCATGCTCCCGAACCGAGAGAGAACTGTGCAAACACTCTGCGTGTCTCCCTCTCCCGTTCGAGGAAGTCCACCACCGCGGGTCTATCTGATTCTCTCGCTCGCTCTGTCAAACCCTGTTTGGTGGCTACAACCACAGAGCCAATCCGATCACTGCGCTACCCAGCGCCCGAGTGACGTCACGGCGTGGCTCAAACCGGGATGACCTGATTAAATCTAGCAGGAAATGCTCCGAGCTGAATCGGAGCAATCCGCCAATATGGTATTTAGACACGAACACATTGATACTAACTCCTATTACTATAATACAATGCTAGAGACTGAAAAATGACATTTATAATGCATGTCACCTTTAAATGTCTGGAAGAGCTCAAATATTTATTTTCAAATTATATTTTCGTTACTTTTTTTGAGTTGATCTAAATGTTACTGATTGTGTTAAATGGGCTTATGATATATTCTCATATCTTCTCATATCGATTGCAAGCACCTGCATTGTATCGTATCGTGGCAGATATCGGCAAATATCGTATCGTTGTCCAAAGAATCGATATCGTATCGTGATTAAACTGGTGATTCCCACCCCTAGTAGAGTCCATACACCCAACACCAAATCTCATAATTCCTTACACGTAACGTGTCTGGCTGTGTGACGTCAACTTGTCAGCATGAAAATGACAGCCAAACATGGCACTGCAACTAAATAACACAAATACAATAGGCACATTTGTGATTGTTACAAATATAACATGTTTTATACTTGTGCTACAAAACTATCAACCTCTGTAGCACCAGTGCTATGTGCAAAAAAAGTTAACGTACAGCCCTGGCTAACATTAATGCCACAAAACGAATGCCTTTGTTAATAATAAGTAACTTTGATGCAGTGTGTGTGGGGGCGGCGTTGTGCAGGTCGCTTGACTGAAACTTTTTTTCAAAGTTTGAACATGTGGACCAGATTGACGCGACACAAATTGATGGATATTTATCGGCTACTGCCATCGGCACATCTGAGCTTATCGGATCGGCCGATGGCGGTCAACAAGGCACTTATCGGCCGATACCGATACCCGACCGATATATCGGTGCACCCCTACCGAGCAGTATGGCTCTTTGGTCAGCATCAGCTCCCAAAGGCCCGTAGTTCTTGTCCTTGAACAACCTGGAGATTAACAGTTTCATGGCGACAAACTCTTGTTTTGCCTGCTCTGTGTTGACGCCATTTCTGAAGTTAACATGGGAATGGGAGGAGGAGGCAGTAAATATTTTATTTAAACAGTAATATTGTTACCAGAAACATAACATTGTTGGTGTGGTCCACTATGTCACCTTGTGAGGATGGGGCAGAAGTGATTCAAAAGGAATGTGAGATCACCAACTTGTCTTGGTCCTCTGGCCAGGAGTCGTGATTAAAGATGTTAAAGCATCTGACTGCTTTCGCTGTGGCAGCTTCTGTAGCACCCTCTCCTATTAGAAAAATAAAATCTCAATAAATAATTGAGTATTTCTGAGCCGACTCATCATATTCGTATGACAGAGATTTAGCAATTATGTAACTTCACTTGCCTAGAAGGCTACAGAATCTGGCCTTCAGATGTTTGACAGTGGACTTTATTGTTGCCCCGATTGCTCTCTGAAGGTTAGGGCAACTCTTGCTGACAGCCTCATCTTCTGCCAGATTTGAAATTTCACCTTTGAGGGTGACTGTCTATCTATAGCATACAAAAACAGATTATGAGTTTGATATTACATATTACACACACACACACAAAACAGAACAAAATGAGTGTTACCTGGAACTTGTATATTGGCATTTCACCCTGTTGCCTCTTCTGTTGTCTCAGGGCTGCCTGGAACTGTGAGAGTCTGCCACCAGGCTTGGGCCTTGCTTCCATCACCTCTGTGGTCACCAGCAGATTTTCAAGCCCACAAACGACCTGTTTAGGCAGACATATCGGTTTCGTTTTACAGACACAGTTGTAGCCTGAAACACTGAATTACGTTGAAAATCCTATCCATATTCATGTCTCTCTTACCTGAGGTAGGATAGTCTCATTTATCTGAAGTAGGAGACTGTTTGGTGATCCCAGAAAACACATCAGCGAGGAAGTGACAAAAAGCCATGAATGTGCCATCCTCCATTGTTTTATTGATCTATATTAGGGCTGGGCTATATGGCCAAAAATGATAACGATATCGATAACTAACTAACTAAACTAACTAAAAATCGATAAAAAAAATTAAAATTTTAAACAACAGATGTATGTTTATCTTTAGTGTTACATCCCCTCACACTCCAGTTCTCAGGCTGCAGCTGGTTTGAAAGCGAAAGTAAACCGGCTTCTCTTCTGGCTGTGGCTCCAGGGGAGTTGAACAGTTCTGGCTCTGCTAGTTTCTTTTCTATCTTTTGGCGCTTTTTTTGGTGGACAAACCACCGCACATGTGCACCGTGACTCATGACTGGAGACTAGCTCTGCTAGCACACATAGCCTACTGTGTACAGACGGTTTCAAACTGTATTTTAAATTAGAAAGCAAACTAAATAAAAGAGAAAAATAAATCTCAATTTGGTCAGTATTGTCATTTGGACAAGCAAAGCCATTACTTTAAGTTGCAGGCAAGAAAGACAAGTCAGTCCACTGTCTCTGGTTTTAAAACTGCCACGTTGCAGGTCACAAAAAAAAAGAAAAAGAAATCTTAAATTTTTTCCCCCCAATATCAATTATTAAAATATATCGCGATAATTATCGTTATATCGCCCAGCCCTAATCTATATTATGCACCGAATGGGAAATTCTTGGCCGAAACCGATACCGAAAATAGGAAACAGTTGGTCGAAAATTATTAATATAAATATATATATAATGTATTTTTTTTAGCTACCTGATTAGGGCAAAATACAATGATTATGGCAAAACTTAACTTAAATAATATTAATAATCACTATGGGCCCATAAAACATTTATTCAGCACTTTTGAATGCATACATTAATTCCAGACTGACTGCTGAGATTGTACAATTTAAACATTTTCTCTTTGCATACAACAAAGTGCATTCAGAACAAAGCCAAGGTGCTTTAAAACTGCACAACAATCTGCATAAAGACACACACAGGACTCTTGTATTTACTACATCTCCCATGACTCTTAGCGGGGGATGACGTAGCTTACGAGAGACGGGTCAAAGAGGAATGGAAGCGTTAGCTAGCGATTTGAATTTAGTAAACGCCAGCTCTTGCAGGGCGGCTAAGTGGCGCAGTGGGCAAGGCGCTCGCAACTAATGCAGGAGATGCTGGGTTCGAGCCCAGCTCTCGGCATTGCTACCAGCTTGGCTGGTCTTTCATACTACAATTGGCAGTATTAGGGGGTGGGAAGCTGGTGGGTGGGGATCGGACGTTGTGGACAGCGACTCCTACAGGTCTGTTGGTGCGCCTGCGCAGCAGAATCAGGAAGCAATGAGGGTGGCGTGTCCCTCCCACGCAGACCCTCGCCGCTGAGAGATCACGCTGTTCAGGTGAAAAAGATGCGACCGCTGCCTCCTCATGTACCGGAGGGGACACATGATGCAAGGCTTGGTCCACATTGCAGCCGACCTGTGGGAGGCATGGCCTAACAGCGTTCGAGACAGGGGAGGGTAGAATTTGACAATACGAAATTGGGATGGGAGAAAAAAAGTAGATTAAAAAAAAAAGTCAACGCCAGCTCTTTTGCAATATTATAAGCAGTGTTGAATTTGATTTTAATTTCTTCCTCCTCGCTTTTTCTATTTGCCGCCGTCTGGCGCTTAAATGCTTCGTGGAGAGTAGGGGTGTAACGGTACACAAAATCCACGGTTCGGTACGTACCTCGGTTTTGATGTCACGGTTCGGTATTATTTTCGGTACAGTAAAAAAATATTGCTTCATTTATCTATTTATTTAACTGTATTAAACAATATAAAACGAATTGGCCATAATTTACTGGGCAAACTAATGCTTACTGCTGTAACCTACTAATACCACTTAATGTAAATCTGAAGATTATTATATAGCAGATGCCTTGGACAACTGTAGCGTGTGCTTGTTTATACACAGCCCCTTTCATGAGCAAGCCCTGCTTGAATACAGGGGCAGGGCTTGCTACAGTCATGAAAGGGGCTAGTTTATACAGAGCTGGTATGACTTGCTGGCTGAAATACGGACGAGAGGGAACTAGGTAGCGGGGCTCTATTACTTTTAACATGTGCTTAAACCCTGTGTTCTCGACAACGGAGTATGGTCGCAGATCTGCTGCTATAAAAACACACATAAAAAAAAAAAAAAAATTGCATTTGTTATTGCTTTGGCCCGGTCTGAATTAATAGCGAGATGCTGCTTGAATGCCACGGGGAGCTGGGTTTGCTTCTTCGGTGTACCAGTGATATTCACATTAGGGTGATGCCGTTTCAAAGGCGTGATAAAGTTTGCAATAAAGTTGAACAATGCCGGCAACGTAGCCCCTTTCGTGACTGTGATGCAAGGCTTGCATCACAAGTGTGCATCAGTCACGAGAGGGGCTAGCCGGCACGTAGCTTTAGTGCGATCCACCTGTCTTTGTCCATTACTGTGGTTAACTGGGAATCCGAAATTATCCCAAACGGGAGACTTGAATGTTGTGGGAGCATCTTCTAGCTCTGGCTGGTCAGTTAGTATTGACTCGCCATACTTAAGGCTAATATGCTATGAATTACAGCTCTCGTTCAGTGTAGCTGCGCGCTGCGTGGGATGAACAAACAACATCCGGTTAGTTGTGCACGTTATATTAGGGCAGGGGGGGATTTAAGTTCCGCAAAAAAAGGTTCCATACCGTTGCAATCGTTCGGTGCACAGCGCGTACTAGGGGTGGACGGTATAAACGGTATACGGTATAAACGGTATGAATTTGCTCTACGGTATGGATTTTGACTATACCGTGTAACCGGTAGGGCAGCTCTAAAATAGCAATGACGTCATGTAACCACAGCGCGACTATTTCAATCGCATTTGCCCCTAAAAATAGATCGAATTAGTCATAGATAATAGATATGTGCAAACTGTAAAAAGTTATTTAGGAGGCTTCGCGCAGTGGGCGCACTGGGCGTGTCAACACGCAATTGTCATTTCATAATAAACACATATCACCGCGGCGCACAGCAAGTTTCAATTTCAGTTCCTGGCATTTTTAACCAGTGGAGAAAGGTAAGAGATCTTGCCTATCGTTTTTCTTATATGAATTATTCTACGTTAATAAAACATACCTGGTGATCAACTACAGTTTGCTGTAAACATTATGATATGTGTGTAGTGTTATGATAACGACGGGAGGACGGCTGCTGCAGCAGTGGATTTGCGAAATAGCATGCAGCTGCAGAGCCGCAGAGCCAGTGGCTCTTTCAGGTCTGGTCACAGGCCCGCTCAACAGCGCCCCCCCACCAAACGGCTGAACGACCTGAAAGAGCCACTGGCTCTGCGGCTCTGCAGCTACATATGCTTCTAGCAAAATCCAGCCCCGCTGTTTGCAATGGGAGCAGCACGGAGTCTCGACTCGGGACTTATTTTATTTGGAATATAATGACTTTATACGCAAAAGTAGCCTAGTTTTAAGTTAAAATATTATAAATCTACATGCCTTGAGGATGTCATTCTTTATATAGCCTGCCTATCAGGCAAAAAAAATTATTCTAACGGAAACACTGATACCGTGATATATACCGTTACCGTCTATGCTTCAAATTATACCGTGATATAAATTTTAGGACCACATTGAGGCGGTACAGTACGTATCCGCGTACCGTTACACCCCTAGTGGAGAGGCACTGTTGATGTGCTGGCAACACACCTGTCACGACACTGTTTTTTGGAGACACTATGCTTTTTTAATGTTTCTATTCTGAATGTTAATGATCTGACGGCAAACGCAGTACTGCCAGCCATATTAGGACCACACTCCTTGCAATACATGCAAACCATACTGTTTGTTGCTTTATCGTAGCGGAGCCAGGGAAATTGAACCAGCCATTCCTTCTGAAAGGTATATATTTTGGACTTTTTTTGTGCGATAGGCTCTGGCTCTGGTTCCGAGTCAGAAGGGGTAACGTTACCGGCGGGAAGAGTTGGCTCATGCTGGGGACAGGTGCAAGCACCGCAACACTTTTCTTTACAAAAAAGATCTTACAGGTTAACAGGTTAACAAATTGCAGAATGGGTACAATACAGTACAGCTCAATACACACAATTGTTAAGGGGATGCAGACCAGAGAAAGACTTTCGTCTTGTTTACATCAGGGTCCCCCATTTTCAATTCATCATAACATATATGACATACATGACATACAGATTTTGTTTTTTGTTTTGTTGCATTAACGTTACATATATATTACTATTGCTATCGATAAATATAGGTGTTCTAAAATCTATTGGTAAGACTAGAATAAGTTAAATTAACTTAACGTTACCGTCTCAGAAAAGTCTTGCGTAGCGTAATGGTGAACTTGAAGTAAAAAAGCAAATAAGAGCTTCCGATTGGTGGTAAGAACAGTAGAGGTGGGTGCAAGCGGTGTGACGTAATTGGCAGAATCGATCAATGGTCTACCTGACACGCAAACTCATAAACAATGTTTTTGTACTGGAGGTGTACAGTATTTCAATAGGCAACCTTGAAAGGATTATTTTTCTAGAAGAGCAACACTAGCCAAAACATAGGCATTGTATGCATAAAAGGGGCTAAAGTTAAGTGACTGTTACTTTTGTAGCAGTAGTTCAATGTCACTGCCTTTTTTATTAGTCCTAGTTGTTGGCTACAACTTTGCCATCACTTAATAGTTGAAATGTCTGTCCCGTTCCCGTTTGCACAGGCAGATACACACACACGCACGCACACAGTGGGCTAGTGACTTTGGTGGTATGTGCTATTGCACAGTTGTGTGTCCCGTTCCCATTTGCACACGCACATACACACGCACGCACAGAATACAAATATGCATTTATTTAAAAAGAATTATAAACCGTTACTTGAAAAATTTTCACTGTGCTCCTAAATATTTTTGTGTGCTCCTAAATTTCTTGTGTGCTCCTAAATTTTTTCATTTAGGAGCACGTGCTCTTTGGGAAAAAGGTTAGCGTAGAGCTCTGGTTGGTAGCAATCAAAAGCATGGAGTGGTGTCCCCAATTACATAATCCAACATATGTGTAAAAGACTAACATATTCCAGTTGACCGGAATTTTTTTTAAATGATTTGTTACGAATAAATCAATACTTCCATTTGTATAAATTATGTTAACTTATCGACGATAGTATTCCTGCCTGCAGAACCAATATTATATAACAGCCCCGCCCCCATTCGCTAACCAACCAATCAATGCTACGCAACATCAATGCAACGGTTGTTCAGATTAGATTTTTGGTGAAAGGTACGCAACACCCTCTGCAACATCTGCAACCATGTTGTGTAACTTGTGTTGCAGTCGCGTCACAGTTGCTCGAGCATGTAGAGCCCTTTAAGAAAATCTTCCTGTCAGGATTTTCCTTCCTTTTCAATTTGTTAGACTAGGAAAAGAGAGCTACCTGTATAGCTGGTTAATGACTGATGGTTCTTGCTTGGCTTTCTGTGTTCCTGATGAATTTCAACTGAAAAGTTAGACATTTGTTTGTTAGGATGAATGTACAATGTACTGATATTTCTTTCCTTACTTTCCCCCAAGAGTGGTCTGAATATGACCACCCCTAGCCTCTCACACCTTGGTTTGAGAGAACTGTCTGTCTGTTTGGTGGACTGCATGAAACCGCCACAGCTGGACCAGGAGCAGAGCTGTTTGGACTGCATGGAAACAAGTATGGAAATGTTTACTTTAATCTGTAAACATTATGGCTTTAAGTGTTCACTTTAACCTCTTAAGCCAGACTCTAAATTAGCCTAAAAGTACATACCCAAGTAAAAGGAAGATTGCTCCACTTCTACAAGGTACATTTGCATGTTCATGTATCTAGGGACATCTATGGACCTCGGAATGTTTTCCCAGTGTCAGAAACATTGTGTCTGTTACTATGCTTGAGTCAATTGAGATCAAGTGTACAACAAATCTAAGCAAATGGATAAAGGGCAGATGATTTACAGGGGTTTTTGTAGATACAGTACTGGATTTTGCCATCCGGCACATGCTATTTGAAATATGAATATAGAATACCAGGTCTATGAACGTCTTGAAAAATATGATGATAAATGGAGGAGCATTTTTCATTACAAAAAAGTAACTGTAGATTTCATTCACGGTCTTTGCTGCCCTGTAAATGGTGCCTGGTGGTACTAAATCCAGATTGAACTCTGCCATTGGATAGAGGAGATTTGGCCCGATCCATAGATGTATGACTTGACCACAATAAGGTCATTTATAGGCCTGATATTCTATATACATTTTCCAAATTGCATGCACAATTCAGTACTGTATCTACAAAAAAACCTATAAATCATCTTCCCTTTATTCATTTACTTTTTTATTTATTTATTGTACATCTCAAGAAGCTAGGCTGATCTCAAGAAGGTGCTGAATGAGCACCTGAATTGTTCACGTCTGGTCAATGTTAGCATGGTGTTATTCACCTTCAAAGTGAATTAAACAGTTTTATAAAATAATGTATATTCTCCTTTGGATCATTACAATTTACTTGAGCATAGCAGACACAATATTTCTGACACTAGGAATACATTCCCTGAGATCCATCTATGTCCCTAGATACCAGGAACATGCAAATGGCCTTGTAGAAGTGGAGCAATCTCAATAATCAAGAGGTTTATTTGTCACATACATACCAGGGCATACAGTCAGGGACCGAAACTAGAGAGCGCCACCCGCCATTTGCGCTCAGTTTTTACGTTTGGCTCCTCCCACTGAGACGTCTGAGCGCCGTGTGGCGCTCAATCAAATAGTCATGTGAAAACCGAAAATCATGATCCAATTCTTTAGCGGAGTTCTCACTCACTGTCTCAGCAGACATGAAGCGCGCACCGCGCACTGCTGCTACCCCCTCCCCACCTGTTTCTGTATGCCTGCATGTAAACGGAGGCTATTGCCTCCGAGTCACCGTGACGTTAGTTAGCACTGCTGCTGCTGCTCCTACCTCTGTATGCCTGCATGTAAACAGAGGCTATTGCCTCACCGTGACGTTAGTCTAGTCAGTGTGGGACCTTCGTGAGATAACGTTAGCTACCGTTACAAAATGACCCAGTCAACTATTCACTTAGTTTAATACATGAGGCATTGTGTAACGTTATCCAGCCGGCTAGCTACGGATAGCTCCCGACATCAACAAATCCTCCAGCAATAGTCCAGTGCATAATACCTCCGTTGGCTAGGTAACTAGTCACTACGAAATGTCACAGTAAACTAAATAGTTCACTGAGGTGTGGTCCCAACGCCATCCAGCAGTAGCTACAGAAGAGATAGCTCCTGGCATCAATGTCCTACAACAACAACATGCGTATTCGAGTCCCTGGTTTACATCGCATGAGTGAGGGCTGCTGACTAGGGTCCAGGTGCAGCGCCGGAGAATTCTTTTGCATGCTGAATGTAGCGTTTAGGGTCCAGCTGCACCCCCGGAGAATCCTTGCTGGAGCTGGAGGCCACTCGAGTATACACACAGACAGTGGAGCTGTTTGCAGACAGCGAGGTGGCGATGTCTCGCAGATAACACAATCACAAGTATGATTATATAATATATATATTTTATTAAAAAAAAAAAATTATATAAAATAATAATAAAAAAAAAATGTATCAAAAAAAAGTTGGCAGGTAAGAAATATGCTTGGCGGGTAGATTCTTCCCATCTAACCGCCACTGGCCGGTGAGTCAAAAAGTTAATTTCGCTCCCTGCATACAGTGAAATGTTGGTGGCCATGGCTGCATCGATTGTGTCACAGGCGGAAGAAGTTAAACTATAAAACCCAGCTACATACCTTTATAAACCTCTTACATGGAAATTAAAGGTACCCTGTCTTATAAGTGGCCTTTTCAAGTGTTTAGCTTTGTTTTCTAGCAAAGGGGGTTTGAATCAAGGCGGTCTGTGTCTCTAATTCTCATTTTGGCGGATTGCTCCAATTCAGTTTAAACAACATCCTCCCCCAGTGAACTAAGCCATTCTGATTTGACGTAGCAAGGAGCTGATCTGCATAACTAACGCCCCCTCTATGGTTGTAGCCACATTCAACCCTTTCGCTCAACAACAGAGCGAGTGGAAATACCGACGCTTCCTCAAACGGATTGACGTGGCACTAGGCCTGCCGCGATAAGCAATAAATCGATTAATTGCCGCGATAATTAAAATGAATGCAATGACGGGCGCGATTAATTGCTATTTGCGCGTTTGTTTTAATGAGGCGGACCCAGTGCCCCTTGTCAGTCACTGTCCGTGTTGGGAGGCGGGCCGCTGGCTTTACTACAGAGCACAGCACAGGAGCTCCGTGGGGCTAACGTTACCCCTCATTGTGTCTATTCTACTAGCATTAACGTTACTCATACAAACAGAGTAAACACAGTTTTCAATCAATCAATAACAACATTAACGAGACCCTCGTTGTGTCTATTCTGCTAACGCTAACGTTACCTCTCATTGTGTCTATTCTACAAGCGTTAACGTTAGCTAGGCTGTCTATGCTAACGTTAACGTTAGCATTAGGCTAACAAGCTGTAACGTTACCAGTCGCGTCTATTTGCTAACGTTAGCATTAGGTAATAACCGGTTTAAAATGGATGGTGATTACCTCACGTTGTGTCTATTCTACTAGCATTAACGTTACTCATACAAACAATCAATAGCGAGTTATATTGATCACGCTATGTACGATAGCCATGCTAAAACGCTAGCACAACATTAGCACCTAACCTAACAACAAGCCTTAACAAGTCAGCGATCTTTTTGCGAGACTAAACTCTCCGCTCGGTGGCAAATTGTGTTGATGTCGGTTTTGTTTAATCAATAAATGAGGCAGAATACACAGTGACTGTATCCTTTGTTTATTGCACTTGTGCCTGCTGCAAACATAATTATTATGAAATCCTAGAGACGCGTCTCTATTCTGACCAATCAGTGGTCTGCAGTGTTTCACGTGACTTTTCTGGTACCCAAAGTACCTGATAATCACAACAATACTTCCGGTCCGGTCGGTGGGCTTCAAAATAAAAGTCTAAAACACAGGAAAAGACGGAGCGGTGGGCTTCAAAATAAAAGTTTTGGGAAATAAATTTCTCAAAAAAAAATTCTCTAACCGGTCGCAATAATATCGCTTATCGCGATATTTTCGGGGGCAATTAATCGCCCAGCAAAATGTGTTATCGTGGCAGGCCTACGTGGCACGGACGCCGACAGAGAGAGCAGAGAACGAGCGAGAGGGAGAGGGGGACATGGAGCACCCCACACGCACTCCCGAATGCGCACGCAGGGAAACACACACACACACGGAGTCGGGACACAGACTGTGACGAGGGAGAGAGAGGGACACGGACACAGAGCACTTTACACACACTCCCGACCGCGCGTCCGGGGAAACGCACGCACACACATGCAGTCGGGAGCGCGCGCAAAACGCTCCGCATCCCTCCCTCTCCCCGTCGGCACTCGCGTCACATCAACCTGTTGCAAAATATCATAGCGCACATTCCCACGCGTATTCCGATCCGTGCAATAATATTCATAGGGGTATATATTGTCATTTGGAACAAGTTACCAATGCATTGTCCCATGGGATTACCCCGCGGCGAAATTAATTAGTATCCCCCTATGTCTCTCTCTTGTCCAGTGCAGACTGTGGGTGACTGTCACTCAAAGCGCTTTGCGAGTATGGGCAGAGCCCAGCCCAAAACAGCTTGAAATCTTAAAGTGGAAAAATGCTGCTTTAGAGTACTTGATTAGAAATACAAAACAATGATTAAAAAAAATAAAAATAAAAACGTACCTTAGATGTGTTCATAGACTCACAGGAATTGTGTAACTGCCCAAATAGTGAATAAATCACCAAATCTCTCCTTCCTCTGACACTCTTCTCCATCACTATCTCCATCCAGATAGCTGTCCTGTCAGGCCTGGGAAGAAACCAAGAGGCTTGGATGGAAGAAAAGGTTTCTGCTGTGACCAGTGTGGAAAAAGCTTCAGTTCAAAGATGAATCTCAATAAACACCAGCACATTCACACGGGAAAGAAACTCTATTCCTGTGACCAGTGTGGGAAGAGCTTTCGTCAGCCATATGATCTGAAAACGCACCAGAGAATTCACACAGGAGAGAAGCCCTACTCCTGTCACCAGTGTGATAAGAGCTTTAGTCGACTATCTCATCTTAAATCACACCAGATAATTCACACAGGACAAAAGCCCTACGTATGTCACCAGTGTGAGAAGAGCTTTAGTCAACTGGGTAATCTGAAAACACACCAGAGAATTCACACAGAAGAGAAGCCCTACTTCTGTCACCAGTGTGAGAAGAGCTTTAGTCGACTATCTCATCTTAAATCACACCAGATAATTCACACAGGAGAGAAGCCCTACTCCTGTGACCAGTGTGGAAAGCGCTTTAGGCAACTGTGTCAGCTTAAAACACACCAGAGAATTCACACAGGAGAGAAGCCCTACTCCTGTGACCAGTGTGGAAAGCGCTTTAGGCAACTGTCTCAGCTTAAAAATCACCGGAGAATTCACACAGGAGAGAAGCCCTACTCCTGTGACCAGTGTGGGAAGAGCTTTAGTAATCTGATTAGTCTGAAAACACACCAGAGAATTCACACAGGAGAGAAGCCCTACTCCTGTGACCAGTGTGGAAAGCGCTTTAGGCAACTGTGTCAGCTTAAAACACACCAGATAATTCACACAGGAGAGAAGCCCTACTCATGTGACCAGTGTGGGAAGATCTTTAGTCTTCAACATCATCTGAAAAGACACCAGAGAACTCACACAGGAGAGATGCCCTACTCCTGTGACCAGTGTGGGAAGAGTTTTAGTCGACTGACTAATCTGAAAACACACCAGAGAAGTCGCACAGGAATTCACAGAGGATGGAAGCCCTACTTTTGTGACCAGTGTGAGAAGAGCTTTAGTCATCTGACTAGTCTGAAAACACACCAGAGAGTTCACACAGGAGAGAAGCCCTACTCCTGTGACCAGTGTGAGAAGAGCTTTAGTCAACTGACTAGTCTGAAAACACACCAGAGAGTTCACACAGGAGAGAAGCCCTATTCCTGTGACCAGTGTGAGAAGAGCTTTAGTCATCCGACTAGTCTGAAAACACACCAGATAAATCACACAGGAGAAAAGCCCTACGCCTGTGACCAGTGTGGAAAGAGCTTTAGTCGACTGGGTCATCTGAAATCACACCAGAAAATTCACACAGGAGAAAAGCCCTACGCCTGTGACCAGTGTGGAAAGAGCTTTAGTCGACTGGGTCATCTGAAATCACACCAGAAAATTCACACAGGAGAAAAGCCCTACACCTGTGACCAGTGTGGAAAGAGCTTTAGTCGACTGGGTCATCTGAAATCACACCAGAAAATTCACAGGAGAAAAGCCCTACTCCTGTGACCAGTAATAATAATAAATTCAATTTGCACCGCACATTTGTGACAATCTCAAAGTGCTTATTCCACAGCCGAGGAGCAGCTGAGCAGAAGGCCCGGTCACCCACATGGTGCAGAGGTGTGTCCTGTGTTTGGGTTGGAGTGTGTTTGAGTGTCCAGAGCCGAGGGAGCGGGTGGAGGTCGGGGGAGCGATGAGCTCTTTTAGATGGGAGGGGGCGTTGCTGTGGATGCACTGATGGGTGAGGAGGGAGACCTTGTAGTGCGTTGCAGTAGTCTGTGTGAGAAGAGCTTTAGTCAACTGGATAGTCCGAAATTACACCAGATAATTCACACAGGAGAGAAGCCACATCATTGTGGTTTGTGTGATAAGAGATTCATTACATTAGCATATTTCAGAAAACATTAGCAAATTCACTTGGGAGAGAAGATTCAGGGAAATGTCAAACCTGTCAATGCACATTCTTAGAGGAGATAAACCCTACTGTAGCCAGTGTTAGAAGAGTTCCACTCATAATGAATGTGTGGCCCAGTGTTAAACGCTTCAGTACGTCATTACAGCTATCAGTCCATCAACAATCATAAGAATAATAGTGGTAGTAATATTTTACCATTCTTTTGAAAAAAGAAAAAAAAACTAGCTTTTGACTGTAGCAGTACTAGCATAGTCACAGTTTTCATTGACGACAGCAATTGTGTTTGTCGCTCTGAGTGAGACAGACAGTGTGGATGTTCCTGGGACAATATGTCATGGTATAAGAGTGAACACACATTGTTCTAGTGTTTTAAATACTGGGGTCATAGGAACTTTCTGACCTCAGTATGTGGTGACCAGCCAAAATCCAAGCTAGTTAACAAACATGTGGTGTACACACTGGAGGGCAAAACTGCTTCTGGTATGGACTTATATTTTTATGTGGACACTAGTGATGTATTTAACTAATGTCACACATATTGTCAACATTCCTAGTAGAACATGTTTTTTAATTTTTACCTTCACAAGAAGTTTTTTTTTAGAGTATTGTTCTTTTTCTAGATTTTCTTTTCTGCCATCTAACTGCTTGTGGGTTTGCAGAGCAACCTGTTACTAACTAACTATTTAGTATTGATGAAACTGTCAAAACGTTATAGGGTTGGAATCGATTCACTTTCAATTCAATCAATTAAAATCGAAAAACTAATTGTTTACTTTCTGATCCATTCACATTTACTTGTCACTAGGTTGGATAGTAAAACCTTTTCATGACGAAACTTAAAAATATTTTAAATATAATCTACATCTTGAATTAAAAAGTGAATTGATCCCAACTTTGAAACATTTTCATTAGATTGTATGATTAGCTAATAATATGGATGAATTGTAAGCGTCAATAAGTGTGAAGGTGTGAATTGATGTCTTAGAAGTAAATAACTCCGAAGTATGAAAATGAAATATTACATTTTAACCTACTTTGTATGAAAGGCTTCATCTTCTGAGTGCAACAATGATTATTTTTTGAAAATGTTCTGCCGTTGACTAGAAACACCTTCAAACAATATCTGAAATAATAAAGAAATAAAATATTGTACTACTACCCATCTTGTTGTTATGTCTATACTACTATGCACTCAGTGTAAGACTCGAGCTTGATATTATTTGATGAACAATGCCACTGACCCTTAGCTGCCACAGATGTACCTCCTGGTGACATGCTGTTCACAATCGTCGCTTTGGATAAAAGCCTCAGCTAAATGACTAAACTGTAAAATGTGAGAATTCAAAACTTCATTGTCATTGTTTATTTATCCTAATGAGTCACTGAGAATTAACATGTACATTCTGTTGAAAAGAAGGGAGATGGGGAGGTGTGGTGTTTTATGTTAAAGATAACATCCACTGTACCCAGATCCACTTTTCAGATAAGGAATTAGAGTCTCCCCAAATGTCCTTTAACCTCCTAGGGCTGTACCGACCACCAGACTCCAAAGCTATATTTTCTGACCAGCTGAACACCATACTTAGAAAGTGCAACTTTGATAAAGAAGTACTTTTGATGGGAGATTTCAACATAAACTGGGAAGATAAACGTGGTAGAAAAGCCCTCAAACAACTTACAATGAAATTCGATTTTGTTCAGATGATTAAAGGGCTAACTAGGATAAGACCCAAATCGACCTAGTGTTTAGTAACAAGCCAGAGAGGATTACTAAATCATTACATTTTGTCACTGGCCTATCTGACCTTAACGCTTGTATCTAGAAAACTGTCTAAGAATGGATTTAATCTGACTACCACCAAAAAGCAGACCTACCTCAGAATCCCTAAGGCTGACCAAGGTCACTTTGAAGCAGCAATACATGGAATTGACTGGAGTGATATATGATCAGGGACTGATGTAGAAACTGACAGTCACCTGTTCCTCTCCACTATCAAATCTACAATGGACAGCTTTCTTAAAGAAATAAAATCCAAATGTGTCCAAAAGAGCACCCTCCCTTGGATAAACGAAAATATAAGAAAGTCAATGAAAGAAAGAGCTCATGCCCTAAAAGTAGCCCTTAAGTCCAACATGGAACACAAACATAGGTTTACAACCCTAAGAAATAAGGTGAACAAAGAACTGAGACAGGCAAAGGCATCTGTTTTTATTGGCATAATCAATTAAATCAATCAAATGGAAACAGTAAGCTGATTTGGGATAATATTGTAATAAAAAGTGGGTTACACCCCAAGCAGGAGAAACTATAGTTAGCAGGGGAAGCTGCTGTTTGTCAAAGACCTTAAATAATCAAATGCACAACCGGGGTACAAAAGGTAAATCTTTATTCAATGGTTAGCATAAATAATGTTTTTTTTATTCCAGAATGTATGTTTGTAAGTGCAAATAACAATAAACTATAATAATGAGACCAAAGTTCATATTCCTACCAGGGAGAACGGGGTTAACAGACATGGGGGCAACCAGCCACAGTAAAGCATCCATTAAGTTAAGGAAACCACTACACCTCGGGCTAAGCCTGATAGCCTAGCTTTAGAGCACACCACTAACCACGGCACGCTAACACCCTCTACAAGAGGCACTGCACATCAAACAATGCACACAATCAACCAGCACTGCAACCGACCATCACTGGTGTCGTGGAAATATTATCATGTCATTGTAGAGTGTTGAGATCATACATATTTTATCATTGTACAACTTGACTGGGTTAATAGAATAGAAATACGTTTATTATCCCGTGGGAAATTAGACAATACGCTCAGATAACTACTAGTGTGTGTGTGTCTCTTGTTGGGACTTCAAGGTTATATTTTCTCTGCCTAGCCAGCCGAAGCAAGGTGGTGTTATTACTTCCCCTACTGAGAACCCAGTTTGTTTATACTTTCATCATCATATCTGATGTATACGTCTATTTCTGTGTATAATGTACGGTCTGACCAGACCTCTTGGTCACTTTATGGTCAGACGCTTGTGTGTGAACATGTTGTCTCTGATTGTAAACTGTCCTTTCTACTGTGGCCACAGAGGAAATAATTAAAGTATGCTTTCTGTTACGAAGGATCAGATTAAACCGAATATATATATTTACTAATTGATATATTGCATAATATTTGTATATCGTCTGATATCCCTTGTGTATTCTTTGTACATATACACGGAATATCCCTTTTACCTAGTACAGACCATAATATTTCGTTCTCCTATTGGACAGCGGTCCCTTAGGCGCCACTGCCATACCCCCAAGGTCTAGTTCAAAGTCACCGCCAAAGACATGCCTGGACATGAACGGCTCTGCGCAAGAATACGAGACAGGAATAAGGCTGGTACTAGTTTGTTCACCTAACGTATAAATATGGCGCAGGTGAATACAGAAGTTAGTTAACCTAGTTCGAGTTACCCAAGTGAAGCCTCACCCACGATACAACGTGCGGTGAAGTAGGGCCCGTTTGGCCCCAAATAGAGCATTGAGACCGCGTGCGAATTGATAGCTGAAGTATCAGAGTTTAACGCTGTACCGTCGAGTTCGACCTATTCTATTAATTCAGTAATAGTCTATTTATGTATAGTGTATCGTGCGGCTACCGTTCTACAGTGACCAGCATTACCAACGTTTCCTCGTACCAGCTAGTGTGCTTATCCAGGCTGGGCAGCTTACCCTGGCGCCTTCATCCGAGGAGCCCTAGACGAGGACCGTGTGGACATGTACACTGGATAACCTACCCGACGACTACATAGCCCTTTTCGGCTGGATTATATTTGCTTTGGTCCTGTAGCTGATGGAGCGGAGAATCGTCTACACCCACAATTGTGTGGGATTTACCCTGTGAGGAGCAACGTCGAGCTTGCCTCTAAGACGCCTGAGGCTGGCTAGCTTTCTTCCATGCGGAGCTGCATGCCGGAGAATAGCTGTTATTCGTCTGCGGATCAAGAGATTATTGCACTGTCTCCTGTACCTGGAGTCTCCCTATTCTTCGTTGACCCAGACTTTGCTACCGACAAATCCTCTCCCCTTGCTGGCCTACAACCGGAGGGACCCTACCAGTATCTCCCGCTGCCTTACTAGTGTACCATAGATATAATTCCTAAGATACAGGTGGTATTCATTATCTCCTGCGTAATATTATAATGGACTTACGCTCTTGATTTACTCATGCACATTCTTCGCCTTACAAGCGCGACTCTAAGTAAAGTATTGTAATCTACTATTATTGCTGCTAATAAATATTATTCTAACCAAGATTTGTGTGGAACCGTGTCATTGTGGAGGTGTTCATCTAATATACCTGTGTACTGTATGGCCAGTAGTAATGTACATAAGACAGTAGTGGTTTAATGATACCATACTTATTTAATACAGTCAGGGAATTGTACCCCTCAGTTACACTTTCTATTTTTTAATAACTCGACTCAGAATGATTTATACAGCCGCTTATCTTTTGTCCTTTAATATTTTCCATAACACTGGTCCAACTTGAACACAGGGGACCACCTCCTGGTACTAGTTACCCCTCCCTCATCTGCTTCCCCCCGCCACCCTCCAATTAGTTAAAATATAACAGGACTGAAATATACCGCAATACAAGAATGATATTACAAAATACAATATGTAAAAGTGGACATAACACCGTCCAACTCCCAGGGAAAACGGCTTCGCTGGACGGCGTGTACCACAAGGCTGTAGGCTTCAATCAGAAAATCTCACTCTGCGTCCACAAGAAGGTCCCGAGTGCAGCGCTCTCTCTCCCCGTCCCTGTCTGGCTCCAGGAGGTTAAGCCTCCCCTCCTCAGCACTAACAGGAACCTGGGGGCCGCTGGCTGGCTGGCCTTATCACCGGTGGTCCTAACTGACCATGACCTCACTCCCCCCAACATCCAACAGAGTGCTGACACTGTAGCGAGGTGCTCCCACCCCGACATGAGAGTCCCACTGTCTCTTTAGTGTTCAGCGTGTCATCCCATAATCAGGGAGTCCCTGCTCCTGACGGCATTGCCCTGCAGCTCACTCACATCACAGTATTCTCCCCACTTTGCCAATAGCAAATTGTGTATTTAATAGCCTTAACCACTTTTAACTATGCTGTTATATTCAAATACTATAGCCTACTATTATAAGTATGCTCTTAAAATGTCTCTCTATTCTGTTTTTACCTGGCATTTAACATATTGCCTAGGGACTGCAGTTGAAAACTAGCTACCCAGCTAACACTGGTGTATTTACAGTGGTGGTACTTTGTCTCATTACTGTTGAATAATGTGCACTGTCCCTATTCAAATAAATGTAATAACAACTCACCTAGGGCACCAAATGTAACAGGGCTGGCCCTGTTTTCTGTTAAAGTGACTAAGTAGTTATCTTAAATGGTCAAAAGAAGCTGAAAGAGGTAGCGTTCTGTGCTCTGATTGGCCACCGACGTTTCTGGTCGCGCCAATCGTGTGACGGCAAGTTCTTTCGCCGGTTAAGCTTAGGCACTCTTTCGAAGTTGGTTAAGGTTAGAGTTTGTCTTAGAGCAGGGCGATAGAACACCAGCCCTGATTCCAAACTCTAACCTTAACCAACTTCGAAAGAGTCGACTAAGCTTAACCAGTGATAAACTAGGCGTTAGGTAGTTTGCTGCTGTTCGAGGCGGAAATGGGCGCGTCACGCGATTGGGCTCACATGTCACATGACCAGAAACGTCAGTGGCCAATCAGATCGCACCAGAAACGTCAGTGGCCAATCGGATCGCAGAACGCGAACGCGGAACTGGAAATCCGTTAGTAAAAGAATAGACACTTCCTGGAGTGCTGCCGAATGAGAATAGTACACAGATATTTATACCTAGGGTAGGGTGGCCTTCACATATCTTGTAGTACAAGGGAGCCTGCATATGTCTGGAAAATACCCTTAAGTCTGCAATGTCACCGTAACTTGATTACTGGTGTGATGGTTACTGGGTGTGATGGTTACTGGTTGTCATGGTTAATGGTGTGATGGTTAATGGGTGTGATGGTTACTGGTTGTCATGGTTACTGGTGTGATGGTTACTGGTTGTCATGGTTACTGGTGTGATGGTTACTGGTTGTGATGGTTACTGGTTGTGATTGTTACTGGTTGTGATTGTTACTGGGTGTGATGGTTACTCCAGATTCAGATTCAGATTATTTATACACCATATTGTATACAAATGCAACGTGATTCGACATTACAGTGCATGATATTTTTTTCCACAAATAGGAATAACATAATAATAAATAAATAAGTGCAAAACAGGACAAAACAGTGAGACAACAATAAGACAGTAAAAGTGCAGTGGTTGGGGACATGGATACAGTGCAGTACAGTTCAAGTCCAGAGGTCCAGCCCTAGCAGCTCGCCATAGAGGGGGGGGCGGGGGGGGGGGGGGAGCAGGGGGACACCTGACTCATTTACCAGGCGAGCTGCTGAGGGGAAGAAGCTGAGTCTATGGTGGGATTTTAATGTCTTGGGAGCATGATGAAGAGGCTGTGACCCGGGTGGGCGGGGTCTGCCATGATCTTCCTCGCCCTCCTCAAGGCCCTGGTGGAGTGTAGGGACTCGAAGGAGGGAAGGGGGTAGCCGATCACCCTCTCTGCTGATCGTATCACCCGCTGCAGCTTGGCCTTGTCCCTGACCGTGGCTGCAGGGAACCAGGTGATGATGGAGAGGGTGAGGATGAACTGGATGATGGCGGTGTAAAACTGGACCATCATGGTCCTCGGCAGCCTGAACTTCCTCAGCTGACGTAGGAAGAACATCCTCTTCCGGGCCTTTTTGTTGAGAGCGATGGTGTTCAGCTCCCATTTCAGGTCCCGGGAGAGTGTCATGCCGCGGAAGCACCGGGGTGCTTCCCAGAATGATCGGGTGGGGGGGGGGCTGCCTTCCGCCTGAAGTCCACTACCATCTCCACTGTTTTCTGGGCGTTGAGGTCCAGGTTGTTGCAGCTGCACCAGCTCTGCAGCCTCTCAATCTCCCTCCTGTAGGCAGACTCATCCCCCCATATGAGACCCACCAGGGTGGTATCGTCCGCAAACTTCAGGAGTTTGACCGAGGGGTGCAGAGAGACGCAGCTGTTGGTGTACAGGGAGAATAGTAGTGGGGACAGAACACAGCCCTGTGGGGAGCCAGTACTGATGGACTTGGGATCGGAGATGTTGATTCCCACTTCACCCACTGTGACCTGTTAGTCAGGAATTCCGTAATCCACCTGCAGGTTGAGTCCGGCACCTGCAGCAGGGACATCTGGTGCTCCAGGATGTGCGGGAGGATGGTGTTGAGGGCCGAGCTGAAGTCCACCAACAGAATCCTGGAGTAGGTCCCTGCAGTGTCCAGGTGTTCCAGGACGTAATGCAGAGCCATGTTCACAGCATCGTCAGTGGAACGGTTGGCTCTGTATGCAAACTGCAGGGGGTCTAAAAAAGGGTCTGTGGTGGACTTCAGGTGGGCCGGGACAAGGTCGTGGTAGGGGAGACAGGGTTACCACTGGGGACCGGGGGGGGGGATTGTGGTCTGGGGGTGTGAGGAAAGGGGGCCGGGGGTCCCTTGTCAAACCTGCTGTAGAACTCATTTAGCTCATTAGCAAGGAGAAGGTTGTCAGACTTCTGTGGGGATTTTGGCTTGTAGTTAGTGATGGTTTTGAGGCCTTTCCAGACAGAGGAGGAGTTCCCCTCGGAGAACTGCTGCTGCAGTTTACCCGAGAAGCGCTGTTTCGCCTCCTTCACTGCTCTCTCAAATCTGTACTTGGCCTCCTTAAAACAAGCCTTGTCCCCACTACATCTGTCCTTCTCTCCTTCCCAACCCTCAGCTGTCGCAGCTGGGCTGTAAACCAGGGCTTGTCGTTGTTGTAGACTTTCCTGGAGCGGGAGGGGACACACACCTCCTCACAGAAGCTGACAAATGACGTCACAGTCTCTGTGTACTCGTCCAGGTTGTTGCCAGCCTCTGGCCCCGCCCACTCCAGGAAGCCCTGGTCGCAGAATGGTAGGCTCGATAGCAGTGGTCTAACCCTAACGTGTTCGCTCCCCGGGTTGGACATGTAACTTGTTGCTGGTACCTCGGGAGAGCCCGGGCTAAGATTAGCCTTCAGTCACAGAGGGCGATCACCAGGGCCCAGGAGTTCAAAACTTGTAATCCCTATTGATTGATTGATTGATTGATTGATTGATTGATTGATTGATTGAACAGTTTAATGAACAGATTGCATAATGGGTACAGTACAGTACAGCTCAATACACACAATTGTTAAGTGGATGCAGACCAGAGAAAGACCTTCGTCTTGTTTACATCAGGGTCCCCCATTTTCTATTCATAATGAGTTGAAATGAATGAATCCAAATCTGATCCGATCAGATAGGGATTAAAAGTTTTGAACGCCCAGACTATCAGGATGTTTCAGTTCAGCTCTGTCTGTTTGTGATGTGGTACAACTTGTACTCTCGAATATACTCTCTAAGGCCACCAGGTGGAGCCAGCGATAAGCTGAACGAGTCAATGAGCTATTGGACACATCATTTATTTGTGCTAGCTCCAGAAAGCATCATTTGACAGCCCTATATGTTGATAGTGAATAGGAGACTGACCTTTTAGGATCTGAACTACACACCCAAGCAGTTTTGTTTCTCACATTATGGTATTATTATTATATTATTATGGTAGGGCTGTCGATTCCAAACAACAAAATGTACCCAAATCTCCAGGAAATCATCCTGAATATACAGTCAGCCATAGTGACTTTTTCCATCTTGTCCAGATCAGCAAAATCCATAGGCCTGACAACATAGACATAATAATGTCTTAATTGGGACACATTGTGGAAAATGAAATTTCCCTAGTGTCATTCTGAAATGTTATTAAGCACTGGGGGAAAATGACCAGGCCAGGGTTAAATATTTCCTATTAATTAACAAGCGTAAACAGGCTGTTCAGAATTGTTGCTCATTGTGAGATCACAAGGAGAACACAATCAATACATTTGCTTTAATTAGGCTAATCGATTAGCTGTGCATCTCTGATTTTTAGAAATGCGAAGCAGCATCTCTACGACCGGCAATGTCACTAACTCATGTGGTGTATTTTTGTAGACAACTCATATGTTACAGTGGCATTAAGCTGGATCCCATGAGCAGAACAGGGAGAGGAGAATGGAGCAGTTTAGGTTGTTTAATCCGATAGGTACCATGATGACAGGTTACAAAGACTACAGGAATGTACAAAGGTGCGAGCAGGAGCACTCCTCGTGTTCCGCGGGAGCGTCCAGGCGGGTGGTGTCTCGTGAGACAGCGAGAGTCGGCGGCAGCTGGGCCTGGGCACAGGGAGACAGATGTTAGAGCAAGGCAGAGAGACGGGCAGAGAGACAAGGTAGGTTACATCCGTGTACCTAGGTAGGAGTAGCAACACTCGGACAGTGAGTGGCAGGAAGCGTAGAGCTCATATCAGAGTCGGTGATGAGCAGACGATTCTCAGCTGCGTTGATTGATCCCAGGTGACAGCGTGTGAACGCTGGAGTAGGAAGTTGCCCATATAAGGGCGTGGAAACAGCAGGGCAGAGAGAGGCTCTGGCCGTGGTTGTAACAATATTTGGCTATGCTGGAGTAAGGGCATGCATGTCTCTCTCTGCAGACCTACCTGCAACAAGGACACAGAACCACAGAATTGTCCCAGGGGGAACTTGAGGTTTTTCCACACTTGTCTTAAAAAGATGGATGTTATAGTCAATACAGGATCTTTCAACATTTCTCCTAGGTCACTTGAAAAGGTATTTGCCCACTACTGGAATAAGCAGTGGCGGCCCGTGGATGCTTCGCCACTAGGGGCGCTATACCAAACATTTTGCAAACATGTACAGTACCACGCAACCGACTCATGGCAAGACGTGAGTGATTCGACTCACGCTCATGGCAATGAATCGGCTCTTATGAACGAGTCGCTCAGCTGTTACTACAACAACACACAACCAGTCAAATAAAGTATAGTCTAATTCACAACTTGAAACACAATATATAAATAGAAAAGTTAGAAACAAAACTCGCTCCGTCTCCAAACACACGCAGATCTCTCCCTCTCTCCTTCTCTCTCTCACACACAGCGCGACATGGAATCGATTCGTTACACAATCAGACCTATTATATACCAAGAATAACTTCAGTATGAGTACAGGGCTGTACACATATTTTGCATATTGTTAAACGAGCCAAGGCTAGCTATTAAACTATCGATATGAATCGAAAATCTGGGACCCTGATGTAAACAAGACAAACGTCTTTCTCTGGTCTGCATCCCCTTAACAATTGTGTGTATTGAGCCGTACTGTATTGTACCCATTCTGCAATCTGTTAATAAAGTTCTCATTCATTCATTCATTCAAACATAGACGATATTGAACAAGCCATAATCCACGTATTTTCAATCCAAAAGCGCGAGAGAGAGAGACTCACTGTTTAGTTGACACGTCCAGGGCAGGAGGGCTTGCCTTGATAAAGTAGTGTATAATCCACTGTTGATGTATTCCAGACCACTGTCCACTGTGTCCAGACTGCATCCGCCATATAGCTTGTTAGCCAAGTGTTAGCTTGTTACCACACAACACAAGTACTTCATTCCTTTGTCCATTTCCGCTCGAACAGACTGCAAACTACCTGGCGTTCTATCGCCATGCTCTAAGACAAACTCTAACCTTAACCAACTTTGAAAGAGTGCCTAAGCTTAACAGTCTAAAGAACTTGCAGTCACGGCACGCTCTGCTGCCTGCATCTCACAACAACACAACAACACAACTATCTCTCACCAACGGACCAACCTAGGAATAAGCTAGAATTGGAACATTAGAAATTGGATTCGGCCAATCAGAGATCGTCTCTGTGAAATTCTGCTACGGAAAAAAATACTGGCGTCAGCCAATCAGAGAGCGTCTCCGCGAAATGCGGCTACAGAAATTCTTGACGCTACTGGCTAGACTGCTTCAAATCGCGCCCGGATTCCAACATAATAGTCATATTTCAACGCACAACGCGTTATGCACTGATTGGCTGTGATGGATACAGCGATCAAACTGTGACGCGCACTCAGAGCGATATCGCGTCTAGCCCGGGCCGAGAAATACGAAAAAATAAAAAAAACGTCACTTCCTGCTCAGGAAAACGAGTGTTTTTTTTATTTTAGATAATAACGTTATATTGTGCATTGGAAATACAAATATACTTAAAATGAGTAAATATTATTCATTTTAAACATGTTTATATTATTTATAGGGCTATAAAACAAAAAACTAAAAAGTTTTATTTTCTTCTTCTCTGATTTAACAGCAGGTGGGGCGGCGCCCGTGCGCCCCTAGTGGCAGAGCCGCCACTGGGAATAAGATAAGTTCTTGCCAGTCTCTGTGTCTATAGGAACAAATAACTCAAGGAGTTGTCTTACATTGTGACGCTATCTGAAAAGCATATACAAATAGGACCATGTTCTTGTAAGAGTTCAGTTCACTTTCTATAGGGACAATTTCTGAGTTTGGCTGTGTTGTGAACTCAATCATTTTCTGCAGAAATGATTAAGATGCCTGTATATGCAGGGGTGTAAAAAGTACCCAGAAATTATGTGAAAGTATGGGTACCGTCTCAAACTCTTACTAAAAGTCAGATTATCTGGCTAAAAACACACTTGAGTAAAAGTAAATAAGTTTCTACTTTTAAATGTACTAAAAAGTAAAAGTTAAAACTTTTTTTATTGCAAGGGATAGACCAGGGGTCTCAAACTCATTCCAGCATGGGCCAAGTTTCCATTTGATATGAAATTATTCTTCTGATAGCAGGTGTTTAATCGAAGATCCCCGCTTTCTAGTCTTGCACAAGGACCAATCAGCATGGGGATGGGCGGGTTCATTTTCCGATGCTCCCACGTGGGTAGAACTTCAAACCCTGGTCTACCAGGCGGCCAACCTGACAAATCAACGCCATATTGATGCTAGAGCCCAAGGCCAAGAGGATGTAGTCAAGTATCTAACGCCTAACTCCCTCATCCCTCAAAAATAAAAAAAAGAATACGTACAAAAAGGGTGTCGTTAAGAGGGGTCAATCTCTGATGTGAAGTAAGTTTCTGATCAAGCCAAGCGATCAGGAACTTAAGTGGGAGGTGTCGAACTCTTTAGGAGAAAAGAGAGCCAAATGTATTTTATTGACTCAAAATTATATATATTATTTATCCAAAACAAATGGTATAATTTAAATGTCCCCTAAATGATCAAATGTACTCCTTGCAACTATTTCAAAAGTAAATTGAAATTAAATAAACTCTAGGAGTAAAGAAATAATAATTTTTATCAGGCATCTATGCGGGCAGCACAGGAGGAAGGGAGCGAGGGGGAACTACTAGTGTGTGGGGTTGCGGAGTGCAAGTGACAGACCTGTCTGCTAGTATCACTGAACGGACTCTCCAGCGACTCCAGCCCAACGATGCCAGCTCAAATCATCAGTGGGAAAGAAGTTTTGGCGTAGGGGTGCGAGCAAGGCAGAGGTCTTCGAGTCGGAGGAGAAGGAGAATGACGAAGAAGGACAAGCACAAGAAGAGGAGACAGGGAGAGAAGGAAGGACTCAAGGGGCAAGTTGGAGAAGGAGAACAAGGTCTCGGAGAACAAGGACTCGGAGAGAGAAGTTTCAGAGAGGTTTCAGAGAATCATAAAGGAATGGCAAGAAGGAGGGGAAGGTTACAGGGATTTAGAATTCATGAGAAGAACAATGAAAGTGGGGAGTGAGCGGTGGTGGAAGGCGTTCAGTGCAGATTATGGAGAGGAGGGGAGAGGGGAATCCTCGTGGTTGGCCCCGGCCGGTGGAAGGCTGTCCAGGGTTTTGGGAGGAACATGATGGGAGCAAGTGGAGTGAGGGCTTGCCTCAGGCAGGAGGCAAGTCGCTGGGTGCAAGCCCAGTGTCCCCTCGGGGTGCGACGTCGGGGGCAAGGGCGGTCAGTTGTCAGGATTTAAGCGAGGACATCAGCGATAGGGGTGAGAATGGCCATGACAAAGGGAAGGGGACGGGTGGGGACTGTATGAAGTGTAGTGGGGAGGAGAGTGGTGGAGAAGGGTGGGAAAAGGTGGAGAAGAAGAGTAGGGAAGGTGAGGGGAAGGGGAGTAAGAGGAAGAAAGAGAGGGGAGATAGCTTGAGTGGGTCAGAGGATGAGGGTAGAGGAAATTAATGATTTTACAGAAGGGTTGAATATAGTGGTGCGATTTGAAGGAGAAGACGGAGTTAGGAATATATAGCCGGGTCAGCTGTCAAAACTCATTAGAGCACAGTTAGGAGAGGTAAGGTACGGAAAGGTGTTGGGGTATGGGAACTTGTTTATAGGGTGTGTAAGTTTAGTGCAGATAGAGAAGGCAAGGGTAATGAGGAGCATTGGCAAAGTGAATGTAGAGTAGTGAGAGTAGGGGAGAAAAGGGTTGGTGGTTGCAAGGGGGTAATTACTGGAATTCCAATCAAGCAGCTGGTAAGAGATTTGAAGAGTAACAGGCGTAATGGGAAAGTTAAGAGTGCGGAGAGGATGACAAGAGGAGCAGAGAAGAAGGAGACAGAGACGATAGTAATTCAGTTTGAAGAGGAGGTTAGTCCAAAAGAGGTATTTATAGGGTTTATGGTATATAGCGTTAGGGAGTTTGTGCCGATACCTTTGAGGTGTTACAAGTGCCAAGAGTTTGGACATACAGTATAGCCAAGACATGTAGGAAGGAGCAGAGATGTGCTAGATGCAGTAGGGGGCATGAATATGGGAAATGTGAACAGGGAGTGAGGCCAATGTGTTGTAGTTGTGGTGGGGAGCATAGTGTAGCGTATTGGGGTTGTGAGGCGATGAAACGAGAGGTAGTGGTCCAGCAGGTGAGAAGGGAAGATAGGATATCGTATGCAGAGGCAGCTAGGAAGGTAGGACAGGGAAAGCAAGATAAGGGACAGGGGTTTAGAGAAGGGCATTTGGCAGTAAGGGTAGTACAGGAGGATGAGGGAAAGCAAGATAGGGAACAGGGTTTTAGAAAAGGGCAATTGTCAGTAGAGGAAGTACAGGAAGAGAAAGAGAGGGTGTGGGGGGAGAAGTTGAATGTAGTGGCCTTTGTGGCAGGAGTAGTAAATGCAACAGCGATGGTTAGCGGTAGAACAGATAAAGTTAATAGTTAAAGCAGCAGTACAACACATGGGTATGAAGGGGTTGAAATGGGAGGATGTAGTAGAAGAGTTGGAGAAGGGGGTTGTGAGTGATCAAGTAAGAGAGTTAGAGAAGGGGGTTGTGAGTGATCAAGTAAGAGAGTTAGAGAAGGGGGTTGTGAGTGATCAAGTAAGAGTTAGAGAAGGGGGTTGTGAGTGATCAAGTAGGCCAGAGTCAGCCCACAGGAAGCAATGAGTGACGCATAGATTAGGTTTGGATAGGGTGGTGATGTTAGGGATGGTTTTTTTTTCTTTTTTTACGCTGAAAGGTGTCTAGACTGCCGGAAATTCACAAGAAGAAGAAGAAGCACGGGAGGCGTCTATTCTTATCCTAACCCATGTTTGCATGTTTGCGATCTGATTGGCCACTGGTGTTTCTGGTCATGTGACATGTGCACCCAATCGCGTGACGAGCTGTGTCTTTGCCCATTTCCACGTCGAACAGCCTGCAAACGACCTAACGCCTAGTTTATCACTGGTTAAGCTTAGGCGACTCTTTCAAAGTTGGTTAAGGTTAGAGTTTGGAATCAGGGCTGGCGTTCTATCGCCATGCTCTAAGACAACTCGTCCCCACTAATCGAACTGGTGTCGTGGAGTCACTTCTCTGTGAGCGTTTCCACGGTTAGCTTGCGGCTAACATTAGTTAGCTCGCGGCTAAAGTTATATAACCGAATAATACACACATGCCCCGAATGCGTACCGTTCGGTACGACCTCCACGGTTCGGGGCATGTGTGTATTGTTCGGTACACGGTTCGAATGCGTAGCGTTCCACCCCTAGTATGTTTACATTCACCTTCCCTGCTTGCTTTATATTCATGTGCTCTGCTTGCTTTATGTTCATGTGCTTGAATATAGTTCAACAGTTTGAATATATAGTTTGAACATTTTGATGCATGACATTCATGATATGGTTAAGTTTAAAGAATAATGTTGATTATTTGTGTAAAAAATTATAAATAAATAATATATATATATATATATATAATATAGGTTATATATAATAATATATATATAAATAATAAATAATAATAATACAAAATGTAAAATGTATTGGTAAATGCTGAATGAATGTTCTTAAAGGGGAACTATCTTATAAATGGCCTTTTTGAGTGTTTAGCATTGTTTCCTAGCTATGTGAACTAATATTAATATGATCTATGTCTCTAATTCTCATATTGGCGCATTCTTCCAATTCTCCTCTCACAATATTCACCCTCACTGAACTGAGTCATTTGAAAATGTGATGATTTGTGATGTCAGAAAGACACGGCTGCATGTTAATGGCGAGGTACAAGATGAGCTGCACACAGTGGTTGGAGTCCAGGCTCAAAACGGCTCGAGATCTTGAGGTAGAAAAATGCTGTTTTTGAGGACTTGATTAGAAATACAAAACAATGAATACAAAAAAAATATATATTACAGAGGTGTTCCAGACTCACAGGAATTGTGTAAAAGTGCCCAAATAGTGTAAGAAATAGTAAAATAGTTCCCCTTTAATGAAAATGCATTTGGTAATTGTTTATTTGAATTAACTGATATAATATAGGCTAAATGTATTAATGTTAATTATAATTTATGATATTATTATAGCCTATGTGTTATGTTGATGTTGAAACATTTCCTTTCATACCCTTTCAGGTTTATAACCTGCTATTGTGACTGCTATTGTGACAACCATTATTTGTCAACCAAATAAACGACAAACTAAGGTCAAAGAAAAGTCACAGAGTTATATCCTTCCTTTATCACGTTGCCTGAGCCCTTGAAGTGGGGAAAACAAGAACAAACTTGACAGGCTGTTTTTAAATAAAGTGCGGCCGCAGGAATAATAACGTTAACGTTAGTTCGGTCAGAGAAACAAATATACTAATTTAAATGTTTGGACCTGCGAGATTTGTACTTTGTACTTTGTCGGTCTGCATTTTAAATAAAAGGAGTAAAAAGTATGTTTTATTTTCTCTGAAATGTAATTGAGTAAAAGTACAAGTATACAAACCTAATAATAATACTTGAGTAAAGTACAAATCCCCCAAAACAGTACTTATGTATTGTAACAAAGTACAATTACTCAAGTACTTTACACCCCTGTGTATATGCTACTGTATATGTAAAGTTTGTTGAAACTGCATCGATGGAGTCCAGACAGGTTTTTTCCCTCCTATCTTTTCTTAAACATAATACTACACTCACTCATTCAATAACTCAATAACTCACTCAATCAGTCACTCACTCATGGTCAGCCGCTCTCTGACAATACAGAAGGTTAACCCTTTCACTGCCACATGACAAAGGGTTAACCCTTTCACAACCACAACCACACCCCTCCAAATTCCTCAGAGACTCAGCAGCCGCCATCACCCCAGTCATCACACACATAATAAACCTCTCCATAAAACAGGGACACGTCCCCAAGGACTTCAAAATTGCGAGGGTGACCCCTCTGCACAAAAAGGGCAGCAAATTAGACCCAGGCAACTACCGCCCTGTTTCTATTCTCACCTCCATCTCGAAAGTCATGGAAAAAATAGTCTACGAACAGGTCGAAAAGTACCTAGCGGAAAAAAATCGAATCTACGAATTACAATCTGGCTTCAGAACATCCCACTCCACTGACACATGCCTTCTCTATTTGAATGACCACATCAAACAAGAGGTGGACGCAGGCAAATACTGCGGCATGGTCATGCTGGACCTACAAAAGGCCTTCGACACTGTCAATCACTCCATTCTGATTGACAAGCTAAAAGCAATTGGTTTTGATAGTCTATCAGTGAGCTGGATGCAATCCTACCTTGAGGGGAGGGAACAGATGGTGGAGGTAAACGGTACCCTATCCCCCCCCCCTCACAGTGAGCTGTGGTGTTCCACAAGGAAGCATACTAGGACCGCTACTGTTCCTAATTTATGCAAATGACATGTCGTCAGCTTGTGACTGCAACTTGTTCCTGTTTGCGGACGACTCAGCCCTGCTGGTCTCTGACAAGAACAAGTTACAGGTTGAAAAAACCCTCAGCTCGGAACTAGGCAAAATCTGCATATGGCTTGCTGATAACAAACTATCATTACACATGGGCAAAACAGAGTCCATTCTCTTCGGTTCAAATAACAAACTCAGCAAGACCGACGGCTTCTCAGTTACAGTGGGTGACAATATTGTCACAAGGAAAGATGAAATTACCTACCTGGGTTCCATCCTAGAGGCTAATCTCTCCTGTGACAAAAAAAAGTCAACCAACGAACTCGATTCTTGTACCGGATCTCCTCTCTGGTAAACAAGAATACCCTGAAGACTCTGGCAGGAGCACTCATTCAGGGGTACTACGACTATGCTTGCACCTCATGGTACCAAAGCACCTCAAAGGCGCTAAAAACAAAATTACAAACATCTCAAAACAAACTGGTCAGACTACTGCTTGACCTGACTCCTAGAACCCACCTCACCCCTGCCCACTTTGACAATCTAGGATGGCTTAGAGTAGACGACAGAGTACAGCAACTTGCAATGGGCCTGGTCTACAAGATACACTACACGACCAAGGTACCCATGTACATGTCAAAATACTTCCCAAAGGTCAGTGAATACCACGATCACAACACCAGAGGGAGCGCCACAAATCATGTTAAACCCAGATTCGGCTCAAATAAGGGACTAAACACGTTTAGCAATTATGCCACATCAATGTGGAACACCCTACCCAAAGCTGTAAAGGAATGTGGATCACTACCCACTTTCAAAACCTCTCTCAAGGGACACCTACGGGAGACTGCAATTCAAAACTGGACCCTGTAAATATCCTAACCCAACCCCCTCCAATGTACAGTCATTTACCTAGTATGGTTTTGTCAATAGTCCAATGTACAATTTTGCTTGTTTGTACAGTGTCTCCCCCCCCCCCTCAATGTACAGTTTTACTTGTTTATACAGTGTTTCTCCCCCCCCCCCCCAACCACCTCCAATGTAAATTACCCAGTATAGTTGTCAATATCCCAATGTACCCAACCCCCCCCCACACAACCCCACCCAACCTCCTCCAATGTACAGTTTCTACGTCAAATGTATATACTCCCTTTTCTTGACTCCTTCTGTATCACAAACAGTACTGTATTTGCAAATCGGGTATGTCATAAATGTATAGATGTAGCAGTACTGACTATCTGTATGTCATGTATGTCATATATGTCCTGATGAATTGAAAATGGGGGACCCTGATGTAAGCTATAACACTGAAGAAGGAATACATATTTCCGAAACATGTTTGTTTCAGGCTGCCATTAAATTTTGAACCTGAGAGTGCTGGTCTGGCTTCACTGCTTCTTTTATATAATACTTAATGGGATTTCAGCACCCAGTGTCGTATCTTGAGAGCGCGGTCTAACTTGACATTTGGACCCTGATGTAAACAAGACGAAAGTCTTTCTCTGGTCTGCATCCCCTTAACAATTGTGTGTATTGAGCTGTACTGTACTGTACCCATTCTGCAATCTGTTAATAAAGTTTTCAATCAATCAATCAATCAATCAATCAACACTACAGAAGGTTAACCCTTTCACTACCACACTACAGACTGTTAACCGTTTGTAGTGAAGGGGTTAACCTTCTGTAGTGTGGTAGTGAAAGGGTTAAGTGCTTCGCATCTGTAGTGTCCTCGTTTGCTCTGGGGTGTGGTGTAGCCAGGCAGGGAAGTAAATAATTTAAGATTTGGTGTGTCTTACACCCATCAAAAACAGCATCTTGGGCTACCAAATGTGCTACAACAGTTCTTTATGCAGATGATTCAACATTGTATTACGCTGCACCATCATGCAATGTACTTAATGAAGTTTTAAGCATATTAATTATATTGTTTTAAAAATGGGAAGAGCAATTGGTATTTCCAGGAAATGTGCTTCTTTTGTTGCCCGTCCCCTTTTATGTCAGATAGTGCAAAGTTTAGTTTTATGTCATCTTGACTATTGCGCTGCGATGTGGTCATCTGAACAGGGCAGCACGGTTGGTACAGGGCTGCTCACTAAGGTCTAATGTGAGCCGTATGCATGCCCGCCTCTCTTGGCTTAATGTTGAAAATATATTGTCTTTTAATATACTTGTGCTGTTCAAGTTGGTCATGAGCAGTAAAACTCCTGTTTTTATACATAATCAGATTGTTTTTAGTAATACTGTGCACGAGCATTAGACTAGAGGTTCCAGTAGTGGGCAGCTTGAATTGCCAGGTCCTAGAACCAGCACTTTGGGGAGATCTTTTATTTTTAGAGCATTAACTCTTTGGAATGGCCTGCCTCGGAACCTCTGCTGCATTTACAGTAGATTCACTTTTTAAAATAATCTTAAATTGTTTTAAAATTGTTTTTAACACTGTAAAGTAATTTTTTGTTTTTGTTTTACACTAATGTAATTTTAGCTATCTTAATTGTTACAGTAGTTTCATTATGCATTGTGTGTACTGACTTTTAATAATTTTGTTTTTGCAATAGTGATTGTTTTTGTATGTTTTTTTTGTGTGTTGCTATCGCACCAGCTAATGGGGATCCCTAATAAAATAAAATAAAATCTTCAGTACTAGGGTTGTTATAGTTTTGTGTTTTTCATTCGTTTTTATTTTTATTTTGTTTAGAATTTCTTTTTTTCTTTCTCAATTAAATATAGTTTCAGTTTGTTTCCAGAGTGGGTTTGCTAGTTTCAGTCTACAGTAGTTTATATTGTTTAAAATGGTTTAGTTTAAAATTGACTAGTATTAGTTTCACTATTAGTTTGAGTTATATTTGTCTAATATAATATGTGGGGGTATTTGTCAGGGGCACTGGCGGATTCTGCGGGCAGTGTGATGCAGCGTACTAGGTCAGGCTTTCCCTAAGTGGGTGCCATGATGATGCCAAATAGTTAAAACCCTGCTTATATTATTCAAAACTCATTATATGGCTATTAGCAATATAACACGTCTTTGCAAAGATGGGACAGTGCTCATTTGCTCACAGAGGAGCACAGGAGTGGAATGAGTTGCCTTTGATCACCAAACAGATCGTGAACCTGTATAGTTTCAAGGTGAACGTTAGGAAATGGCTCCTAGAAAATGTCCCAGAGTAACTAAGGAAGGTTCTAGTTTTGAATGTAGTGTGTTTTTAGTGTGTCTGTAAATTTTGTATATTGTATTTGTATATTTTATTTATAATGTTGTATTTTACTTTTTAATTCTATTTTTAGCAATATACTGTAGGCTGATGGTAATGTGTAATACATGTTTATGTAAATACCATGTGCTGCTGAGACCAAGGACCACAATGGAAATAAGTCTGTGACTTTTTTGTGCTATCCTTGATAATTTTAGGATGCATGACTTGTTGTAACATGTAATGTATTTTAATAATTGTCAAATAAACTAAACTAAACTAAACACGTTTTTGCAAGGGGGCCGATGGGCTAATATCTAGCTAACATTTTGATGTTTCTCGATCTGCACTGACCCTATTTTGTTTTCAATGTATCTTTTAGGTTAGAGTAAGTTAGTTTAAGTTAGTTTTGACAAAATAAATTGTTGCCAATGATGAAACAATAATGTTTAAAACACTCATTCCCAAACCCATTGTTGAAAACATACTGTGGCGATCGGTGAATAATGAGGCAGTTCGACTTCTCTTCAGGCACTTTATTGATCGCCTAGACAATTATTCTCAACAGAAAGTTACCAGTGGGTTATAATAAAAACAGCAAACTGCTGGCTAAAGCTAACACTCACTTTATATGGCAAGTTAACTACTACTGAATTCACACACTAGCTCCCCTAAGTAACTAGCTAGTTCTCTTTCATTAACGTAGTTATAGTAACTGTCAAGACTGAGTTATAGTGCAGTTATCACAGCCATGCTGTAGCTCGGAACGTCCAGTGCTTGATCTACCCTGCACAGCGGCCCGCACGCACACTGAACTAGCTCGCAGAAACACTTAACGTAACAGTTCAGAATGCAAGGCATGCTGGGAACTTGAGGCACAATGTCCTCTGAGCAGCCCCGTCGCTACAATACTATTCCATCCATTCAGTTTTAGTGTCCAAACTGTGCGGTTATACTTTTAATGCCTAGACTACATGTTAATCTAATGTTAATCTTAATCGAGGATGAGGACTATTTCACCATACATGATGCATCATAGCTTTTCGCTCGCTGATGGGGTCCTATGTTGTGCAGTAGGTGACCTTTAAAAAAATATATATATTTTTGCCCTTCAAACAGCCTGAGTCCCCCACTGGTCAGGGGCAAGATCTAAGAAGTTCAGAATAGGTATTGTGTAATACTATACTAACTATAATACTAACAATAGACGTCTCAGTCTCAATGAACATAATTATGCACCAAAGCCTCCTCATGACAAATGTTGACACATTTGACCAAATTGACAAAGACTAACACAAAAAACATTTTCTGTATATATTTTTTATTTTTATTTAATTTTAGTTTGTTTTGTAAGTACACAATATAATCTTTCATAATCTTCCGCATTAAAGTTATAAGTAAGAGTAATAATACATTCCCTTTAACACTTTGAGTGCCACGCCGGGTTTTCCTTTTTACCCCCTGAATGCCACCATCGGCGCCAATGTTAACGTTAATATCGCCTAATCTATGTTTTAAATTATGGCTATGTGTCTAATCTGCCCATCGCATTATCAAAGACTATTTTCCAGTCAGTGCTGTCAAGGCAGATTGTTTTTTTATCGCGTCATTTCCGTTTCAGAGCATTTAGAAAAGCACCCGTTTTCAGATAAAAAACAGCCCATTCTGGAGCATTCTATGAAAATCGTCTTTTACTGGAATATTCCACAACGTTGATATTCGTCGGCCTTTTTATGAATCGTTTTCAAATAAACGCTAGATGATCAATATTATACGTGCACGCAAGCACATTCAGGCCGCGCACGGATAATCGCCCCGTTGATTTCCTCTCGGACTTTTACAGTGAAACCGAAAGAGGACATTTCACAAAACAGCTTATAACTTCATCAAAATTAGTCTGATTATCCTAACACTGATAACATAGAGTCCTTACCTGACATCAGATGGTATCCAACTGGTATATTCCAATTCCTGATCACCATTCGAAAAAATCGATAAGTGTATGGATCCAACGCGATACAGTAGAACTCCATGATCAGCGGGGCTCAGACGCTCCAGAATGAACTGTGGTAACCCCGGCTGGATCAGTGGACTGGAAAATGTGGAGTACCGGATTTTTTTCCCCATCCATTTTCATTGAGTCCATTCCAAAATCCCTTATGTCATCTGAAAAACGATAGGGGGCTCTTTTTTCCACATATGCTCTCCGGCGGAGCTCGTGTATAGTCGGGTAGGCTCGCGTGATGCAATATGATTTCAGATTGCTAAAAAAAAAAAAATCTGAGAAATCTCGTGAGTGGCTTTCAACCACGTAAAAATAAACCCGAGATATCTCGTGTGTGGCAGTTAAAGTGTTAAGTGCCAGCATTTCTGCGTCCAGACCAGGGTCAACTGTCACCTTGCACAAAAAGCGTTGCCCTGTCCTGTCCCGACTCATTCATATGTCAACGTCTCATACTCGTTTCATTGGCACTTTACCTTAATAATATAAAAAATTCATCCTTCCTTCTCTTTTCTTCCACAATACATCTTTAGAATATAAACACCCATTTGTACACCCATTTCAACACAATAAACACAGTGAGTAAAAGATACACAACACTACACCGCAAAAGAGGAACACCTGCTGCTGTTGTTATTCACCCAGGACACAACATAACGTCACGCAAGACCCATGAAGTTTGTGTGAATCTCTAATACATCAGAACTAGCGTCAAACGAGACAAGCAAGCGACAACAAGGCCAACATATAAGTACAGGGGTTATTACATCAGTGGAAACAAAAGCATGACATTGTTCGTCAATTATGTTATGTATCGTGATTACATCATCTTGTCAACCACTTGAGATAAACATCATGATGTCCCGGTCGAGACGAGAAGACGTAAACAATGAAGACAAACAGTGCCTATTATGGTTCAATAAATCACATAGGAACATCGAAAGCGACGGGAAAGGCAGGCGTTCTTCCTCATATCCTCCATAGTCCCCTTCAGTGAATGAGCGGTGTGAGCAACCCCAACATCTGGATCATGCAATTCATGATGATGGCACACACTTCAAATAAACAGTGCTGCTGTGTGGGGAGTAGGATCTTTAACACTTCCATCTCTAACCAGGGACTGAGAGCAGTGGTTTTAGGTTCTAGTCTGTGGGATGGGTCACATTATATATATAATATATTAGTGCTGTCAATAAAAAAATTAACTAATTAATCTCACAATTTTCTGTAATTAATCTAGATTAGAAATAGCATTTTTCTACTTAAGACCGAAGCTTGTAACAGATATTTACTTGATAAGAATCATGGAATTAATGTAAAATCAACACAAAGAAAGTATATTTAGATTCAAAGACTATTTTAATAGCTTTCTTTGAATACAGTTTCTCTCCTGTGAAATACAAATGTTCAACAAAACCATCAACATTGACTCAGCTAGACTGCTTTCTTATATTATATTGAAAATGTTCACTCCATAGATGAATCTAGATAAAAAAAATTAACGCTTTAAACCATTAAAATTAATATCCAGAGTTAAAGCATTAATTTTGACAGCCCTAATTATAATATTGTATAATACTGTATACCAAATTACCAATATAATATAGTGTAGTATAAATAGTATGATTAGTTATATTATAATAAGATAAAAATAATACAATTATATAGTATAGTATATAGAAGTATAATATAGAATAGTACATTATATAAATATATAGATAAATGTATCACGGTTGTGTTTGGAACCCAATAGGCAGACAAAGAGAAACGGCAGACAGGTCTGGATAAAACCCAGGGTGCCAGAGTGGCGCACCACATAACGCACTGCAGTGCTACGCGCCGTCCCGTGTTCGACTCCCGGACCCGGCGACATTTACAGCATGTCTTCCCCCTACATCTTCTCCCATTCTTCCTCTCTCCCTGTAAAAAAGCTGTAAAAATGCTAAAAAATATATCTTAAAAAAAAGGTCTGGATAAAACCCAATGTGGGTATATTTAATAGAAAGGTCAGTGTCCAGGCAGGGGTCGGTACACAGGGGTAATACTCATAATGTCCAGGGTGTGGACAGGGGCAAGAGAGTCAGACAGACGGGGTCAGAGCAGGGACAGGGATCGTCAGCCGGGCAAGTGTCAGAGCAGTTCCTTGTGAGAACAGGCCAGTGTCTCCAGGTCTTCACCGGGCAGGCTGAGGAGAGAGGACGAGAGTACAGAGTTAGACGCGGTCAAAGAACAGGAGATCCAGGCTGTCATAATCACAGCAAGAGCATTCTTCACTCCTCCTCATTCCCCCTTCACATTTACCACACACCTTCCTCACTCCTCTTCATCCTCCCTTCCATCCACCACGGAAGCCTCACGCCCATATATGGTCAGCACTCCTTCACCCCCTGTCACTCAACTCAGCTGCACCTCATCTCCTGATTCACACGCTGCCAGGCCCCTCACTCTTCACAGCTGTATCCCATTCCTTGATGACCAAGACCCTACTTCTACCGGAGGATGCTGACCAGAAGTGGTCGTGGTGTTATTATCATTACCTAGGTACGACGCCTCAGTCCGAAGACCTGCTAGACACTCTCATGTGATTATTCCATGTTCTAACATTCCTTCTCTTGTGCCCAGGACCTCCGTTCCAGCGAGCCCCTGTCTGGACCCCTGGAGCTTTACTAAGGAGTTCCTGCTCACTCTCTCGACACGGACCTGTGTCTTCCGTCCGCAGTAGCACTGGAGTGCACCTGCTCTCATTGCCCCAAGAACATTCCCAATTCCTGTCTGTTGTACATTTCTGGATGTAACTCTTGTCTGCTTGGGGAATACCATTAAATATCCTGAAACGCTCCATTCTCTCTTCTCCTGTGTTCAGCGATTGGGCTCTGCTTAAAACCCATTCTCACACAGGCGAACAACAAGAAGTGTCAGAATAGCAAATATGAGCAGAGTAACACGATTGACTGGTAACGAGAGTTTACGATCTGACAGCTTCTCCATGTCTGGGGTTATATACCATGATGTACTCTGCCCACAGACCTCAGATCAGCTGCCTCGTTGACACCACACCTGCACTACTTGACCATAATGAGAGCGGGAGAAGGGGGAAGAGAGACAGAGAGAGATAGAGGAAGAAGCACTGACAGGCAGGAACCATGACAGAGAGAGCAAAAGAGAGAGCAAAAGAGAGAGATGTCAACTCTGCTACCAAACTGAACCACAGAAGTCAGCACACATCGAAGCCCAATTCCAGCTAAGAGGAATAACGCAAGACGTAACTAAATACTTCCATGTGGTGGCGGCGTTGGATGCTTCGACGACGGCATGGGCGATGATGCTGTTGGAGGATCCACCAGCAGCCGACAAGTACGATGCGCTAAAGACATTCCTTCTGCAACTTTATGAACTGTCAGAACTGGAGAAAGCGGACCACCTGCTGTCCCTCAATGGCCTCGGCGACGGCAAACCATCAGAGTTGATGGAGAAGATGCTGGCTGTGCTGGGATCAGCTGATCCCTCCTTTCTGTTTACACACATTTACCTGCGACAGCTTCCAGTGCCTGTGCGCACAGCACTGGCCAGTCCCCTCCTCTCCTGCAGAAGCAGACAGGGTTTTCCTGGCCAACAGGCAGCAGCAGTTTGTACATGCGCTGCTGCCCCACCAGGGCACCTCGGCAGCCCGATGCCAACCCGACGACGGGCTACGACGGGCTATTACCATGCCAGGTTTGGGGACAGGGCCAAGCAGTGTCGCTAGGCCATGCAGTTTTAGGGGGTTGTGGGTGCCGACCATGACTGACAGCTGTTGTTCATCACAGACTCCTTGTCTGGCCGGCGGCTGCTGGTGGACTCGGGCGCGCAACGCAGCATCCTGCCGGCACAGGGCGTGGACACCATGGACGGCAGACACGGGTACGCCCAGCGAATGGTACGTCCATACGTACTTACGGCACCAGGTATGTGGAGGTGTGTTTTGGGCCGTGCCGTTTCGGCTGGGGTTTTGTTATGGCTGCGGTGTCCACGCCGCTCCTGGGAGCAGACTTCCTCTGTGCCTTCAGCCTGCTGGTAGATGTTAAAAACTGTCGCTTGATCGATGCCCTCTCTTTTTCCTCATACCCCTGCACACTTGGGGCAGTTGGGGGGGGCGGAGCTCTCTGCCTGTTGAACACGCTTGCCACCGGGGACCCGTATGAACGCCTGCTCGCCGGGTTCCCTGACCTCACCACACCCACGTTCTCATCTGCAGTGGCCAAACACGGTGTGGAACACCATATTACCACCGAGGGCCCTCCAGTCTATGCCCGGGCCCGGCGCCTCGACTCAGCCAAGCTGGCAATCGCCAGGGGGGAGTTTTCCACCATGGAGCGACTTGGCATTGTGCGCCGCTCGAACAGCCCGTGGGCTTCTCCATTACACATGGTTACAAAGGCTGGCGGGGGTTGGCGCCCCTGCGGCGATTTCCGTCGCCTCCCATCGAACAGTGTCCCGGCATGTTGCCGATGCCCTTATTCCCATTCCAACATCCCGCCACTGCCTTCCCCAGTCCTACGTCCCCAGGGACCTGACATTGGCCAAATATGTTTTCATCCGGCACGACAGCCATCGGACCCCGCTGCAGCCCCCTTATGACTGGCCTTTCCATGTCCTGGAGGCAGGCGATAAGAACTTTGTTGTGTACATGGGGGTCAGGCCAGAGCGGGTCACTATAGACTGTCTTAAGCCTGCTCACTTGGACAAGGACGAACCAGTTCAGTTGGCCCTTTCGGCCCAGACCCCTGCACCGTCCTCTGTTCCGGCCTTGGCCCCTTACGTGGCCCGGCCGCTGGTCCCACTTCTCTCCCTTAATCCCCCTCTTGTTAAGCCCAGTCGGTTCGGCCGCTCGATCCGTCCCCCTCCACGTTGACTGTTGGACTGTTCACTGGCTATTAATTAGTTGCAGTTTTTGTTTTGGTGAATTCGAACGACGTCTCTGGCTCGCTACTTTCTTATCGCCACAATATAATATAATTATAAGTTATATATATATAATTATATATCATATAATATCATAACATTAAATTCAATTCGAGAGAGTGTTTCTTAGCATGCACAGACAGTTATTTTTCTGCATGACAAATGTGAAATTTGCATTTAACAATGTAATGGGAAGCGCAACAAATAGGTCTAGTGATCCTGGCCAGTTCAGCCACGGAACAGCACATCGCCCATTGTAAATAGAACATATTCCAAATATGTAATCCACTAAATCACATGTTTCCAGATCTTGTGTCTTGCTATCAGCTATCTGTTGAGCCCATTCTCATTCAGGTGAGAAGTCAAGGGACCCATTTGAAAATGCCCTGCCCATGACATTTTCCTCCTATCAAATTTAAACGATCTTAAAATGGCATAATTTTGGAGCAAAATCTAGCAATTGGTAATCTACTCTAGCATTACATGTTTGGTACTTTTGGATTCCTCAAGATCTCTTAGTTTCACATGATACCAGTATCCTTGCACTAGATTAAACACTAAGCCCACTAGAGCTCTAGACTGCTAATCAAACAGCGGTATATCTGTAACATAAATGCCAATACCGATATATCAGTGATAAGCCAATATCTGCCAGCCGATTACATTCGGCTGTTGAATTGTGGCATGTTTATGGGACCTTTTTAAATTACTGTGCCAGACTGTATTTATCAAGCTGGTCTTGACACCCATCAGTAAGTACTCATTTACATTTACATTTAGTCATTTAGCTGATGCTTTTATCCAAGGCGACTTACAAGTTCTGTACGACAAGTCATCAGGAAGGGCACAACTCTATCAGCTGAGTAACAATGTTCATCAAAGTGTTGAGGGCTACAGTGTAGGTTAGTATATTAGGACAAGTGCATGATAATAAGGTTAGTTTTTAATACGATTTTTAATAAGATTTTTTTAATTTTTATTTCAGATAATGGTTGAAGAAATGCATCTTTAGTCGACGGCGAAAGATGGTCGTACTCCTATTAGAAGTTTGATAAACAGAGGCCCAGGGCTTGTTTCTAGACAGAATAAAAGAGTGGGTCAAGGTTAGCCGGGTTACTAACCGGTAGAGTGGCTATATACGGATATAGCACCTAGATTCTGAGAGGGAGACAGACTGAGAGATATAGACACAGAGAGATTGGGCCAGACTGAAGGTTCATTACAGCTGACCGCTGGTACTGAGGCACATCAGGTCAAAGTGAAGGTCGAAAAGTACCTAGCGGAAAAAAATCTAATCTACGAATTCCAATCTGGCTTCAGAACATCCCACTCCACTGACACATGCCTTCTCTATTTGAATGACCACATCAAACAAGAGGTGGACGTGGGCAAATACTGCGGCATGGTCATGCTGGACCTACAAAAGACCTTCGACACTGTCAATCACTCCATTCTGATTGACAAGCTAAAAGCAATTGTTTTTTTTGATAGTTTATCAGTGAGCTGGATGCAATCCTACCTGGAGGGGAGAGAACAGATGGTGGAGGTAAACGGTACACTACCCCCCCCCCCCCCCCTCACAGTGAGCTGTGGTGGTCCACAAGGAAGCATACTAGGACCGCTACTGTTCCTAATTTATGCAAATGACATGTCGTCAGCTTGTGACTGCAACTTGTTCCTGTTCGCGGACGACTCAGCCCTGCTGGTCTCTGACAAGAACAAGTTACAGGTTGAAAAAACCCTCAGCTCAGAACTCTCAGAATCTGCACCTGGCTCGCTGATAACAAACTATCATTACACCTGGATAAAACAGAGTCCATTCTCTTCGGATCAAATAACAAACTCAGCAAGACCGACGGCTTCTCAGTTACAGTGGGTGACAATATTGTCACAAGGAAAGACGAAATTACATAGTTTCTTCAAGTTTCAAGTTTCTTTATTAGGTGTCATACAGAAGTACAGAATACTTTTATACAAAATGCTTCTTTCTGTTACGCTCCAGAGACTGTGCTAGACAAAAATAGATAAGTATAAAATAAGTATAGCAAGTATAAAATAGAAGTCAAGTACGTAGACAAAAGTGTTCAGTATATACATATATACAATGTACAATGCTGTGAGGTTTTTGTCCGCTGCTCACCTACTCGCTCTGTTCCTTTAAGTTTTCAGTTAATTAATTGCATTCTCCTCTTCACACGCTTCTTCCTTTAGACGCCGTTTGATTGGTGCTTCCCCAACCACACGCTTGTCAATCTCATCCTGCAGCTGTCACAGCTTGTCATTAAGCATTCCTTTTGCTTATTATACCCTGATTCCCCATCAAGTGTTGTTGGATCGTTTTGATATATTCTCTGCATTTGCCGTTCCTTCTGTTGCCTGCTGTTCCCTGTGCTTTGCCTCTCAGGACTCTCAAGGAGTATTCCGTTTGGACAACCCGTTTCCCGTTACGAAGCGCTCGCCCTGTTTGATCTGCTCGCTTGATCTGCTCGCTTTACGCACAGCGCTTTGGTGAGTTTTTGCAAGACAGTCTTTTGACTCTATCATTTTTCGTGTGTGTAAACACTGAAGAGATCCTGCTTTTTGTTCAGTCTGTCTCTCACCCTTTGCCTGTTTTTGGATTGTTCATTGGGATTCATTATTGTTTGAACTTTGCTCACTGTGTGTATTCACACCGAAGATATTATCACTTGGATTATTGTTGGGACATCGCTCACTGTGTGTATTCACACCGAAGATTCTATCACTTGGATTGTTGTTGGGACATTGCTCACAGTGTGTATTAACACCGAAGATTCTGTCACTTGGATTATCTGTTTGGGACAAGTCACTTCACCTGTCACCTGTCTGTTCCCAACTGTACTCTGAGCTAACCCGCTCTCTCTCTCTCCCTGTTCCGCTACCACCTCGGAGTACTGCCGGGAGGATTCTGCAGAGCGGCTCTGACGTCACTGACAGATTCCTCAGACGTAACCTCCCCGGGAGAAGCTGCAGAGCAGCAACATTCCTCAAATGCTTGTATCCCAGTCTGTTTCTGTTTTCAACCAAGTTCTTGCTGCTATTCTGTAAAATAAACAAGCCCTAGTTTTTGGCTAACTCTGAAACTACTCTCTCTGTGTCGTTTGCGTTTGGGGTCGGTGTCAAACCATAACATTACGATCCAACCAATATGACGACCCCAGCCGACACAGAGAGAGTCAGAACAGCACTAGCTGGCCAGATCGAGTTAACCAAGGATCACAGTCAACAAACTAGAGAGGGCTGCGGCTGCGGTACAGGAACTCAGGGAGCAGGTCCAGCCTATTCAAGGGTCCCTGGCCGCTCTGGCAGGACAACAGTCAAGTATACTCCTTCATCTTCACACGCTGAACGACACCGTTAACGCCTTGCTTGTACCCCCACTTCCTTCAGGAACATTGGCAGGAGCATCCCCCGCAGCCCTAGCAGGACCCGCGCTTCCCGATCCCGCACCTCGGGAACCCCGTCTCTCCGTCCCACGGCTGTTCGACGGCAACCCCGAGGAGTGTGCCACATTCATCATGCAATGTGAGTTGGTTTTTCGTCATCAACCCAGTCGTTTCACTTCAAGAGGAGCCCAAGTGGCCTATATGACTAACTTGCTCTCAGGCCGGGCAGCCCAGTGGGTCACTTCCTCCTGGGCAATGGAGGCAGACTTTTGTTTCTCCTATCCAGACTTCGTGGCTGAGCTCCGCAGGGTGTTCCACCATCCAGCCCGTGGTCTGGACCCTGGAGCCCGGTTGGGTACCTTCCGGCAGGGCAGCGGCGGGGTAACAGACTACGTGCTGGAGTTTCGACTGGCGGCGGTGGAGAGCGGTTGGAACGACCCAGCACTTCGTCTAACCTTCATGAGGGGGCTCAGTGACGCAGTCAGGGACCAGCTCGCGACCCGGGAGGAGCCTGACTCCCTCGAGGACCTGTTCAGCCTCGCCATTCGCATCGACGGACGCCTCCAGGAGAGAAGGCGTGAGAGAACCCGACAGGTACCTCCTGAGGGACTCCGGACCCCCCGTACTCTTGACGTTACTGCTGGTTGCCCTGCCCTCAACACGACTGGTGGTAGCTTACCCTCCCGTTCGGTTCGCGAGGAGGAACCCATGCAGCTGGGACGCTCTCATCTGAGCCAGGCTGAACGTGAGGCGAGGTTCAGGTCCGGTCTCTGCCTCTACTGCGGTCGGGAGGGACACCGAATCGCCAACTGCCCCACCCGGCCAAAAGATCAGGCTCGCCGAGACCCCGGGAAATCCTGGTGAGCCGTTTTTCTCATTCCCAGAGCCGTGCACCACCTGGCCATCTGATGAGCGTCACCCTGGCCTGGGCGGACCAACGGGCCACGGTGGAGGCACTCATCGACTCGGGGGCAGACGAGAGTTTCCTCGACTTCGAGTTTGCTACCCGGGCCAACATTCCACTTGAGGACCTAGTGAGGCCTTTGGAGATCTTCGCATTGGACCAACACCGCCTGGCCGACATCTCTCAACGCACCTGCCCTGTCATGCTGACCATCGCTGGAAACCACGTTGAGAGAATCCAGTTCCTTATCACCCGATCCCCTCTTGTCCCGGTGGTCCTGGGTCGGCCCTGGCTCGCGCTGCACGAGCCCCACATCGCCTGGTCCTCCGGTACCATCAAGGGCTGGAGCTCCTCCTGTCACGCCCAGTGTCTACAGGCGGCGTCCTGTCCCCCGCCCCGGAGGTCCGTTGGTGAGCCGCCTCCAGACTCTTCGGCCATACCCCCCAAGTACCATGACCTCATGGAGGTTTTCAGTAAGTCCAGGGCTCAGGCCCTTCCACCCCACCGTCCTTACAACTGTGCCATCGACCTCCGCCAAGGGGCTCCCCTTCCCGGCAGCCGCCTCTACAGTCTGACCGTTCCGGAGAAGAAGGCGATGGATCAATACATCTCTGAGTCCTTGGAAGCAGGACTCATTCGGCCTTCCTCCTCCCCGGTGGCGGCCGGTTTCTTCTTTGTTGGGAAGAAGGACGGGGACCTTCGACCCTGCATCGACTATCGCCAGCTCAACGAGATCACCATCAAGAACAAGTACCCTCTTCCTCTCATGAACTCCACCTTCGAGCCTCTCACCCAGGCTACCGTCTTTACCAAGCTGGACCTCCGGAGTGCCTACCATCTTGTCCGTATCCGTGAGGGCGATGAATGGAAGACCGCCTTCAAGACCCCCAGGGGCCACTACGAGTACCTGGTGATGCCGTTCGGCCTCACCAACGCCCCGGCGGTATTCCAGGCGCTCATGAACGACGTCCTTCGTGACATGCTGGAGGAGTTTGTGGTGGTGTACCTGGACGACATCCTCATCTTCTCCAAGACCCTCGAGGAGCACATCCAGCATGTCCGCCGTGTGCTGGAGCGCCTCCTCCACAATCGGCTCTTTGTCAAGGCGGAGAAGTGCCGTTTCCACTCCGACTCCGTCGACTACCTGGGCTTCATCGTGGAGAAGGGCTTGACCCGAGCGGATCCTCGCAAGATCCAAGCAGTGGAGGAATGGCCTGAACCCACCTCTCGGAAGGAGTTACAGAGTTTCCTCGGGTTCGCCAACTTCTACCGAAGGTTCATCCGGAACTACAGTCAAGTGGCGGAGCCACTTACCAGACTGACCTCTCCCGCCCTGCCGTTCGACTGGTCCCCAGCGGCGTGTGCTGCGTTCCGCTCCCTCAAGAAGAGGTTCACTTCCGCCCCGATCTTGCTCCACCCTGACCCCAAGAGACAGTTCATCGTTGAGGTGGACGCCTCGGATACTGGACTGGGGGCTGTCTTATCCCAGCGTTCGGCAACGGACCAGAAGGTACATCCGTGCGCCTTCTACTCGCGTCGGTTCCTCCCTGCCGAGAGGAACTACGACATCGGCAATCGGGAGCTGCTGGCGGTCGTGGCTGCTTTGGAGGAGTGGCGTCATTGGCTTGAGGGGGCCGAGGAGCCATTTACCATCTGGACGGACCACAAGAACCTGACGTACATCCGCGCTTCCAAGCGCCTCAACGGTCGGCAGGCGAGATGGGCCAGCTTCCTCAGTCGGTTCGACTTCTCGCTGACTTTTCATCCTGGTTCCCGCAACACGAAGGCCGACTCCCTGTCCCGGTTACACTCCAAGGGGGCTCCACCCTCTGAGGACCCGACTCCCATCCTCCCGGAGGCCAGGGTGGTAGGAGCCATCACCTTGGGCATCGAGGGGGTGGTTAGGCGTGCCCTACGCTTCCATCGTGCTCCAGGCAACGTACCGATTCATCGTCTCTTCGTCCCCGACTCTGTCCGGTCCCGGGTGCTGCAGTGGGGCCATACCAGCCGGTTCGCCTGCCACCCGGGTGTTCATCGCACGTTCTCCTTCCTGGCTCGTCGATTCTGGTGGCCCACCATGAGGAACGACGTCAAGGAGTTCGTATTGGCCTGCGCGGTCTGTGCCCGCAGCAAGGCCTCGCACTAGGCACCCTCCGGGCTATTACAGCCACTTCCCGTTCCGAGCCGTCCTTGGTCACATGTGGCGCTAGACTTCGTCACAGGTCTTCCCTCCTCCCAGGGGAACACTTGCCTTCTGACCGTGGTGGATCGATTCAGCAAGGGGGTTCACCTCGTGGCCCTTTCCAAGCTTCCCTCGGCGGCCGAGACGGCGGACCTCCTGACTCACCACGTGTTCCGCCTTCATGGTTTTCCCCAGGACATCGTCTCTGACCGGGGGCCCCAGTTCACCTCCCAGGTATGGCGGGCTTTTTGCAAGGGATTGGGGGCGACGGTCAGTCTTTCCTCTGGTTATCATCCCCAGACTAACGGACAAACGGAGAGGATGAACCAGAGCGTGGAGTCTGCTCTTCGGTGTGTGGCAGCCGAGAGACCAGCTTCCTGGAGCCGTTTCCTTCCTTGGGTCGAGTACTCCATCAACTCCATGGTCAGTTCCGCCACCGGCCTCTCACCTTTTGAGGTTTCCCTGGGCTACCAACCCCCTCTTTTCCCCGCACAGGAGACGGAGGTGGCAGTTCCCTCCGTGCAGGTCCACCTCGACCGCTGCCGACGGGTCTGGGAGATCACCAGGACCGCGCTGCTCCGGACATCTGAGCGCGCCTGTCGTGGGGCCGACCGGCGCCGGGTTCCTGCGCCGACGTAACACCCTGGGCAGAGGGTGTGGCTTTCCGCGAAGGACCTCCCGCTTCGGTCCTCGGCCAAGAAACTTAACCCCCGGTTCGTCTGACCTTTCGAGGTTCTGAAGGTACTCAGTCCGGCGGCTCTGCGTCTGAAACTTCCTGCGTCCATGCACATTCACCCCGTTTTCCATGTCTCCCGGGTTAAGCCTGTCTCCCTCAGTCCCCTGATGCCTCCAGCTCCTGATCCTCCACCTCCCGAGATGGTGGATGGTCACCCCCAGTGGCAGGTCCGCCGGTTGATGGGCGTTCGACGGCGCGGTCGGGGGTTCCAGTACCTGGTGGACTGGGAGGGTTACGGCCCGGAGGAACGGAGCTGGGTCTACCGCCAGCTCATCGTGGATCCCGGCCTGATCACGGACTTCCATCGTGCCCATCCGGACGAGCCGGGTCGGCCTGGTCGCCGGGTGGCTCCCGTGGAGGGGGGGGTACTGTGAGGTTTTTGTCCGCTGCTCACCTACTCGCTCTGTTCCTTTAAGTTTTCAGTTAATTAATTGCATTCTCCTCTTCACACGCTTCTTCCTTTAGACGCCGTTTGATTGGTGCTTCCCCAACCACACGCTTGTCAATCTCATCCCGCAGCTGTCACAGCTTGTCATTAAGCATTCCTTTTGCTTATATATACCCTGATTCCCCATCAAGTGTTGTTGGATCGTTTTGATATATTCTCTGCATTTGCTGTTCCTTCCGTTGCCTGCTGTTCCCTGTGCTTTGCCTCCCAGGACTCTCAAGGAGTATTCCGTTTGGACAACCTGTTTCCCGTTACGAAGCGCTCGCCCTGTTTGATCTGCTCGCTTGATCTGCTCGCTTTACGCACAGCGCTTTGGTGAGTTTTTGCAAGACAGTCTTTTGACTCTATCATTTTTCGTGTGTGTAAACACTGAAGAGATCCTGCTTTTTGTTCAGTCTGTCTCTCACCCTTTGCCTGTTTTTGGATTGTTCATTGGGATTCATTATTGTTTGAACTTTGCTCACTGTGTGTATTCACACCGAAGATATTATCACTTGGATTATTGTTGGGACATCGCTCACTGTGTGTATTCACACCGAAGATTCTATCACTTGGATTGTTGTTGGGACATTGCTCACAGTGTGTATTAACACCGAAGATTCTGTCACTTGGATTATCTGTTTGGGACAAGTCACTTCACCTGTCACCTGTCTGTTCCCAACTGTACTCTGAGCTAACCCGCTCTCTCTCTCTCCCTGTTCCGCTACCACCTCGGAGTACTGCCGGGAGGATTCTGCAGAGCGGCTCTGACGTCACTGACAGATTCCTCAGACGTAACCTCCCCGGGAGAAGCTGCAGAGCAGCAACATTCCTCAAATGCTTGTATCCCAGTCTGTTTCTGTTTTCAACCAAGTTCTTGCTGCTATTCTGTAAAATAAACAAGCCCTAGTTTTTGGCTAACTCTGAAACTACTCTCTCTGTGTCGTTTGCGTTTGGGGTCGGTGTCAAACCATAACAAATGCAGAGTAGAAGTAACTGAGTTACAATACAATATACTATACAGTGCAAAGCAGAAATGGGATGAGGTACAATTTAGGTACAATTTACAGTAAGGTGTAATGAGGTATGGGTTGTAGTGCAAATTCTTTACTAATAAATATAAAGTGTGTTTAGGTGTTCTAAAGTGGGTAAAGTGGGTGCTGCAGTGAGTTGTTTGTTTAAAGTGAGTGTGTGCGTGTGGATGTGTGTGCTGTGAGTGCATTTCATGGTTGTTACATAGTGTTATTGTTCATTGAGCATCCTGATGGCCTGGGGATAGAAGCTTCTTCTGAGTCTCTCTGTGCTTGCCATGAGACTCCAGTATCGCTTGCCTGACCGCAGCAGTTCAAAGAGGCAGTTGTTTGGGTGGCTAAAGTCTTTGATAATTCTCTTAGCCTTACCCATGCACCGCTTGTTGTAAATGTCCTGGTGGGAAGCCCCCCTCCAATTGTGCGTTCGGCTGAACGGGCCACTCTCTGTAGTCTGCTACGGTCTTGTGCGGTGCTATTCCCAAACCAGGAGGTGATGTTGCCAGTCAGGATGCTCTCTATTGTACATGAGTAGAAGTTCTTAAGGATCTTCTGACTGACTTGGAACTTCCTTAGGCGCCTGAGGAAGTAGAGGCGTTGCCGTGCCTTCTTCACAACACTGTCAATGTGTGTGGTCCATGTCAAGTCCTTGGATATGTGGACTCCGAGGTACTTAAAATGATTCACTCTCTCAACCGGTGCCTTGTCGATGCTGAGGGGGCTTTAGTCCCTGACCCCCGACCTCCTAAAGTCCAGAATCATCTCCTTTGTTTTGCTGACGTTCAGGGAGAGGCTGTTCTCTTGACACCATCCCGCTAGAATCTTGACCTCCTCCAGGTAGGCCCTCTCGTCGTTTGCAGAGATTAGGCCCACCACTACTGTGTCGTCAGCAAATTTGATGATTGTGTTGTTGTTCCGCTGTGCCACACAGTCATGTGTGTACAGGGAGTAGAGGAGGGGACTCAGAACACAGCCCTGGGGGGCCCCTATGTTGAGAGTGCAGTTGCCTGCTCTCACCACCTGGGGTCTGCCCGTCAGGAAGTCCAAGACCCACTGCCAGAGGTCATAGTTCAAGCCCAGGTCCCTGAGCTTGGCTATGAGTTTGGAGGGGACTATTGAATGCTGAGCTGTAGTCGATGAACAGCATTCTCACATAGTTCCCCTGCCTCTTGTCCAGGTGTGATGCTGCTGTGTGCAGCACATGGGCTATGGCGTCCTCCGTGGACCTGTTCGGGCGGTATGCAAATTGCAGGGGGTCCAGGTTGATGGGGAGGGAGGAGCAGATGTAGCCCTTTACTAGCTTCTCAAAGCACTTCATGGCTATGGAGGTGAGAGCTACAGGGCAGTAGTCGTTGAGGCAAGCAGGCTTGGATTTGTTGGGTACAGGGATAATAGTGGACTTCTTCAGACAGGTGGGGATGACAGCCTGTTCCAAGGACAGGTTAAATATGTCAGTGAATACCGGGGCCAGTTGGTCGGCACAGACTTTTAGGACGCAGCCGGGGATACCGTCCGGTCCTACTGCCTTCCTGATATTCACCTTCTTAAAGGTCCTCCTCACCTCATGTTACCCTGAACACTGAGTCTCCATCAGCAGTGTCCCCTCCATCCTAGAGGCAAATATTTCCTGTGACAAAATGGCATCAAATGTAATAAAAAAAGTAAACCAACAAACTAGATTCTTGTACCGGATCTCCTCTCTGGTAAACAAGAATACCCTGAAGACTCTGGCAGGAGCACTTATTCAAGGGTACTACGACTATGCTTGCACCTCATGGTACCAAAGTACCTCAAAGGCACTAAAAACAAGATTACAAACATCACAAAACAAACTGGTCAGACTACTTGAGAGTAGATGACAGAGTACAGCAACTTGCAATGGGCCTGGTCTACAAGATACACTACACCACTAAGATACCCATGTACATGTCAAAATACTCCCCAAAGGTCAGTGAACACCAGAGGGAGCTCCACAAATCATGTTAAACCCAGATTCGGCTCAAACAAGGGACTAAACACGTTTCACAATTATGCCACATCAATGTGGAACGCCCTACCCAAAGCTGTAAAGGAATGTGAATAGCTACCCACTTTCAAAACCGCTCTTAAAGAGCACCTACGGGAGGCTGCAATTCTAAACTGGCCCCGGTAAATGTCCAGCCCCCCCCCCAATGTACAGTTTCCTCCCCCTCAAATATTCTCGTTTAGAAACTCTGTCTGTAAATAAACAGTACTGTATATTTGTATATCTTGTATGTCATAAATGTCTGGATGTAACAGTACTGTTTATCTGTATGTCGTGTACAGGTGCGCAGCTCAATAAATTAGAATATTGTGGAAAAGTACATTTATTTCAGTAATTAAATTCAAAAAGCGAAACTCTCATAGATTATAGATTCATTACACACAAAGTGAAATATTTCAAGCCTTTATTTGTTTAAATTTAGATAATTATGGCTTACAACTCATGAAAACCCCAAATTCAGTATCTCAGAATTTTTGTATATTACATAAGACCAATCAAAAAAATATATATAAATTTAATATATAAATGTCAGCCTACTGAAAAGTGTGTTCACTCCGTACTTAGTTGGGGCTCCTTTTGCACAAATTACTGCATCAATTCTGCGAAATAAATAGACTCTCCCACGATATTCTAATTTATTGAGCTGCACCTGTATGTCATGTATGTCATAAATGTTATGGTGAATTGAAAATGGGGGACCCTGATGTAAACAAGACGAAAGTCTTTCTCTGGTCTTCATCCCCTTAACAATTGTGTGTATTGAGCTGTAGCTACTGTATTGTAGCCATTCTGCAATCTGTTAAATAAAGTTTTCATTCATTCATTCATTCATTCATTCATTCATTCATTCATTCATTCATTCATTCATTCATTCATTCATTCATTCATTCATTCATTCATTCACTCCCCACCGTATGTATATTTTCTCCCACCCACCCACCCCCTCCTAATGTACAGTCTCCTCACCAGTCACCATCATTATGTATATATTTTCAGGGTCCCACTCATGTGTGTAGTGAAACACAGATGAGTGCATGCAATAGCAATGAACAATGAACACTACACAACAACAACCATCAAACGCACATAGCACACACATCCACATGCACGCACTCACTTTAAACAAACACACTGTAGCACCCACTCCACACACTTTATAGCACACACTCACTTTAAACAAACACACTGTAGCACCCACTCCCCACACTTTATATTTATTGATGAAGGATTGCACTACAACTCGTACACCTTACTGTAAATTGTACCTAAATTGTACCTCATCCCATTTCTGCCCTGCACTATATAGTACTGTACATTAGTACACTGCATAGTATTGTATATTATATGGTAACTCAGTTACGTCTATTCTGCATCGAACATTGTACATATGTCTATACTGAACACTGTGACCTCATTTTCTACTTCTAAATTACATGCTATACTATGTTATTTGATACTATATTGTCTAGCACAGTCTCTGGAGCGTAACAGTAAGAAGCATTTTGTATGAAAGTATTCTGTACTTCTGTATGACAACTATTAAAGAAACTTGAACTTGAAAACTTGAAACTTGAACTTAGGCACTATTTCGAAGTTGGTTAAGGTTAGAGTTTGTCTTAGAGCAGGGTGATAGAACACCAGCCCTGATTCCAAACTCTAACCTTAACCAACTTCGAAAGAGTCGCCTAAGCTTAACCAGTGAGAAACTAGGCGTTAGGTAGTTTGGATGCTGTTCGAGGCGGAAATGGGCAAAGACACAGGCGTCAGAGAGGCGTGTATACCAAACCCAGCCGCATTTCTCGGAGATGCTCTCTGATTGGCACTGACTGACGCTCTCTGATTGGCCACTGACGCGTTTGCCCAATCCGTGACGAGCTGTGTCTTTGTTCATTTCCACATCAAACAGCCTGCAAACTACCTGGCGTTCTATCGCCATGCTCTAAGACAAACTCTAACCTTAACCAACTTCGAAGAGTGCCTATTGCCTAAGCTTAACCAGTGTAGAAACAGGCGTCGGCCAATCAGAGAGCGTCTCCGAGAAATGCGGCTGGGTTTGGTATTCACGCGTCAGAGAGCGTCTTTGCAAACTGCGGCTACCCAAAAAAATCACGCCTCTCATCCACATTGATTCATTTCCTCCCCCCTCACGAGCTCGGAAGTGCAGTGGTCTATAATAATATCATAGATATCTATGTCTATATAGATATCTATGTATAATATGCTCCCCCCCGCTATCTGCCTATCTCCTCCCCGATTTCAGAATCCCGGAAGTGTTGCGGTGGTCTATTGTTCTTGAACCGTTGAATCTATCAGTAGCGCGCCGCGGTTCCTGCAGTGAGTGTGGTCCTGCTGCTGCTGCTGCTCGGCGTTGGACCGACATCTGAGCCCCGTCCTCCTGGTGATGGAGTCTCGTCAGGTAGTGACTGACATGTGTTTTCTAGCTGCATGTAGAGAGTGTTTGAGGGGAGTTCTCCTCTTACTGTGTTGTTAGCAGCGTCCACAGCTGCTGCTTATCGCTCGTTAGCATAGTTAGCATAGCCAGCCATTAGCTCTCTCTCTCGTGTTTGTTCTCGGTCTTGCTCCACGTTCATGGTTATTTTCGTTCAGTTGGTATATTTCTGTAGTTTTTCTTCTGTATCTGGGTCTAGTGTTAGCTTAACTGGGGCTTGTGTTAGCTTAACTGGGCCTAGTGTTACTTTAACTGTGGCTAGTGTTACTTTAACTGTGGCTAGTGCTAGCTTTTAACTGGGCCTAGTGTTAGCTTAACTGTGGCTAGTGTTACCTTAACTGGGGCTAGTGCTAGCTTAACTGGGGCTAGAGTTAGCTTAACTGTGGCTAGTGTTAGCTTAACTGTGGCTAATGTCACCTTAGCTGGGGCTAGTGTTAGCTTAACTGAACCTAGTGTCAGCTTAGCTGGGGCTAGTGTTAGCTTAGCTGCGGCTAGTGTTAGCTTAGCTGGGGCTAGTGTTACCTTAGCTGGGGCTAGTGTTAGCTTAACTGGGGCTAGTGTTACCTTAACTGGAGCTAGTGTTAGCTTAACTGGCTAGTGTTAGCTTAACTGGGCCTAGTGTTAGCTTAACTGGGGCTACAGGGCTCTACGCTAACCTTTTTCCCAAGGAGCACATGTGCTCCCAAATGAGAGAAATTAGGAGCACACAAAAATATTTGGGAGCACAGTGAAAATATTTCAAGTAACAGAATTTTTTTTTGTATGTATATTTGTACTGTGCGTGCATGTGCAAACGGGAACGGGACACACATCTGTGCAATAGCACATACCACCAAAGTCACTGGCCCACTGTGTGCGTGTGTGTATCTGCGTGTGCAAACGGGAATGGGACACAGACATTTGAACTATTAAGTGATTAATGCCTACTGTGGCAAAGTTGTAGCCAACAACTAGGCCTAATAAAAAAGGCAGTGACATTAAACAAAAAGGAGACACTGGCATTACCACCAGGGCCATCAGTAGAGGGGACTGTAAGGTGCCTTTTCGGTATACTACCTTTGCTAAAACTGTTCTCTGTTAAAGGTGGTAACTACTGGAATAGCCTACCAGTTGTGATTAGAGAGTGCCCCACATACTCCATGTTCAAGACCCATCTTAGGCTGCGGTTACACACAGGGGTATTTTCGTTTCGTTTTCCAGGTCAGTTTCGCTTTCCAGAACGCAACATAATGGCAGGCAAGTTAGACATTGGTTTTGCCTCCTGAGCACAGTGATGTAGTACATGCCAAAGCAGTAGGTGGCAGTAGGTGGCGAACATGAAGGCAATTTTCAACCAATCAGAAGTTTAATGTGCCAATACACTTCCTGCAACAAAAAAAACCGCACCATCTTTAAATGCCTCGCGTGGGCCATTTAGCCAACGTAGAATTTATTTTTCAGCAATAAAAGTGCAATAAACAAAACGGATACATTCACTGTGTTCTGCCTCATTTGTTGATCAAACAAAACTAACATCAACACAATTGACCACGAAGAACGGATAGTTTAGTCTCACAAATATATCTCAGATGTTGTTAGCTACATGCTAACGTGAATGGAATATGCCAGTACAACAGTATAGCATTGTGGCTAGCAGGGCACGAAACTAGAGCCCGCCAAGCGCCATTGGCGGCCAGATTTTACATTTGGCGAGTGAGACTGAGAGGTCTGTCCGCCATGTGGCGGGCAATCAAATAGTCACGTGAAAACCGATAGAAAATCATGATCCAATTCTTAGCGGAGTTCTCACTCGCTGTCTCAGCACAGACATGCAGCGCTTAGAGCTGCCGCGGTATTGATGTTTTCCTTACCGCACACATTTGCAAAATATTTCCTACCGCCGCGGTAATAACCGCACACACACACACACACACACAAAAAAAAAGTTTGAATGCATTTTTTTGTAGTCTACTCTTTATAGCATATAGCCTGCCTCTAGTCTAAATGTCTATCTTTAGAGGATGACTTTGCAGCATGAATATTGTTTGGGATTCGGCATGCACGCATTCGTTATTAAAAGTGAAACACGGATTCGAAGTCTCCCCTACGGTGTCGCGAGCAGGGGTGGTAGCGGCGCGCCCGCCGGTTACCCCCCCGACCCTTTCTTCTTCTTATTATAACGTTACTACTTATGATTACAAAGGCATTCGATTTGTGGCATTAACGTTAGTATAGTTACACGTTCGTATTTACCAGACCATAGCAAGGCAAGCGTTACTCAATTAATATCTAAGTTCCTTTCTTTGCTCAGAGCGTGTAGAGTTGTACCCATTCTGCGGTCTGTTAATAAAGTTTTCAATCAGACAAGTGTATAGAACGAAGGGCTTTTATTATAACATTTCGTTGCAGTAAAATCATTATGCCTCGTTCCCTGAGGAGCGACGGCGTCGGTAATCCACTCCGGTCTCCGGTGGGAGCTAACGTACTATTAGCCGTGTTGTGATGGCTGAGATTCAGGAAGTAAAAGCGCTGCAAGATGCTCCAAGCATGTGACGCGTATCTCTTCTGACCAATCAGTGGTCTGCAGTGTTTCATGTGACTTTTCTGGTACCCAATAGGGTCGCTTGGAATCTCGACAGAGAAGTAGGGTATATCTGCAGAGCCGCAAGCCCAACGAGAGCGTAATAATAATAATAATATATTAAAAAACAGCGGTGATGCCGGTATTCAGCCCAACGCTGCGGTGGGCATGATGTAACAGCGATACCGCGGTAATACCGATACCGCGGCAGCTCTAGCAGCGCTGCCTGCCCCTCCTGCACCCGTTTCTGTATGCTGCATGTAAACAGAGGCTATTGCCTCGGACAGTCACTGTGACGTTAGTCTAGTCAGTGGGACCTCCGTGAGCTAACGTTACAAAATGACCCAGTCAACTATTCACTTTTAGTTTAATACATGAGGCATTGTGTAACGTTATCCAGCCGGCTAGCTACTGATAGCTCCTGATATCAACAAATGCTCCAGCAATAGTCTAGTGCATAATACCTCCGTTGGCTAGGTAGATCACGTTAGCTCATGCTAGCTCACTAGTCACTACGAAATGTCCCAGTAAACTAAATAGTTCACTGAGGCGTTGTCTTAAAGGAGCTATGCATTATAAATGTCATTTTTCAGTCTCTAGCATTGTATTATAGTAATAGGAGTTCGTATCAATGTGTTTTAGGGTCTAAATACCATATTGGCGGATTGCTCAGATTCAGCCCAGCCCCTTTCCTGGTCTAGTAAATCGGGTCATATTTTTTTTGAACGGCCAATACGCGTCATACAGCCGCTGGGTAGCGCACAGTGATGCGATTGGCTCTGTGGTTGGAGCTAATGCCCGCCCCCATTCTACCTAGACTAGACGGCGAGTGGAGCTGCGGGGCCGTACGCTTTGGAGGGAGAGAAAGGAAGAGAGCCGAGAAGGAGAGAAAGGGAGGGAGGGAGAGAGAGGGGGCACTTGGGGGGGGGGGGGGGGTACCTGCCGGCTGAAAAATGATGGTTTTGAGTACTTGATTAGAAATATAAAACAATGCATTTTTTTGAAAAAAAACTTACAAATGTCTTCAATAGACTAACAGGAATTGTGTAAAGTTGCCCAAATAGTGCTAGGAATAGCAGTGCATAGCCCCTTTAACTAGGCTTGGGCGGTATCATTTTTTTCACACAGTCATACCTTGATGACATAATACCCCGGTATACGGTATATGACGGTATGACTTTCATTTTCATCAGTGGGGGGGGGGGGGGGGGGGGGGGCAACCCGTGTTACCAAGTAAACAAATCATCGTTAGCTCTCAGAATGGTAGTCAGAAGCCTGCACCGTTAGCGTTAGCATGTAGCCTAGCCATGGCAGACTATTTGATTCCTTAAGGGCTCGAAATTGCCTGGGTTTTGGTCATATGCTCCCGAAATGCTCCCGCTGTTTGGCTACTTCTATGTGCAGTGAAAACTACTCTAATGCTTTATAACCTAGTCATTGATTTAGTTCAGGGTAATCTAAGATGAGCCGCAGAGCTAACGCTAGTTAACGTGAGCTAACGCTAGTTAATCAAGCTCACAGAGAGAGATAAACAGCTGACGGTAGAGCTGCCGCGGTATTGATATTTTCCTTACCGCACGAATTTGCGAAATATTTCCTACCGCCGCGGTAATTACCGCACAGTGCGCACAAAAAAAAAAGAAGTTTGAATGCATTTTCTTTTTTTTTAGTAGTCTACTCTTATAGCCTGCCTCTAGTCTAATGGCGCTTTTCCACTGCATAGTACCTACTCGACCCGCTTTAGGCACCTGGTACTTCGTTCCTTTTCCACTGCAGCCAGGTACTACTCCGTTTGTCTCCGTGTGGGAATGCAGGCGGGGCCGCTCGCTTGTGTACACTGAAAGCTCCGTGGGCATAGATGTCCGAGGGCTTGCAGCAAGCCAGAGTTTAACAGTTTCAATCAATCAATCAATCAATCAATAACAACATTAACCAGACTCTCGTTGCGTCTATTCTGCCAAAGCTAACGTTACCTCTCATTGTGTATTCTACCAAGCAAACCCGGGTTTAACGTTACCTCTCGCAGGGTTCGAAATTAACGGGGGCTTGGGGCAAAATGCCCTCGAAAATTGACCAAATGCCCCCGAATATCAGTTAAGGGGGGCAAAAAAAGCCCCAGACAGTTTACTAATTATATATATAATTATATATATGCTCTACAGTGCGAGCATTTCCCTCGTATTGCCCCTAATAATATGTGTGTGTGCAAAGCGGAAAAATCATTTACTTGCAGTGTGGAGACAGACGAGTGATTATGAAGAATTACAAAACAGCTCCGCTGTTAATAGTTCAGATTGAAACTGGACTGAAATTCAGTTTTTGGGTGGAATGTTTGTTCCAAGGAGGAGGGAGGCGGGGCCCGCTGCGTGTTACAGGGAGATGCTTCCAGGCACTTGAGAGGTGCTGCGAACACAGAGAGAGCGCTCTGCTCTCATCAAGCATTACACTGCTATCTTAACGTTAGCAAGCTAAGCATCTGCATAGCGCGACCTGGCTGTGTAACGTTAAGTAACTTGTGTTCGGCGGGGAAAGACCATTCCATTTGTAACACAACTCCAAAAGAATAACATCCAAATCCGATCCCGATGCGCATTTCCTTCATTCCACAGCGCTGAGCGCGCAACGTATTTCATTGATCGACCTGGCCAGAGCCTATACTCACAAACGTTGCGTGTGTGGGGTTTTTCATCAATTTGAAACAAGCCTCTTGACTGTTGGAATTAGGGATGTTAAAAATAAAATATCTAATAATATTATTCAATATTAGACATTCATTGATCCAGAGGCAACCGGTTATTATATCAAGACAACAACACAACTTGCCCTCACTCAGGGACAATAATATGTAATCTATTTAGATAGAGTATGTATGTATTATTTACAGATAATTGAAGGTACCTCAAAACATGAAACCAAGCCATGATGTCACACATCGTGTGTGTGTGTGTGTGTGTGTTACTTGAACAATTGTCACTGTGCTCCTAAATTTCTGTGTGCTCCTAAATTTGTATTTAGATTTTATTTATTAACATTTTATTCAGGAGCACATGTGCTCCTTGGGAAAAAGGTTAGCGTAGAGCCCTATATATGGAGACATTAACATTACGTTATCAAACATAGGGACGAAGACTGTAAAAAAAAGTGTCAACAATGTTTTATAATCTTTATGTTAATTTTCATTATAAAAATGTTGTGCCCCCGAAATACAAAAAAAGCCCCCGAAAAGCAATAAAGCCCTTGAAAATTTTTTTTAATTTCTAACCCTGACCTCTCGTGTATATCGGCTGACGGTAGTATTAACAACAACAAACTTAACACATCAGCGATCTTGTTGTGACACTAAACTCTCCGCTCGGTGGTAAATTGGGTTGATGTCGGTTTTGTTTCATCAATAAATAAGGCAGAATACACAGTGAATCCATTCTTTTTTGTTTATTGCTTGGTTCTGTCGCAAACAAATCCTGAACGAAATGCATCCTTAGCGAGGCAGTAAAGATGGCGGCGCCGGCGTTCTGTTTTTGTTCAGACTGAGGCTACAAAGTGTGACTTGTCTCTCTTCTGACCAGTCAGTGGTCTGCAATGTTTCACATGACTTTTCTGGTACCACTTCTACCCAATAGGGTCGCTTGGAACCGAGTAGGGTATATCTGCAGAGCCGCAAGCCGCAAGCCAACTTTATTATTATGATAAAAAACAGCGGTGACGCGGTATTCAGCCTAACTCTGCGGTGAGCGTGATGCAACAGCGATACCGCGGTAATGCGGTTATCGCGGCAGCTCTAGCTGACGGCGGATAGTACAGGACGGTACAAATACAATAAAAAAGCGGGTGGGGGTATTACGGGGAGGGAAAACTGAAGGGTGGGGATCGAACGTTGTGAACAAGCGACTCCTACAAGTCGGTTGGTGCGCCTGCGCAGTAGAATCAGGAAGTGTCGGGGGCAGCGTGAGCCTCCCACGCGTTACTCCTCGACACTGAGAGATCGAGCTGCGCAGGTGAAAAGATGCGACTGCTGTTACCTCAAGTACCGGAGGGGACTTGTGCTATGTATGACTTAGTCCACATTGCAGCCGACTTGTGGGAGGCAAGAAACAGCGTTCGTGACAGGGGAGGGTTGAATTGGATGATACGAAATTGGGATGGGAGAAAATATAGAAAAATGGGAGAAAAAGTGGATAAAAAAAAAAAAAAAAAAAGCGGGTGGGGGCTGTTGTGTAAACCTTGTACTCTTTAGTTCACATATAATAGACGGATTATTTGCTTGCTCCACTAGTGCACAACAGCACAAACCAACTCTCGTTACCACAACGCTTTACGGTATTTTCACAGCACTGTCGCAACATTACCGTAAAGCGTGAACACCGTTGTGACCCACTCGCTCCACTAGTGAGGACTGGTCTCGCCCCCTGCTGGCGCGTGTATGCACTACACTCAAAACTCTGTTTCACTGTAATAGAAACTGAAGCGCATCTGTGATTTTGACGGTATTGATTTTCAATACCGTCGGGATTTCTAAATACCCTGGTATACCGTAATACCGTCATACCCCCACAAGCCTAGTCTTAACGTTATCTAGCAGTAGCTACAGATAGCTCCTGATATCAATGTCTTATAACATGTGTATTCGAGCCCCTGGCTTCCATCGCATGAGGGCATGCTCAATAGGGTCCAGCTGCAGCGCCGGAGAATCCTTGCATGCTGAATGTAGAGTATAGGGTCCGGCTGCAGCGCCGGAGAATCCTTGCTGGAGGCTACTCGAGTATACACACAGACAGTGGAGCTGTTTGCAGATAGCGAGCATTTTGACTTGTTGTGTGGTGGCGATGTCTCGCAGATAATACAACTACAAGTATGATTATATAATATATATATTTTATTTAAAAAAAAATTGGCTGGTAAGAAATATGCTTGGCGGGTAGATTTTTCTCATCTACCCGCCACTGGCTGGTGAGTCAAAGTAAATTTTGTGCCCTGGTGGCTAGCAGCTTGGTAACGTTAATGCTAGCAGAATGAATGGATGTAAACTTTATTTAACAGATTGCAGAGTGGGTACAGTCAGGGGGCGAAATTAAAGGGCGCCACTGGCGCTCAGTTTTTACGTTTGGCGCTTGCCACTGAGAGGTCTGCCCGCCGTGTGGTGTGTAGTTCATAACGATACTCTTATTTTGAAAATCTGTGCGGGTCTCATTTCCGCCCCAAGCGCAGCTCCAGTCATAATATCGATGGCTCCGGCAGTTAGCAACATTCGGTTCGTATGATACTCTTATTTTGAGGAAAAAACGTGGCAACGAGTCATATCCGCCCAGCCCTGCAGCGGGATACTATTGGCTTCTGCTCGTATCAACACAGAGGCAGTCTGCTCTTGCTCTAGTCTAGAGCGGACCTCCATGAGCTACCGTTACTGTTTAAACAATGACCCAGTCAACTATTCACTTTTAGTTTAATACTAGGGATGCACGATAATTATCGGGCCGATATCAGCAATTATGACGTCATCCTGATAAACTCGATAACGTTATTGATAGCTCCGATAACTATAATACATTTTTTGGTTAAAAGAAATCCGGTGTGGGTGGATTTGGATGAAGGGCGCTTGTTTTTATTATAGCCTCCTCCCGTTTTGCCAGTACTGTGGTAAAACTGATAGCGTGTGGTTTAGGAACAGGGAGTTTTTCACAAATCGAGTGCTCCCTTTCTTGGCTGTGACGTAGTCACGTTACATTCGGAGACAGACAGTCGATCTGCCAATTACGTCCCACGGCTTGCACCCACCTCTTCTTCTTACCACCAATCAGAAGCTCTCGTTCGTTTATTTACCTCCGGATTGTCAGCCATTACTCTACTCGGAGCTAACGTTATCTCCCCGCCAGCCACATTGACAAGTACCAGCGCTTATACATTACTGGCAAATGTCTTGTTGCACTTGTGGCAACGAGCGGTGTCAGCATCGACTTTAGTAAAATAGACCCAGACTTTTGAACATTTCGTTCTCTCCGCCATTATGAGAGCAGAGCTGTCTGTACTGAGTCGGCAGCGCAGCACCCGTGTGAGTGAGTGTGTGTGTGTGTGTGTGGGAGGGAGCCCGCTCGCAGGCAGAGACAGAGGCAGGAGAGATAATAGACAACGGCCAACAAGATTAGTTTGCGACGTTTAAATTCCTCAAAAAAAACCTCCATAATTTCTCGAGTACCGATAGCAGTACCGATGACGTCGGAGCTTATAAATACTAAAAAAAAAAAAAAAGATTTGATAAAAAAAAAAATATATATATATATATATATATATATATATACAGTTAAAAAAAATATTATAATACAATAAATATCGGGTATCGGCTTGAGGAGCATAAAGTTATCGGTGTCAAAAAATCAATATCGTGCATCCCTATTTAATACATGACGAGGCATTGTCTAACGGTATCTAGCTGGCTAGCTACTGATAGCTGCTGATATCAACAAATGCTCCAGCAATAGTCGACTCGAGTGCATAATACCTCCGTTCCCACGTTAGCTAGCTCACGTTAGATCTATATGTCCCAGTAAACTAAATTGTCTTAACGTTATCTAGCGGGCTAGCAGTAGCTACAGATAGCTCCTGATATCAATGTCTTATAACATTGAATCAATGCGTATTCTAGCTGAGGGCTTGATGAATGTGATTTGACCAAAGAACCGTAACATTATACCAATAGGGTCCAGCTGCAGCGCCGGAGAATCCTTGCATGCTGAATGTAGAGTATTTGTAACTGAGGGGTTACAAAACCCTGACTGTATTAAAGATTGTGATATATTAAACCACTACTAGTTATGTACTTTAATTACTGGCCATACAGTACATGAATATATATGGTGAACACCCACACAAGAATACGGCATTGACACATAAATTATATTGGAGGGTTATTTATTATTATTAAGCAACGTTAGGTTACAGATTGAGAATTAGGCTCGCGCTTGTATGGCGAAGAACATACGTAAAGTCAGTCAAGAGCATAAGTCAATGAGAATAGTAGGAATACTATGATGCGTCTAAGCTGACGCCACCTGTGGTATAGCAATTATATGGGCCACACCGGTACCAACTGGAGACACTGGGTTCCCTCCGGGGTGTAAGGCCGGGACGGGTAGAGGAATGTTCGGGTACACAGTCTGGGTCAACGAGGAATAAAGAGGCTCCAAATACAGGAGCTGGTGCATGTACTCCCTTGATCAGCAGACAAAAGCAATAGTTGTAATCCAATATGCTCGATAGCATTGACGACAGCTAGCCAGCCCCTTCCAAGAGGCGGGCCAGAGTGGTGATCCTCACGAGGTTAAATCCCAAACGACAGTGGAATCAACGGTGCTCTTCTCCGGTGGTCACGGTCCCAAAGCAATATAATCCAACCAGAAATGGTTCTGCAATCGCCGGTGTAGATTCTCCTGTGTACATGTCCAACGGTTCTCGCCTAGGACTCCTCGGGTGTGGGCACGGATTTAGGCCGCACAGCCTGGATAAGTGCACTAGCTAAATACACGACGAACCGATGGTAATGCTGGTCACTGAAGAACTGTAGCCGCACGATACACAATAAATGATCGACTATTACTTCACATTAGATTAAGTCGAACTCAACGTTACTGCGTTAAACTCTGACACTTTAAAATTCTATTCGCACGCGGTTCTCAATGCTCTATTTAGATGCAAGGTTGCTCACTTCACTGCACGTTGACTCGTGGTGAAGGTATTAAGGTTTTGGTAAGACTACTACTGTTTACACCTGCGCCGTATTTATACGTAAGGTGAATATCTAGTCCCAACCTCAGTTCTTGTCTCGTATTACTACGCAGACTCTGGGCATGTACTGACATGCCCGGAGTTGCCTTTGAACTTGCCGTTGGGGGCTTGGTCGTTGGCGCCTGGGGTCGCCGTCCAATAGGAGAGCGCATATTACTCTGGTTTGTACGCAGGTAAAGGGATATTCCGTGTATATATACAAATAATATACAAGGTATATCAAACGATACATATATATATTCAGTTTAATCTGGCCCTTCACAACAGTATTAGTACAGGGTCTAGCTGCAGCGCCGGAGAATCCTTGCTCGAGCTGGAGGCTACTCAAGTATACACACAGACAGTGGAGCTGTTTGCAGATAGCGAGCATTTTGACTTATTGCGTGGTGTCTCGCAGATAATACAACTACAAGTATGATTATATAATATATATTTGATTTAAAAAAAATTGTTATTTGTTTTAATCAAAAAAAAATTGGCAGGTAAGAAATATGCTTGGCGGGTAGATTCTTCCCATCTACCCGCCACTGGCCGGTGAGTCAAAGTTAATTTCGCTCCCTGGGTACAGTACAATACGGCTAAATACACACTTGTTAAGGGTATGCAGACTGTTGTAGCTTGGACTGGGCTCCTTATAACAACTAACAGGGTTTGGAAGTAGCTAACGTTAGCTCACGTTAGCCAGCCAGCACCAAACTGATGATATCAGGAGCTATCAGTAGCTAGATAACATTAGACAACGCCTCATGTATTAAACAAAGGTGAATAGATGACTGGGCCATTTTGTTTTGTTAAGATTGAAAGAGGAGCTCTGAGCTAACAGGGTCTGGTAGCTAGGTAGCTACGGTAGGTAGCTACCATTAGCTCACGTTAGCCAGCTGCTCATGCAATCGTTAATGCTAGCAGAATGAATGGATGTAAACTTTATTTAACAGATTGCAGAATGGGTACAATACGGCTCAATACAAACAATTGTTAAGGGAATGCAGACTGTTGTAGCTTGGACTGGGCTCCTTATAACAATAACTTGACAACACATGGTAGCTGCAGCTATTTGGGACGCGTCTATTCGAAAGGCAACCGGAGCTCTGCTGTAAACACTGGAAATAACTAGGGCTGTCTTAAATACTTCGAAGCTTCGTTCGATGGCACAAGCTTCGAACATAAAAAAAAAAATCGAAGTTTAAAAAAAAATTAAAAATAAAATGTTCTTTTTTTAGGACAGCCGAATCCCGTCCAATCTTTCGCCGTCGACTAAAGACTCACTTCTTCAACCATTATCTGAAATGATAAAAAAATAAAAATAAAATCTAACCGTGACTAACCTTACTGTCATGCACTTGTCCTAATAAACTAACCTACACTGTAACACGCAACACTTTGATAAACATTGTTACTCAGCTGATAGAGTTGTACCCTTCTTGCTGTCTTGTCGTACAGAACTTGTAAGTCGCTTTGGATAAAAGCGTCAGCTAAATGACTAAATGTAAGTGTGGGTGTGTGCGCATGGGGCCATTGGGTGGGGCCGGGGGACAAATACACTGGAGGAAAGTAACCCACAACATAAGATAAAAAAAAAAAGAGAAATTATTTTCGAAGCTTCGAATTAAAATCGAAGCTCGCCCCCGAAGTTTCGATTGCCAAAAAAAGCTTTGAAGGTCAGCCCTAGAAATAACCATGCGCGTCTCTACTGCGCATGGGCGTTGAGCAACAACGGCTCCGTATCCGGCTTGCGCAGATTACATGGCACGTTGTCGGCGAGTTTTGGCGAGTATCCAAAACGGAAAGACAATTTCAGCGTTGCCCTACTGGCAATGCGTTATCCTGCCAAAACGGCGTTTCTTTTTAACTAGGACGGCAAAGGTAATCATTCAGCAACAAAAACAAAAACCCCAGTGTAACCATGGCCTTAAACTGCATCTTAAGGCAAACCAGAACTGTGATCATTTTTAATCTGATTTAGTAATGTAACTTGTTTCTTGTTTTTATTGTTATCATTGATTGTCACAATGCTTTTACCCTAAGCAGGCTATTTATTTATTGAAAGAGTTTTGCTGTCTCATGGTGTAAATTAGCTCTTGCTACAACCCTGCATGTTTACATTTTGTATTTTTTAGGGATGCCCCGATTGATCGGCCAGCGATCGGTAGCGGCCGATATTCAGTATATATGAGATCGGTGATAATGCTTTATTTTCGCCGATCGTGAAAACCGATCGAAAAACATGATCCAATTCTTAGCGGAGATCTCACTGCTGACTTCTCGCTCAGACACACAAGCTGCCTGCAGCATACGGCCCCTCCTGCCCCTCCCTTACCCGTGTCAACACAGAGGCAGTCTGCTCTGCTCTGGTGCATGCGACGGTGAGCTAACGTTGGCTACCTACCGAGCTAACGTTACTGTTTAAACTAAATTACCCAGTAGTCAACTATTCACTTTTAGTTTAATACATGAGGCATTGTCTAACGTTATCTAGCTGGCTAGCTACTGATAGCTGCTGATATCAACAAATGCTCCAGTAATAGTTGAGTAACTTGAATGCATGATAAGTTACCTCCGTTGACTCGGTAGCCAACGTTAGCTCACGTTAGCTCTATATGGAATGTCCCAGTAAACTAAATAGTTCACTGAGGCGTTGTCTTAACGTTATCTAGCCGGCTAGCAGTAGCTACAGATAGCTCCTGATATCGATGTCTTATAACATTGATTCGATGCGTATTCGAGCTGAGGGCATGCTGAATGTGATGAGAATGAGAACACTCTACTGTTTACTCATCTCACCTTATATCAGTTATTGTGTTGAAGTATGGGGGAATACTTATGGGATAGGGCTGGGCGATATGGCCTAAATATGATATCACGATATTTTCTGACCTTTCGGCGATACACGATACACATTAGTGTTGTCACGATACTGGAATTTCGACTTCGATACGATACCTTGAAAAGTATCGATACTTCGATACCATTTCGATACCAAAAAAAAAAATATATATATATATATATTTTTTTTTTTTTTTTTTTTTTTTAACAAATTTATCTTTTGTTGCTGGTTGATTCTCCTCAGCTTCGAGTCTGGTACTATAAGAGAAGATAAATATAACACTTTTAAAACCCTTTGTTTATCTTTAGATCACACATTTAAAAATAACTTCAATCATTTTTATTGCAAATGCAGAACATGGTATTTTCTCAAGCAGACAGATGTAAACACTGTAATCTGTGTTGCATGTACCTCACAAACTGAACAGTTAGTAACAGTTTTTATTTAAAGATAACGAGAGCAAGCGAGAGAGAGAGAGAGGTATCGGTAGAGAGAGAGAGAGAGAGAGAGGTAGCGGTAGATAGAGAGAGAGAGAGAGAGCGAGAGAGAGGTAGCGGTAGATGGAGAGAGACAGAGAGAGAGAGAGAGAGGCTATGCTCGGAGCATTTTAGTAATGTTACATTTTCAACAAAATTGCTGCTATTTAAACACTTGGTGGAAACGGGGTAACGTTAACCTTATGTCGACTGTAGTATTGTATGACCTCGACATAACGTTTACATGTTAACGTTACTCCGTTTCCATGCAGTATTTATAACGGTGGCCAGCTAAGCTAAGGGGGCTAACTGCTAGCAGTAGCTAACGTTAGCTGGTAGCTGTAACGTTACAACGAAGCAGCTGTTGATATTATGCGCCATCAGTAGACAACGTATCATGTATTAAACTAGAGTTAATGGTTTAATGCTTCAGTCACAGTGATGTTGAAAGAGCAGCTGTCACGAACCTCTTTAATTTCTTTATGGAGATCCGCGCTGGCACTGCTCTGTAACACCGCTTGCAAATAGCATTGGGGAAGCTTTAGCTTGTCCTTCGTTGTTTACTTCAAACCCGAAGTACCTCCAAACAGCACTTCTGCTGTTTTATTTATCCACAAGCACAAGTTGCGGAGGCTCTGCATTTGCCATCATTTTCAGCTAAAAGCTCTTGTTTACAAATACAAACTGAAGACTGGTCTGTGAGGGGGAGGGCTGGACTCGGAGCAGGCGGAACAGCGCGTCAACAACTTGCTGTAGAACACTCGCCAGCTGGTACCGATACTGCAGAAAGTATCGGTATTTCGGGAAATGAGTATCGAAGCAGTTTTAAATATTCAGTATCGATATGTATCGATACTTCGATATTTTTGACAACACTAATACACATCACAATGTTTTTCCTTTTTTCCCTAAACAATTCATTATGAGGCTTACCAAGACAGTATTTGAGTTTGCAAGCGAACATTAAAGACAAAAGACTCATGCATTTAGCATTTTTATATTATATTATAGATTTAGATTATTGGATTCTTAGATTATATATTTAGCATTTTAGCCTTTCGTTTTTTTAGATTATATATTAGATTAGATTTGAACGGCTTAAGGCTATATCTGTACTTGATGTTTGTTTGTTGTGTTGCATACTTGAAATAAACTTCAATCCAATCAAATCCCCCCCTCTTAAAAACAAAAACCTGTGTTTAACCTAGCCATCTATAAAACATCATGCTAAAACTGTGAAACAAATGTCCTACTCCCCTAAAGAAAGAAATACATAGCAAACATGACTCAATAGTGCTGCTGCTTTTTATTTTGTTAAAATCTTTTAGTTAAGACTAAAAGACTACAATATATATGACTACAAGGGCCAGAAGCCGACTTCATGACGGCTTCCTGTCCTCTCATTCCATTTCCGGTTTTCCGGTTAACGTTACATTTTCAACAACAGATTGCTGCTAATTAAACACTTCATGGAAATGGAGTAACGTTAACGTTATGTCAAGTTCATACATGTAGTGTAGTATGAACTCGACATAACGTTAACATTACTCCGTGTCCACTGTTGCAGCCACTGTAGCGTCGCAGATGGATGGTACACTCTGTTAGCTCCGTAGCTAATCCACTCATAGACTAATTTACCGATAGCAGTACCGTTAACGTCGGAGCTTACTCCTGGGTTTCAGGGGGCATCCCTAGCACCGAGCCACCGCCTCTCTGTCTAGGTGTGTGCGCTTGCGTGCGTGTATGTGCGTGTGTAGATGACGTAATTTGGGCAAGTGTGTGTGTGACTGACTTTTTTTTCTGCGAGAGGGAGAGGCGAGAGGGAGAGGAAAGCATTTAGCACTGCGCTTGTAAGTCTCATCTCCGCCGCGGCGGCCTCTAACGCGAGGGCAAAACATCACGATATCCACGATACGTTTAAAAAGTGTATCGTTAATGAACTGTACCCGATATTTATATAATATCGTCATATCGCCCAGCCCTATTATGGGACCAATATAAAACCATTATATATACTACAGAAGAGGGCCATAAGAATCACACATAAAGTGAGTTATCGAGAACACACAAATACATTATTTATTAAATCTAGAATAATTAAACTTGAAGACATGGTTAAGTTTCAAACAATGTTAATTATGTTTAGGGCAAGAAATAATACACTGCCAGAAAAACTACAAAATCTTTTTCATTTAGAAAGTGAGTTTAGTAGGAGAAAATACAATTTTAAACATCAGTTTGCACGTACCACACTTAAACAGATGTGTCCTTCAGTTATTGGTGTAAATTTGTGGAATTCTCTCCATAGCGAGCTTAAGGGATGTAGTAGTGTTTATCTATTCAAAAAAAATTAATTATAAAAAAGAAATATTTACTCAGTATGAAAATCAAATGTGATCTGAATAGTGAGATCTTTTCTTCTTTTTTTTCTCTTTCTTTTATTCTTTATTATTATTAAGATTATTTAATTTTTCCTTGTTTAACTGTGAATTGTGAGTTTCTTGTATAATGGTATGAATTATTATTTGTATAAATTAGGTTGTACGCCGACCATTAAGAAAATACTTCTTTAGTTTAGGAATAAGGGGCAGGTAACTATAAGATTTATTCTTCTTCCTGCTCCTTTTGTCCATGGAATGTTATTTATGATTGTGTAATGAAGAAACCCTGATTGTATGATTCCATGTGGCAAATAAAAACTCTGAATCTGAATCTGAATGTGATTTGATCAAAGCACAGTATACCAATAGGGTCCAGCTGCAGCGCCGGAAAATCCTGGCCGTAGCTGGAGGCTACTCGAGTACACACGGACAGTGGAGCTGTTTGCAGATAGCGAGCATTTTGCGTGGTGGCGATGTCTCGCAGATAATACAACTACAAGTATGATTATATAATATAGATTTTTTCAAAAAAAATAATCATTTTTTTTAAATATTTTTTTTATACCAAAAACGATCGGTATCGGCCGATATGGCTCATAGACTATCGGTGGCAAAAAACGTGATCGGGGCATCCCTAGTATTTTTGTACTTGATGTTCATTAACATGTGCTGTCCCTATCAAATCAAACTACTGCTACAAAAGTAACAGTCACTTAACTTTAGCTTTTGCCCCTTTTATGCATACTGTAACTGAGGGGTACAATTCCCTGACTGTATTGATAAGTATGGTATCATTAAACCACTACCGTCTTATGTACATTACTACTGGCCATACAGTACACAGGTATCTTATGATGAACACTTCCCACAATGACTCGGTTCCACACAACTGGATTTAAGTATTTATTAGCAGCAATGATAGTACATAATATACTTTACTTTAGATGCGCTTATAAGGCAAAGGAATGTGCGTAGGCAAATCAATAACGTATGTCCATTCTCATATTACGCAGGAGATAATAATACAACCTGAACCTTGGGAATTATATCTATGGTACTCTGGTAATATAGCGGGAGATACTGGTAGGGTCCCTCCGGTCGTAAGCCAGCAAGGGGAGAGGATTTGTCGGTAGTAGAGTCTGGGTCAACGATGATAAGGAGACTCCAAGTACAGGAGACGGTGCAATAAGATCTTGATCCGCAGACTAATACAGCTGTTCTCCGTAGCATGCAGCTCCGCATGGAAGAAAGCTAGCCGGCCTCAGGCTTCTGAGAGGCGGACTCGACGTGGCTCCTCACAGGGTAAATCCCACACAATTGTGGGTGTCGGCGATTCTCCGCTCCATCAATTACAGGACCAAAAGCAAATATAATCCAGCCGAAAAGGGCTATGCAGTCGTCGGTAGGTTATCCAGTGTACATAATCCACACGGTCCTCGTCTAGGGCCCCTCGGGTGAAAGCGCCAGGGTACGCAGCCCAGCCTGGATAAGCACTCTAGCTGGTACGAGGAAACGTTGGTGATGCTGGTCACTGTAGAACGGTAGCCGCACGATACACTATACACAAATAGACTATTACTGACTTAATAGAATCGGTCGAACTCGACGGTACAGCGTTAAACTCTGATACTTCAGTTATTAATTCGCACGCGGTCTCAATGCTCTATTTGGGGCCAAACAGGCCATACTTCACTGCACGTTGTATCGTGGGTGAGGCTTCAACTTATTGGGTAACTCTACTTCTGTATTCACCTGCGCCGTATTTATACGTTAGGTGAACAAACTAGTACCAGCTTTATTCCTGTCTCATATCCTTGCGCAGAACCGTTCATGTCCAGGCAAGTCCCCGGCGGTGACTTTGAACCAGACCTTGGAGGTATGGCAATGGCGCCTGGTGGACCGCTGTCCAATAGGAGAATGAAATATTATGGTCTGTACTAGGCTAAAGGGATATTCCGTGTATATGTACAAGGAATATACAAGGGATATCAAACGATATACAAATATTATGCAATATATATCAATCAATAAATATATATATTCGGTTTAATCTGATCCTTCGTAACGCATACAATGCCTATGTTTTGGCTAGTGTTGCTCTTCTAGAAAAATAATCCTTTCAGGGTTGCCTATTGAAATACTGTACACCTCCAGTACAGAAACATTGTTTATGAGTTTGCGTGTCAGGTAGACCATTGATTGACAGTCGATTCTGCCAATTACGTCACACCGCTTGCATTCCGGCGCTGCAGCTGGACCCCATTGACCACCTCTGCTGTTGATAACGCTATAGCCAAGTTGGCACACACACAGATCCTCCCCCAGTGAACTAAGCCATTCTGATTTGACGTAAGGAGCTGATCTGCATAACTAACGCCCCCTCTATGGTTGTAGCCACACTCAACCATTCGCTCAACAACCGAGCGAGTGGAAATACCGACACTTCCTCAAACGGGTTGACGCGGCACAGGCGCCGACGGAGAGAGCAGAGAACGAGCGAGAGGGAGAGAGGGACACGGAGCATCCCACACACACTCCCGACTGCGCACGCTGGGAAACACACGCAGTCGGGACACAGACTGTGACGCGTATTCCGATCCGTGCAATAATATTCATAGGGGTATATATATTGTCATTTGAAACAAGTTACAAATGCATTGTCCCGTGGGATTACCCCGCGGCGAAATTGTCTCTCACATGGGACCTTTAAGCTGAATAAAATCACCAAATCTCTCCTTCCTCTGACATTCTTCTCCATCCAGATAGCTGTCCTGTCAGGCCTGGGAAGAAACCAAGAGGCTTGGATGGAAGAAAAGGTCTCTGCTGTGACCAGTGTGGAAAAAGCTTAAGTTCAAAGATGAATCTCAATAAACACCAGCGCATTCACACGAAACCAAGAGGCTTGGATGGAAGAAAAGGTCTCTGCTGTGACCAGTGTGGAAAAAGCTTCAGTTCAAAGATGAATCTCAATAAACACCAGCGCATTCACACGGGAAAGAAACTCTATTCCTGTGACCAGTGTGGGAAGAGCTTTCATCAGCCATGTGATCTGAAAACGCACCAGAGAATTCACACAGGAGAGAAGCCCTACTCATGTGACCAGTGTGGGAAGAGCTTTAGTCAACTGAGTAGTCTGAAATCACACCACATAGTTCACACAGGAGAGAAGCCCTACTCATGTGACCAGTGTGGGAAGAGCTTTAGTCGTCAACAACATCTGAAATTACACCAGAGAATTCACACAGGAGAGAAGCCCTACGCATGTGACCAGTGTGGGAAGAGCTTTAGTCAACTGACTAATCTGCAATCGCACCAGAGAGTTCACACGGGATGGAAGCCCTACTTTTGTGACCAGTGTGAGAAGAGCTTTAGTCAACTGAGTAGTCTGAAAACACACCACAGAGTTCACACAGGAGAGAAGCCCTACTCCTGTGACCAGTGTGAGAAGAGCTTTAGTCTACTGAGTCATCTGAAATCACACCAGAAAATTCACACAGGATGGAAGCCCTACTTTTGTGACCAGTGTGAGAAGAGCTTTAGTCACCTGAGTAGTCTGAAAAAACACCAGAGAGTTCACACCGGAGAGAAGCCCTACTCCTGTGACGAGTGTGGAAAGAGCTTTAGTCAACTGAGTAATCTGAAATCACACCAGAAAATTCACAGGAGAAAAGCCCTACTCCTGTGACCAGTAATAATAATAAATTCAATTTGCACCGCAAAGTGCTACAGGAGATAAAGATTAAAAAAATAATAATAAAAAGGGAAGAAATGGAAGAAACATGGAGTTAAAAAAAATATATAATAATAAATCAGGCAAATGCCTTGTAAAAAAGAAATGTTTTTAGGCCCCTTTTAAAAACCTCAACGGACTCTGGTGCTCTCAGATGGTCGGAGAGGGCGTTCCACAGCCGAGGAGCAGCTGAGCAGAAGGCCCGGTCACCCACATGGTGCAAAGGTGTGTCCTATGTTTGGGTTGGAGTGTGTTTGAGTGTCCAGAGCCGAGGGAGCGGGTGGAGGTCGGGCGAGCGATGAGCTCTTTTAGATAGGAGGGTTGCTGTGGATGCACTGATGGGTGAGGAGGGAGACCTTGTATTCAAACCTGGAGGAGACAGGGAGCCAGTGTAGGGAATGGAGTATGGGTGTGATCATATTTCCGCACTCATCAGGATCCTAGCAGCACAGTTTTGAATGTACTGGAGCTTCTGGATGCTCTTGCTAGGGATCCCGATGAGCAGTGCGTTCTAGTAGTCGGTGTGAGAAGAGCTTTAGTCAACTGGATAGTCTGAAATCACACCAGATAATTCACCACACACATGAGTGCATGCTTACCAACTGTCCGTCTGCAACACTACTATCACCGACATCTAAGAAGGGAGATCCCCCCTTGAACGGCCCTTCTAAGGTTTCTCTCCTCCACATTGCCTGTGGAGCTTTTTTCCCTATTGTTAGGTTTTAGTGAGTTTTTCCTTACCTTCGCGTGGGGTATGTCTGGGAGTGCTTGCATTCTTTCATTTATTTGCATTCATCTAAAAAATGTTTGGACCCTATGGTGTTCTTGTTCTGTTCTTGACTTATTGTTATGTTGTCTTCTTGACTTGTTTAAAGAAGACTTGTACGGCCCATGGGGACATTAACGTGTGTTGTCGGGCCCTATAAATACATTTGATTTGATTTGATTTGAGAGAAGCCACATCATTGTGTTTTGTGTGATAAGAGATTCATTACATTAGCATATTTCAGAAAACATGAGCAAATTCACTTGGGAGAGAAGATTCAGGGAAATGTCAAACCTGTCAATGCACATTCTTAGAGGAGATAAACCCTACTGTAGCCAGTGTTACAAGAGTTCCACTCATAATGAATGTGTGGCCTAGTGTTAAACGCTTCAGTACGTCATTACAGCTATCAGTCCATCAACAATCATAAGAATAATAGTGGTAGTAATATTTGACCATTCTTTTGAAAAAAAAAAAAACTACCTAGAGCTTTTGACTGAAGCAGTACTAGCATAGTCACAGTTTTCATTGACAACAATTGTTTATGTCTCTGAGTGAGACATACGGTGTGGCTGTTCCTGGGACAATATGTCATTGGTATAAGAGTGAACACACATTGTTCTAGTGTTTTAAATACTCGGATCACAGGAACTTTCTGACCTCAGTATGAGGTGACCAGCCAAAAGCCAAGCTAGTTAACAAACATGTGGTGTACACTCTGGAGGGGAAAACTGCTTCTGGTATGGACTTTTATATTTTTATGTGGACACTAGTGATGTATTTAACTAATGTCACACATATTGTCAACATTCCTAGTAGGACATGTTTTTTTTTTTTTTTTTTTTTACTTTCACAATAAGTGTTTATTTTAGAGTAATGTTCCATGTATTGTCTTCTAGATGTTTTTTGTAGTATTGATGAAACTCAAAACGTTATAGGGTTGGAATCAATTCACTTTCAATTCAATCAATTAAAATCGAAAAACTAATTGTTTACTTTCTGATCCATTCACTTGTCATTAGGTTGGATAGTAAAACCTTTTCATGACATAAAAATATTTTAAATATAATCTACATCTTGAATTAAAAGGTGAATTGATCCCAACTTTGAAACATTCTCATTAGATTGTATGATTAGCTAATAATATGGATGAATTGTAAGTGTCAAGTGTGAAGGTGTGAATTGATGTCTAAAGGTGCTCCCATAGTCGTGCGTACACGGAGCCGACTCGCGCGGACCCAAAGCGAACTCCCAAGTGCGAAGGTCCAATTTTCTAATGCGCCGCTGGTGTTTTTATTTCATGCAATGCGTGTTTTCCATTTCAGCACCATGCGCTGTCCACCTCATTGAGCAAGCCTATACGGTACATTGCACCTCGCTGCCTATATACCTGTTATTGAAGTGTGTAAAACTGCCCGTTTTATTATCGAAATATTGGAAACGGAGATAAGATACTCTTTATTGACATTGGATGATGACGACATGACAAGTTGAACAGCATGGGAAAAATAGTTAATGTAGTTAGACATGTAGGAAATTGGTCCGCTGAGGTACGCTCGACTATGAAAGCTCAGAGTCCAGCGGACCTCCGCAGAGTCCAGTTTGCGTACAGTCCGCTCGACCATGGGAGCACCTTTAGAAGTAAATAACTCCGAAGTATGAAAATGAAATATTACATTTGAACCTACTTTGTATGAAAGGCTTCATCTTCTGAGTGCAACAATGATTATTTTTAGAAAATGTTCTGCCGTTGACTAGAAACACCTCTTCAAACAATATCTGAAATAATAAAGAAATAAAATATTGTACTACTACCCATCTTGTTATTATGTCTATACTACTATGCACTCAGTGTAAGACTCAAGCTTGATATTATTTGATGAACAATGCCACTGACCCTTAGCTGCCACAGATGTACCTCCTGGTGACATGCTGTTCACAATCTGTACGTCACTTTGGATAAAACTCAGCTAAATGACTAAACTGTAAAATGTGAGAATTCAAAACTTCATTGTTTATTTATCCTGATGAGTCAGAGAATTAACATGTACATTCTGTTGAAAATATTGCTCCAGGTAAAAAGTCGAGACCAAAAATACATGAAGCAAAAGTAGAATCTTAAATCAGGCGAATTATTTAGGAAAATTGTGTTAAAACGGTTCAACCTTAAATTCTGGTCAGAAGGGTCGTCTTTGAGTGAGAAACTACATTGAATCAACATTTAATTTAACAGCCAGATTTTAGAAAAAGGTTATTGAACAGTGTATAAGGATTACAGTATGTTTTCAGAACTGAAATATCAAGATATTTTATTGAAAACATTAAAGTATCAAGAATGTTCCAAAAGGTACAGCCCCCCCCCCCCAGTTTTTTTTAAACAAACAGTTAAACAATTAAATAAAAAAGATAACCGACAAACGGAAAGATAAACCCACCCATCCCTCAGAGAAATGCTTTAGGTTGATTATTTACCAATGATTCCAGGATTCTTGCTAGACAGGACAGTTTGGTCCAGTTATTTAGGTCACATCTACCTCCACCTTCATGTAAGCGAGATACATGAGCTGTATATATATTTATAAAATGCCTTCATGAACCTTTACTCTGAAACTAGAGATATGGGGTGAGAGTTTATGGTGTATATATGTACATTGATGATAAAGAGGGGTTTCTGAGACATTTTCACAAGTAAAAGCTGGGACCAAGTTTTGCAGGATGTCCAGATAATTTATGATATTGTTTTGTCAATCTGAAGAAGCAATTAAAAAAACGAAACACTATGATCGCCGGGGACGAGTTAAGACGTCATTCCTAGCCATGCTCATTCTGCCGAAGACGCCGTAACTCGTCTTTGATGTCAATATTTCAAAAATCTGTCATCGAAATCATATTTCCTTTCCGGAGCCCTGAGACACACTGCAAAGCTCCACTCAACTCTCTAGCGGTTCAAGAGCGCCATCTGGTGGCCGATCGGCAGATCGCCAACCGGAAATGAGCCTTTGAACCGGAAGTGCTCATCCATATGTGGTCCGGGCACTCGCTATCGTTAGAGAGACTCCGTCTTGATACAGTGAACATCGATCGGTGCAAATAACTCTAAAAAACAACATGATTTGGACGTATATACTATTATACAACCTGGAAATGGATCGGGCATTTCTCCATCCCATAATAGAAACAATTCTGTTCCACGCTCATCTGCCAGCGGCGCGAGGAAGCCACGGTAAGATTCAGCGTTATATTCTAACGTGTTCCATATAAACTGCTATGATGAACATATGACCCACTCTGGATGAATCATCTAACGCTGCCCACGGAATTATAAACGATCCCCCGCCCATCCGGTCATCATCAGATGATACGCAGTAACTTCTAGAACCACGTCCAGTTGACATTTTTTATCTCGCGCCGATTGCTATCAAACTATTTCATCATCAATATAATGCATTTGGAGCTATAAATCAAGTTCTGGAGAAAGCTGCAGAAAACGATAAAAACATACTTATACTTTAGACCATATTTTAGTATGAATATGTGAATGAAAAAGTTTAACGTTGCTACACCCTGAACAATACATATAGGACATTGAATGGGCCATAATAATGGCAATTTAGCAATAGAATTTAAAAAGTTATAGCCCTGCAAAGAAGGGGAACTTCTCCATAGACAAATAGAGCTGGCGAGGGATGGTAAATTATGAATTTAACCCATGGCGATTAAAGTGTTAATAATGCTAGAGTGGTCTGGGACCCTCATGCCAAGCCTAAAGGCCTTCCAGGGGGACACCTAAACATATGCAGTATCACCCCTAAAAGTGAACAGATTAAACAACTATTAGAATAAAATTTGTATTATTTATTTGTCTCTGAAACCTGGCTTCATGATAACTCCCCAGCTGCTGCTCTGACTGTACCTGGCTATAATATATTTAGAGCCACCTGAAGGGAGATGGGGAGGTGTGATGTTTTATGTTAAAGATAACATCCACTGTACCCAGATCCACTTTTCAGATAAGGAATTAGAGTGTCACCCCAAATGTCCTTTACCCTCCTAGGGCTGTACCGACCACCAGACTCCAAAGCTATATTTTCTGACCAGCTGAACACCATACTTAGAAAGTGCAACTTTGATAAAGAAGTACTTTTGATGGGAGATTTCAACATAAACTGGGAAGATAAACGTGGTAGAAAAGCCCTCAAACAACTTACAATGAAATTAGATTTTGTTCAGATGATTAAAGGGCTAACTAGGATAAGACCCAAATCGACCTAGTGTTTAGTAACAAGCCAGAGAGGATTACTAAATCATTACATTTAGTCACTGGCCTATCTGACCTTAACGCTTGTATCTAGAAAACTGTCTAAGAATGGATTTCATCTGACTACCACCAAAAAGCAGACCTACCTCAGAATCCCTAAGGCTGACCACGGTCACTTTGAAGCAGCAATACATGGAATTGACTGGAGTGATATATGATCAGGGACTGATGTAGAAACTGACAGTCACCTGTTCCTCTCCACTATCAAATCTACAATGGACAGCTTTCTTAAAGAAATAAAATCCAAATGTGTCCAAAAGAGCACCCTCCCTTGGATAAACGAAAATATAAGAAAGTCAATGAAAGAAAGAGCTCATGCCCTAAAAGTACCCCTTAAGTCCAACATGGAACACAAACATAGGTTTACAACCCTAAGAAATAAAGTGACCAAAGAACTGAGACAGGCTGCCTAAAGTGTTCATGCGTCCCCACTACGTCTGGCCTTCTCCTTCCCAACCCTCAGCTGTCGCAGCTGGGCTGTAAACCAGGGCTTGTCGTTGTTGTAGACTTTCCTGGAGCGGGAGGGGACACACACCTCCTCACAGAAGCTGACAAATGACGACACAGTCTCTGTGTAGTCGTCCAGGTTGTTGCCAGCCTCTGGCCCCGCCCACTCCAGGAAACCCTGGTCGCAGCCCGCACGCTCCAGGAAACCCTGGTCGCAGCCCGCACGCTCCAGGAAACCCTGGTCGCAGCCCGCACGCTCCAGGAAGCCCTGGTCGCAGCCCGCACGCTCCAGGAAACCCTTGTCGCAGCCTGCACGCTCCAGGAAGCCCTGGTCGCAGCCCGCACGCTCCAGGAAACCCTGGTCGCAGCCCGCACGCTCCAGGAAGCCCTGGTCGCAGCCCGCACGCTCCAGGAAGCCCTGGTCGCAGCCCGCACGCTCCAGGAAGCCCTGGTCGCAGCCCGCACGCTCCAGGAAACCCTGGTCGCAGCCTGCACGCTCCAGGAAGCCCTGGTCGCAGCCCGCACGCTCCAGCCAAGCGTTGAGTTTCTCCCGAGCGTCACCGGACCACACTTTGAAGCGTCTTACTACAGGTTTACAGAATTTTTATTTCTGCCTGTAGCAAGGGATCACATGGATTACATCATGATTGCTGTTTCCCAGCGCAGCACGGGAGACAGAATGGGAGGCTCGATGAATCGTCCAGTAGCAGTGGTCTAACGTGTTCGCTCCCCGGGTTGGACATGTAACTTGTTGCCGGTACCTCGGGAGAGCCCGGGCTAAGATTAGCCTGGTTAAAGTCACCGAGGGCGATCACCAGACTATCAGGATGTTTCAGTTCAGCTCTGTCTGTTTGTGATGTGGTACAACTTGTACTCTCGAATAGACTCTCTAAGGCCACCAGGTGGAGCCAGAGATAAGCTGAACGAGTCAATGAGCACATTTATGAGCATTATGAGCATTTATTTGTGCTAGCTCCAGAAAGCATCATTTGACAGCCCTATATGTTGATAGTGAATAGGAGACTGACCTTTTAGGATCTGAACTACACACCCAAGCAGTTTTGTTTCTCACATTATGGTATTATTATTATATTATTATGGTAGTGCTGTCGATTCCAAACAACAAAATGTACCCAAATCTCCAGGAAATCATCCTGAATATACAGTCAGCCATAGTGACTTTTAACATCTTGTCCAGTTTATTCCCAATGGAGTTGTACAGCAATGTGTGGGAGAGTTATCTCAATGCATTGGGATAAAAAAAAAATATATATGGAATTCAGTTGTCCTCCCTTACAGTTTTAGTGATAGTGTTTGACTCATTATATATTTGTTTGCCTATCAGCAAAATCCATAGGCCTGACAACATAGACATAATGTCAAAATGACCAGGCCAGGGTTAAATATTTCCTATTAATTAACAAGCGTAAACAGGCTGTTCAGAATTGTTGCTCATTGTGAGATCACAAGGAGAACACAATCAATAAATTAGCTTTAATTAGGCTAATCGATTAGCTGTGCATCTCTGATTTTTAGAAATGCGAAGCAGCATCTCTACGACCGGCAATGTCACTAACTCATGTGGTGTATTTTTGTAGACAACTCGTATGTTACAGTGGCATTAAGCTGGAGTCCATGAGCAGAACAGGGAGAGGAAAATGGAGCAGTTTAGGTTGTTTAATTCGATAGGTACCATGATGACAGAATACAGGAATGTACAAAGATGCGAGCAGGAGCACTCCTCCTGTTCCGCGGGAGCGTCCAGGCGGGTGGTGTCTCGTGAGACAGCGAGAGTTGGCGGCAGCTGGTCCTGGGCACAGGGAGACGGATGTTAGAGCAAGGCAGAGAGATGGGCAGAGAGACAAGGTAGGTTACATCCGTGTACCTAGGTAGGAGTAGCAACACTCGGACAGTGAGTGGCAGGAAGCGTAACGCTCATATCAGAGTCGGTGATGAGCAGACAATTCTCAGCTGCGTTGATTGATCCCAGGTGACAGCGTGTGAACGCTGGACTAGGAAGTTGCCCATATAAGGGCGTGGAAACAGCAGGGCAGAGAGAGGCTCTGGCCGTGGTTGTAACAATATTTGGCTATGCTGGAGTAAGGGCATGCATGTCTCTCTCTGCAGACCTAGCTGCAACAAGGACACAGAACCACAGAATTGTCCCAGGGGGAACTTGAGGTTTTTCCACACTTGTCTTAAAAAGATGGATGTTATGTCAATACAGGATCTTTCAACATTTCTCCTAGGTCACTTGAAAAGGTATTTGCCCACTACTGGAATAAGATAAGTTCTTGCCAGTCTCTGTGTCTATAGGAACAAATAACTCAAGGAGTTGTCTTACATTGTGACGCTATCTGAAAAGCATATACAAATAGGACCATGTTCTTGTAAGAGTTCAGTTCACTTTCTATAGGGACAATTTCTGAGTTTGGCTGTTTTGTGAACTCAATCATTTTCTGCAGAAATGATTAAGATGCCTGTATATGCAGGGGTGTAAAAAGTACCCAGAAATTATGTGAAAGTATGGGTACCGTCTCAAACTCTTACTAAAAGTCAGATTATCTGGCTAAAAACACACTTGAGTAAAAGTAAAAAAGTTTCTACTTTTAAATGTACTAAAAAGTTAAAGTAAAAACTTTTTTTTATTGCAAGGGATAGACCAGGGGTCTCAAACTCATTCCAGCATGGGCCAAGTTTCCATTTGATATGAAATTATTCTTCTGATAGCAGGTGTTTAATCGAAGATCCCCGCTTTCTAGTCTTGCACAAGGACCAATCAGCATGGGGATGGGCGGGTTCATTTTCCGATGCTCCCACGTGGGTGGACAGATTCTGGTCAAAGTGGAGTGAGCTAGCTGGCCCGAATCTGTTTGTCCGCAACAAATGGCATCAGACAGAGCGGAACGTCAAGGTCGGTGATCTTGTCTGGATCGCCGACCAGAACGCGCTGAGAGGCCAGTTCCGTCTGGGAAGAATCTTGTCAGTATACCCAGTCCCAGACAGAAAAGGGATCATCAGGGACGCTGATATCAAGACATGTGCCGGCCTCATCGTCTCCCCTGCAGGTGGACGGAAGAAGAGGAGCTCTCCACTGCCCACGACCGTCATCTGGAGAGACGTAAGAAGATTGGTGGTCCTCCTCCCCGTGGAGGACCAAACTCATCTGCCCGAGCCGCCCTGATGCAGTTCCCTGCCCACACCCCTCGCCCAGTTCATTGCCCAAGCCCCTGGATACGGTCACCACCCCTAACCCCCCCTCTCGGCTGGTTGGTGTACGCCAGGCATGCGCTACCACCATGCCCCACACTCCGCACATACATGAAGACTTGGAGCATTCATACCCCATGCCCATCGATCTTGGCACCACACACACCTGCCAAGAGACGTGGCTGACTTTTGACTATGCTTGCTCGTCTACACACACTCGTCAAAAGAAATTAAATAAAAATTTAAAAAATAATGCGTACAAAAAGGGTGTCGTTAAGAGGGGTCAATCTCTGATGTGAAGTAAGTTTCTGATCAAGCCAAGCGATCAGGAACTTAAGTGGGAGGTGTCGAACTCTTTAGGAGAAAAGAGAGCCAAATGTTTTTTATTGACTTAAAATTACATATATTATTTATCCAAAACAAATGGTATAATTTAAATGTCCCCTAAATGATCAAATGTACTCCTTGCAACTATTTTCAAAAGTAAATTGAAATTAAATAAACTCTAGGAGTAAAGAAATAATAATTATCAGGCATCTATGCGGGCAGCACGGGAGGGGAAGGGAGCGAGGGGGAACTACTAGTGTGTGGGTTTGCGGAGTGCAAGTGACAGACCTGTCTGCTAGTATCACTGAACGGACTCTCCAGTGACTCCAGCCCAACGATGCCAGCTCAAATCATCAGTGGGAAAGAAGTTTCATGTTTCAAGTTTCAAGTTTCTTTAATAGTTGTCATACAGAAGTACAGAATACTTTTATACAAAATGCTTCTTTCTGTTACGCTCCAGAGACTGTGCTAGACAAAAGATAAGTATAAAATAAAATAAAATAGTATAGCATGTAAAAATAGAAGTAAAAATAGAAGTCACGTACGTAGACACAGTGTTCAGTATATACATATGTACAATGTTCGATGCAGAATAGAGTAACTGAGTTACCGTACAATATACTATGCAATATACTAATATACAATACTATATAGTGCAAAGCAGAAATGGGATGAGGTACAATTTGGGTACAATTTACAGTAAGGTGTACTGAGGTATGGGTAGGCGTAGGGGTGCGAGTAAGGCAGAGGTCTTCGAGTCGGAGGAGAAGGAGAATGACGAAGAAGGACAAGCACAAGAAGAGGAGACAGGAAGAGAAGGAAGGACTCAAGGGGCAAGTTGGAGAAGGAGAACAAGGTCTCGGAGAACAAGGACTCAGAGAGAGAGAAGTTTCAGAGAGGTTTCAGAGAATGATAAAGGAATGGCAAGAAGGAGGGGAAGGTTACAGGGATTTAGAATTCATGAGAAGAACAATGAAAGTGGGGAGTGAGCGGTGGTGGAAGGGGTGCAGATTATGGAGAGGAGGGAGAGGGGAATGGCCCCGACCTGTGGAAAGCTGTCCAGGGTTTTGGGAGGAACATGATGGGAGCAAGTGGAGTGAGGGCTTGCCTCAGGCAGGAGGCAAGTCGCTGGGTGCAAGCCCAGTGTCCCCTCGGGGTGCGATGTCGGGGGCAAGGGCGGTCAGTTGTCAGGATTTAAGCGAGGACGTCAGCGATAGGGGTGAGAATGGCCATGACAAAGGGAAGGGGACGGGTGGGGACTGTATGGAGTGTAGTGGGGAGGAGAGTGGTGGAGAAGGGTGGGAAAAGGTGGAGAAGAAGAGTAGGGAAGGTGAGGGGAAGGGGAGTAAGAGGAAGAAAGAGAGGGGAGATAGCTTGAGTGGGTCAGAGGATGAGGGTAGAGGAAATTATTTTACAGAAGGGTTGAATATAGTGGTGCGATTTGAAGGAGAAGACGGAGTTAGGAATATATAGCCGGGTCAGCTGTCAAAACTCATTAGAGCACAGTTAGGAGAGGTAAGGTACGGAAAGGTGTTGGGGGATGGGAACTTGTTTATAGGGTGTGTAAGTTTAGTGCAGATAGAGAAGGCAAGGGTAATGAGGAGCATTGGCAAAGTGAATGTCTGTAGAGTAGTGAGAGTAGGGGAGAAAAGGGTTGGTGGTTGCAAGGGGGTAATTACTGGAATTCCAATCAAGCAACTGGTAAGAGATTTGAAGAGTAACAGGCGTAATGGGAAAGTTAAGAGTGCGGAGAGGATGACGAGGAGCAGAGAAGGAGACAGAGACGATAGTAATTCAGTTTGAAGAGGAGGTTAGTCCAAAAGAGGTATTTATAGGGTTTATGGTATATAGCGTTAGGGAGTTTGTGCCGATACCTTTTAGGTGTTGTAGTATCATTTCAGGATCAAACTGTTGTATGAGTCTGATTTTCCCCAAGGTCGGCCGCTACTGGACGAAGCTGATAACTGTAAGATGCAGTGCACACACTTTAGATAGATTCATTCTGTTATTATATATAACTGTTCTGCTAGTCCACCAAAGAGTATTCTAGCAGGTCTGAGAAGAGTGATTTAATCCCTCTCACGTCCTTTGGCCCCTGCCACGGTAAACATAATTTAGGTCTTGAGACAAAGTGATTTAGCATTACAGTGGTAACAGTAAACACAGACTTTGTCTTCTTCCCCCACGTTGGAACTTAGAAACAAAAGACTGAGCGGCTAGCTGGCTAAAAGTTAGCATCTGAATAGAGTGGTCTGTTGATCAAGCCAAAGAAGAACAAAGATATGGCCCTTAGGCACTCAACACTGATACCACAAACAGGACATACCAGAGATGCAGCTATCCTGCAGACAAGAATCTTTTTCTCACCCCCTTGGCAAACGGGGAGAGGGAGATAGGGATTCTAAACTATGCATTTTAGTTTTAAGTGGGTAAAAGACCACCAGAACCCTTTTATGAATCCCATAAGGAAAACTAGACTCTTATTCACCTTTGCAGAGTATCAATAAACCAATACAGGAAATTAGGGCTGGGCGATATGGCCTAAATATGATATCACGATATTTTCTGACCTTTCGGCGATACACGATACACATCACAATGTTTTTCTTTTTTACCCCAAACGATTCATTATGAGGCTTACCAAGACAGTATTTGAGTTTGCAAGCTAACATTAAAGACAAAATAAAATACCCATGCATTTAGCATTTTTATATTATATATTAGATTTAGTTTATTGGATTATTAGATTATAATATATTGCATATATTTAGCAATGAGATATATGATTTAGATATGAAATATGATGAATTGAAAATGGGGGACCCTGATGTAAACAAGACAAAAGTCTTTCTCTGGTCTGCATCCCCTTAACAATTGTAGTATTGAGCTGTACTGTACCCATTCTGCAATATGTTAATAAAGTTTTAAATCAATCAATCAATCAATAGCATTTTAGCATTTTTATGAAACTACTGTATATTTGTATGTCTCTAAATGTTTTGATGAATTGAAAATGGAGGACCCTTATGTAAAAAAGCCGAAAGTCTTTTTCTGGTCTTCATCCTCCTGTACTGTATTGTACCCATTCTGCAATATGTTAATAAAGTTTTCATTCATTCATTCTGACGGACAACAGAATAATTTTGATTGACAGTCGAGTCTGCCAATTACGTCACACCGCTTGCACCCGCCCTGCTGTTCTTAGCACCAATCGGCAAGCGCCATTAGTTTTTGACTTCCTGAATGTCCGGTGTGCTGACATCAACAAAGCTACTTACATTAGCTCCCCGCAACCGACTAGTAGGAGACCAGTGCACCACAGGATGACTAAATGAGCCATAATGATTTTACCTCAACAAATGTTATAATAAAAGCCTTTCCATACATCTGTCTGATTGAAAACTTTATTAACAGACCGCGGAATGGGCATATCTCAACACAGGCTGAGATATGAACGAGTAACGTGTGGACCAGATTGACGCGACACAATCCTATTGGGCAAAACATCACGATATCCACGATACGTTGAAAAAGTGTATTGTTAATGAACTGTACCCGATATTTATATAATATCGTCATATCGCCCAGCCCTACAGGAAATAGCCATAAAAGTAAAGTAGGTTAGCTTAAAAACCCTATGTAGAACGTGTTTGGAAATATAGTTAATATAGTTAATGTGTGATGACATTAGAGAAACTAGATTGGATTAAAGAAAACATACCAGTGAACTTAGATATTTGGAGAGTAAATACTTTGATTTAAGGATAAAGTATTTGTTAAACAAACCTAACATAAGTCAACATAGACAATAGTAGGGAAACTCTACAGTTGTTAAATCTAAAGCAGTCAGCAAAATCAGGTATAAAGTAGATTCTTACTTCACTTTTGCATTTGAATTAAAAATAGGTTAACTTAGGTATTTAAGTCACTAGGAAATTCGGCAAAAGCGTTAATCTAGTAGTTTATTAAAGTTAAGAAAGACTACTGGGATTTTAAGATAGTAAAATTAACCCAAATACCTTTTAAAAAGCTAAAACTCCAGAACAATAAATATTTTAAGGACGGCCTCTTAAAAGTAATCAAAACTGGGTGCGATAGATTCCCCCAATCAGGAGGTAGAGATATCTCCCTCTGACGTAAAGACTCCTGCGTCCCCAGGAGGAGGAGTCAAGACTTTAAAATAGCCTGCACGACAGCAGGAAGACACACGCTTTTCGAATAGACGCTTTTTGACCACCCCCACAGGAGAGACGGCTGGAGGAACTGTTTGAAGCTGAGGACGAGAAACCGGATCTCTTTGTCTCCCGAGGCAACAGAGAAAAAGTAGAATATGGAAATGTGTTGTAGTTGTGGTGGGGAGCATAGTGTAGCGTATTGGGGTTGTGAGGCGATGAAACGAGAGGTAGTGGTCCAGCAGGTGAGAAGGGAAGATAGGATATCGTATGCAAAGGCAGCTAGGAAGGTAGGACAGGGAAAGCAAGATAAGGGACAGGGGTTTAGAGGTGGGCATTTGGCAGTAAGGGTAGTACAGGAGGATCAGGGAAAGCAAGATAGGGAACAGGGTTTTAGAAAAGGGCAATTGTCAGTAGAGGAAGTACAGGAGGAGAAAGAGAGGGTGTGGGGGGAGAAGTTGAATGTAGTGGCCTTTGTGGCAGGAGTAGTAAATGCAACAGTGATGGTTAGCGGTAGAACAGATAGGATCAAGTTAATAGTTAAAGCAGCAGTACAACACATGGGTATGAAGGGGTTGAAATGGGAGGATGTAGTAGAAGAGTTAGGGAAGGGGGTTGTGAGTGATCAAGTAGGCCAGAGTCAGCCCACAGGAGGCAATGAGTGATGCATAGATTAGGTTTGGATAGGGTGGTGATGTTAGGGATGTTTTTTTTTCGGTTTTGTTTTGTGTGGTATGGGGGTTTATTGGTTTTGTTTATCCGGCCAGTTGCTGGGATGTACAGTAGGTGGCGGTATGAGCCATTTCGGGATTGAGAACCGTCATTAATTCCAAAGAGGAAGAAGAAGAAGAGTGTACAATAGATTGTAGTTAGGCAGCAATACGCTGAAAGGTGTCTAGACTGCCGGAAATTCACAAGAAGAAGAAGAAGAAGCACGGGAGGGATTGACTGGTTTATGTTGACATAATCTGGCTATGGGGCGACAATAATGTGGTCAAGAGGCATGGTTTCTATCTTTAGCCTTTGGCGTGGTTTATTCATTCACATGGTATGAGCAGCAGCACATGAGTTCTCCTCTCACTGAGAGGCTGGTGGAGAAAGAGGTAGAGCGGGAGGAGACATCTCTTTTTATACTCGCCACCTGGTGGTATCATGAGTGGCTCCGCCTAGAGCGCCCTCTAGTGGAAACAGTTATATATGCAGTTAGACAGTTAATAACAATCCTACATAGAACCTCTAACTTTAACAGTTTACCATCTGGCATCTATGGGGGTAGCCCCAGAGGACTTGCATTGAAACCCCAGCTCAGTCAGTGTCATTGAGTCAGCTCATTGTGAGTTGGTTGCAGTCAGACCAGGGACGTGATAGTCCAATGGTATGTTTTAGGGGTGGAACGGTTCACAAAATCGACGGTTCGGTTTGTATCACGGTTTTAGGTTTACGGTTTTCGGTTCGGTATACGTTGTTTTAAAAAAAAATATATATATATAACACTCCAAAAATACCATACATCAATATAAGATATATAGCCTAAAAATAATCCAACTTTTCAGTTATTCTCAAGGACATAATCATGCAAAAACTGAAAGAATGAGGCCATTTGACATCAGGCACATTATTTTGACAGTGACGGTTAGAGCTAGGAAGCTCTGAGAGAGCGCACCAAAGCATACAACAACGGCCTAGTGGCAGGCAACATGAATGACCACAAGGTGGCGCGATACAACGTAAGGAGGACAGTGTCAGAGGCCAAACGGCGCTACAGGGATAAAATTGAACTCCAGTTTGAACAAGCTGACTCTAGAGCTATGTGGCAGGGGCTCAAAACGATGACAGACTACAAAGGCGCCTCCCTCAAACTGAACAGTGACATCTCCTTAGCAAATGACCTCAATACCTTCTATGCGAGGTTTGATGCTGGTAATAACAACACCAGCTCACAAGCCACGGCAATGGGGGGGGGGGGGGGGTCGGCTGCTGATGGAGGCGCAGTGTTCAGGGTAACAGAGCATGAGGTGAGGCGGACCTTTAAAAAAGTGAATATCAGGAAGGCAGCAGGTCCGGACGGCATCCCCGGCCGCGTCCTAAAAGTCTGTGCCGACCAACTGGCCCCAGTATTCACTGACATATTTAACCTGTCCTTAGAACAGGCTGTCATCCCCACCTGCCTGAAGAAGTCCACTATTATCCCTGTACCCAAAAAATCCAAGCCTGCTTGCCTCAACGACTACCGCCCTGTAGCTCTCACCTCCATAGCCATGAAGTGCTTTGAGAAGCTAGTAAAGGGCTACATCTGCTCCTCCCTCCCCATCAACATGGACCCCCTGCAATTTGCATACCGCCCCAACAGGTCCACGGAGGACGCCATATCCCATGTGCTGCACACAGCAGCATCACACCTGGACAAGAGGCAGGGGAACTATGTGAGAATGCTATTCATCGACTACAGCTCGGCATTCAATACCATAGTCCCCTCCATACTCATAGCCAAGCTCAGGGACCTGGGCTTGGGCTATGACCTCTGCCAGTGGGTCTTGGACTTCCTGACTGGCAGACCCCAGGTGGTGAGAGCAGGCAACTGCACCTCCTCATCCATCACCCTCAACATAGGGGCCCCCCAGGGCTGTGTTCTGAGTCCCCTCCTCTACTCCCTGTACACACACGACTGTGTGGCTCAGCGGAGTAGCAATACGATCATCAAATTTGCTGACGACACAGTGGTGGTGGGCCTGATCTCTGCCAACGACGAGAGGGCCTACCTGGAAGAGGTCAAGGTCCTGGCGGGATGGTGCCAGGAAAACAGCCTCTCCCTGAACGTCAGCAAAACAAAGGAGATGATTGTGGACTTCAGGAGGTCGGGGGTCAAGGACTACAGCCCCCTCAGCATCGACGGGGCACCGGTTGAGAGAGTCAACAGCTTTAAGTACCTCGGAGCCTACATATCCGAGGACTTGACATGGACCACACACATTGACAGTGTTGTGAAGAAGGCACGACAACGCCTCTACTTCCTCAGGCGCCTAAGGAAGTTCCAAGTCAGCCAGAAGATCCTTAAGAACTTCTACTCATGTACAATAGAGAGCATCTTGACCGGCAACATCACCTCCTGGTTTGGGAATAGCACTGCACAAGACCGAAGCAGACTACAAAGAGTGACACGTTCAGCCGAACGCACAATTGGAGGGGGGCTCCCCACCCTCCAGAACATTTACAACAAGCGTTGCAAGGGCAAGGCTAAGAGAATCATTAAAGACTCCAGTCACCCGAACAACTGCCTCTTTGAACTGCTGCGGTCAGG